>NC_092192.1:2257657-2572657 GCF_043641665.1 Enoplosus armatus | reverse complement strand
GAGCTGCAGGAGGAGGAAGAGGAGGTGGAGGTGGAGGTAGAGGAGGAGGAGGAGGAGGAGGACGGTGAGGCTGCAGGTGTAACGAATAGAACAGAAAATTTTGTATTTGTAGTTTTGTAATAAATACAATGTCACCTGCCTGGTTGAAAGTAGAGAGCTGATACTGGAAATAGATTTATTTAAACCGTGATGGTTCATGTCATCAGGAAATAATCAAAAAATTATATGTGACTGTTTTCAGTCCCAGTGGGCAGAAAGATGAAGGAAATCAACATCCCCGTTAGCAGCAGCGATGTTGGAGGCCAAGATGTGAGAAAAGAGGAGGCAGAGAAGGAAGGGGGGGGACCAGATGTGGAGGAGATAAATGATCGAGGTCTTCAAAGGTCGACATCTCCCGAACTGGAACCGGCCGCCGTCCCTCAGAGTCCTGAAGCCAACGTGGACTGTCCCATCTGTCAGGGGTCCTTCCCTGCAACGGAGATCGAGATGCACGCTGCGTACTGCGACGGAGAGGTGGCCGTGGTGGACGAGAGGAGGCCCAAGGCCGACTGCTTCCAAGGTGATAGAAACTCTATTAACACCTGCGATCCATCAGAAGACACTTTTAGTTCAAACTGTGAAGGTTCTGTTTTAACAGTGTTAGTTGAACGACAAATACAGGGTGTCCACACGTAGCAGCAGGTTCAATTTAAGACTTTTTAATGCCACCGTTTAATTAAATTTAAGGCTACTTTTGCAATAAAAATAAACATCAAATGTGAAAATATAAGCTCACTTTCTGAGTAAGTACATTGTCAGTTCAAAATTATAAATAAGTCAAAATGTCAGAACATTTGTCCAAGTACGTTTATTAGTTTGAAAACATATATTTGTCCTCAATGATATTAATCGCAATAACTGTCTTACAGCCAGAGTCTGAATGAGTAACAGGATAAAGGAGGCATCAAATTCAACTCTTGTCGTCCGCTACAGACCGTTTGTGCATGAAGATCATTTTAGAACATGCTTACAGCATTCAATGAATAAATATTTAAGACCTTCTCACAGAGTTTAAGACTTTTAAATGCTTTTTAAGGCCTTTTATTTGTAAATGTTGTCATGGAAACTGAAACATCAGTGTTTGTGTAGTGCAGATGAGAGACGGTAAAGAAATACGAGAATGACTCAATATTCAAATCCTCACAAAGATCTTTAATTGCCTGCAAGCAGTGAGTCAACACCAGTATTACACAGATAAAGACTGACCTCCAGTCAGTTCTTACAGTACTTTGAGGCAACACGCATTAACTGGATGTACTCGATGTCACTCAAATCATCATGACCTTCACTGGGTCATTTTCTTGGCTTAAGAACACAGATGTTGTCGTATCCTTCATCTCAAACATCCTCCACCTGCCTTTACTCCTTCAACTTTATACACACACACACACTCTAGCTGTTGTTATGGGAGGATACATCATTATTTTAACTGAAGGAGTAAGATGGAGGCCTCAACAGGCTGAACTCCTTCTATAATGAGCTTCCTTGAGTTCAGTTTCTCAGCATCATTATTAATTTCATCTTTGCACACTGAGGAAGACGATGATCATATCAGAAAACACAATTCAAAATAAGAATGTCCCTCACAATGTGAAGCCACCCTGCAATATGTACTTTTCAGAATAATATGTTATTGGAAGTATTGATGCATTAATGTGTAAGGTGGAGCTCATTTTAATGACTTTATATACTGCTGAGTAGCTTGTGAACCCCCCACCCCTTTTGCATGAAAAGCAAAGTCGTCTTCGTGTGAAACGTCCAGCTGTTCAGATGTTGATGGTTTAAAGTGACGCCTTCGTCTCCACCTTTAGTGTCATCGAAGCCACGTAGGAAGAGAGCCAGGAGAGCCGAGGTGACTGCTGAAGAGACCAGCGACTCCTCCAACTCTGGCAAGTAAGTAGGTACGACCTGACGTATTTAACAGGAACAGCTCGGTGTTCTCACACAGATTCACTAAGATTTTTTTATTGGGTTTCTATCTTATGTTCCACAGGAACCAAGAGAAATGTTACATCTGTCAGAAAGCTGTTCCTCTGAGAGACTACAGCAGACACACAGAGCTCTGCATCCATCGGCAGGCGTCAAAGACTGCAGCGGTAAGCCTCCATACACACCCAATAAAGCACCAGCAAGGCTGAAATATTAGATTACGTGACTAAACCCTTAACATTTATTTATTTATTTATTTATTTAACTTTTTGGACTTTTTGATCTGTTTTGTTGAGGATAACTTTTCTTTCTTTTCTATATTTCTGACCTTGCAGAAAGGAAATCTGCTGTCAGCTCTGGAGCAAACAGAGAGCAGGGGCCCAGGTGAGTCCACAGCCTGCTAGCAGCTCAGGCACGTTTGAGCTAAATGCCAACATCAGCATGCTAACATGATCATAATGACAACGCTAACATAGCTGATGTTTAGCAGGTATAATATTTACCATATTCACCATCTTAGTTTAGCTTGTTGGCATGCTAACATTCGCTAATTAGCACTAAAAACAAAGTCCAGCTGAGGCTGATGGGTAAACCAAAGCTTTGGAAAAATTGACTCATCCTCTGGGCACGAATGTTTGTACAAAATCTGCTTTCACCGCGTGGCCAGTGTAGACAAAACATTGAATATCTTTAGATTTTGGGAGACGTCACAGGCATTTTTTACTGTCTTCTGCCATTTTATAGACAAGTGATTAATAGAGTAATGGAGAAAATAATGGTAATAATCATTTGTTGTAGCCTTCGTCTGTGCCATTTTGAATTATGTCATAGCTGAGGAGAACACTCAGAGCTCACAGAACAAGATAATCAGGACAATGGACCCTTGATTTGTTCCTCACATATTTAGACAGAGTTCTGATCCTTTAGACTTTCACCTCATGAACTTCTTCCAGACTCTTTCAGGTCGCCGTCAACATCTAAAGTTGTTGTTGTTGCAGCCTCAGCAGGAGAATCAGGTTTCGGAAACTCTCATCAGTCAAACTTCCACTGACATGTTGTTGTTGTTGTTGTTGTTCTGTGTTCTCAGAGGCCGGACCGTCTAGATCTAAACTCCAGCCAGAGTAAGACGTCTTACAAACACTGTTACATATAAGACTCGTTTATCTTTGATGACATTTTGATCCAGAATCCTTCACTGTGACGATTTTAACACATCGCTGTATTAGAGGTGATAAAACCTCTGTGATGAGAGATGTGTTAGAAATGTCTCAGCTGTCACAAAGCTTTCGTGAATCAGATTACAAAAACAAAGAAACATGCACAGGAAAACTTAATGGAGTTAATTCTGGTAACGTTAGCAAACTGCAAATGTCAAAACTTCTGGTTTCACAGTAAAAGCCTGCCGCTGCCATCACATTAAAATACATTTATTGTGAAATACATGCAGGAAGTGGTGACCTATCAGCAGTAGCTTTATGATATACTGAAAATTTATAGAACAAAAGAAAACTATATTGCTTTGGGGGCCGGCGGTGTTTAATATTCCATGTCTGAAAGGGCTTCATTGTCTCAGCACTTTATTAATCAATGATGAAAGGAATCATAGCAGCAGCTGTACACATAATCACATAGTGTGTTCTGTATGTGTGCTCTTGTATTAGAGACATCATTGATCTGCGGGATGATGATGATGACGATGAAGAGGAGGAGGAGGAGGGCGATGTGTCAGCGCTCCAGATCAGTAACTCTCCCATCAGATCCTTCACTCCCATCTCAGAGGCCACCGGCTGCCTTATCGACTTCAAAAAGCAGCGAGCGAAGAAGCTGAGCCAAAGACGAAGATGAGGACGACCTCCTGAAGGGACTGGTGCTGCTGACTGACAACAACCGGAGCCTTACCTAAAGACCTGAAGAGTCGTCAGGTGGGACGTGGCGTTAGAAAAGACTTAATGTCGGATGTTCGTTCTGGGAAACGAAGACAAATTGAACACTTGAATGTTAAAAATCTCAGAGGAAACCTGATGATGACTCTTCTTGTGCCACTAAATGTTTTCTGTTTTTGCGTCTGTCCATGTTGAAGGTGTTCCAGACTACCTCTTCATCCACTGAAACGTTTCCTTTTTGTTACTGTGGCTTTGGTTTAACGTTATCTGGCTCCACTGTTAGTATACAGCACCATGTCTCAACCCTCTGAGGGGAAATCACATTCATGCAAACAACATCCCTTTAGCCTTTAGCTTGAAATATGAGAAGTTTGTAGCCATGCTAACTGTCAGTCGCTCCACCACTTTGGTCTGAAATATCTCAACAACTGTCTAATGGATTCCCGTGAAATCTTGTGCAGACGTTCATGTTCTCCACAAGATGAATCCTGCTGAGTTTGGTGATCCTCTGGTTTTTCCTCTAGTGCCACCAGCAGGTCAAAACACTTATAACAGGAAACTGCTAAAGCTAATGACTGAATACAGCCACATATGTTGAGATTAATGCTAACACAACATGCTGAATGTATAACTGTGAGCATGTGATAATTGCTAACATGAAGCATGGCAACACTAGCTCGTTAAACAACATGTTAAAATGCTCTACAAACATCATACAATTGGAAATATACCATGCTAACTGTACACATGCACAACTTTTGCTGAAAGATGGCAGCCATCGTGAATGTAGGGCTGCAACAAACAATCATTTTCATTTTTTATCTGCTGATTATTTTCTCAATTAATCAATTCATTGTTTTGTCTTAAAAATGTCAGAAAATAGTGAACATTATAATTTCCTAGAACCATAAGTGACATCCTCAAATCACTTTTTTAATCCACCAAAAGTCCAAAATCTAAAGATGTTCATTTAACATCTTATCATATATCACAAAGAAGAGCAGACAACTCTCACATCTGAGAAGCTGGGAGTTGTGATACTTCAGATGTTAACACACCTTAACATTTTAACAGTAGCCATGTTAGCATGCTAACATGCCAACATTAGTATTACCCTAACCCTGGTTTGTTGGCACTTGAATGAGAATCAAGACCACCAAAACCAGTTCTTCTCAGGCACCACGTCACCTCTTCTTACTCTGACTTGTTCTAGTGCGAAGCATTAAAAGCCTGAGATTTAAGATCATAAACTTCCCGGTGACGGCCTTTCACTGCAGCAGCATGTTTGTTTGGGAATCAATTTCAATGTGTGACGATCAAATTTGCACTTGAGCCGCTGAAAAATGTTGTCGCTGCCCTGTAAAACCATTTAGTCAGTTTGTTTTCATGCTTTCTCTTCACTGTGGACCATTTAAACTGTGTGAGCTGCTCTGTGAAAAAGATTCCCTGTTGTTGAGATACAATATACTTGTTTTTTTTCCCCCCATTTTCCCTCTCTCGTCCTTTGGCTCAGAGTGTCGGCCTTGTTTACCGTCTTGGCACTTCACATTTAAACATGCTAGTTCTTGGAAGTAAACTCACATGAAGAGACACAAGTGATGGTTTGTGCGTCAGTTTTATCTTGTTTTGTCCTTGAGGATCTTTTTACTCCAGTGTCTCAGTGATGGACAGATACATGTTTGGTCAATCTTCCATATCAGCGTGTGACGAGCTGCCGTTGTTACATTTTGCTTTCAAACGGCCGGCCTGAGGTTTGTGTTTCCTGTGAGACTTTGAAGCAACGCAGCCACGAGCAGTCTGATGTTTTGCAAGACTCTGTCACAATGTTCAGTTACACCAACGGGGCAAAGTTTAGGACACAAAACTGGCAAAGGCAAAGTAGTGTGAAGTAAAAACTGTCCACATACAGTACATATACAACCAAAAGTAATTGGATGCTCACCCATATGTAATAGATGAACATGTGATTCTGACATTAACAGACAGAGGAGGAAGTATTCAGAGCCTTTACTGCAGTAAAAGTACATAAGTATAATCAGGAAAATGTATTTAAAGTATTACAAGCAGTAAAATGCCCCCTATGACTCTTCTATTACATATTATATCATTAGTTTCTTATTATTTCACATCATTTATGTAAAAGCAGGATTTTACTGTTGTAAATGGTGAAATGTTCAGTTGCCAATTAATTTTCTGTCAATCAACTAATTGATTAATGGACTAATTTCGGCTGTACTTGTATAAACTGTTGTGGAGTTTAATTTATAACAAAACATGTTTTATAAACTCTTCATATGTTTTAATCTGTAAAGTAACTAAAGCTGTCAAATAAATGTAGTAAAAGTAAAAAGTTCAATATTTCCCTCTGAGATGTGGTGCAGTAGAAGTAGAAAGACTCAAGTAGAGTAGCTACTAACTGTTTCACTACTTCCATATGAATGAAATTTAAAGCAGCTATGATTTAGGGGGATGTATTTTGGGGGGAACTGATCCCGGATCAGAAGCTCTGCGCTCCTCGGGCGCCTTTACGCGCAGAGAGACACCTGCAGCTGCAAACTACAGGAGCTCTCCTCCAGCTTCCTCTGGACTTCATCATGACCCCATCACGGTGTCCTCTCGTCGGGGCTCGGCTGTGGTGGTTGGTGTCGTTTTGTTCCGTAAAATCAGTTGTTTCGATTTGTGCCGTCGCGCGTAAACGCGTCTCTTCCTGTCGCGTCCGCAGATGAAGTGGGTGGAAACACGCTCCTAAACGAAGTTCGCACACTTTCCTTCCTCATTAAGGAAGTTGACTCCTGTCAGTGCGAGCGGCGCAGCGCAGGACGCAAAGGTGAGCTGCTTCACTTCACTGACAACTTGCTTTTACATGTTAGATGAGCCGTTCAGAGATCAGCTGTCTGCTGTTTGATTTGGTTCATGGAGTGTTTGTGCTGTGTTGTATGGTCGTGACTTTAGCAGTAATATTGGCTATTTTGTCAGCTCATGAACCGCCTGGTGCGTCTTCAGTCGCCTTCAGAAACCTGAAATACTATAAAAGCCTCTGCTGCTGCTCCTGTAGGCGCACAGCTAAAGACAGACTCTACTTTGGATTACAAGTTAACACACTGTCAGTTACACCTGGAAGAAAAAAGAAAAGACAGCACCTGAAAATGTTTTGTGTGTCTGAAGGGGCTCAAATAAACGACATCCAGGTGGAAGAAAAGTGAGTGCTGCAGGTTTTCATTCATGTTAACTGGGGCGGCACATTCCCTCACAGATACCTGAGTGTGATGAGTGCAGCTTTAGTCACAAACTCTGAGGCAGAAATAACTTCATTGGTTGGATTCAGCTTCGGCAGGCAGAGTCAAAGAGACAGGTTATCCCTGTAATATGATCTTGAAGAGACACTCCACCCAAAAAAACTTGATCCAGACTGTTGCCATCAGCGGGAGCTTCCCCCGAGCTCACAGATGTCACAACATCTGCATTTCTTCAGGGGATTTTAAGTGTTTTAGTGAACTGAGTGAATGATTTACTAAGTAAAAGTAGAAACACCTTTTCTATGAATATAGGCTACTCCGTTACAAGTAAACGTCCTGGAGTCAAACTTTTAATTAAGTAATTAATTAAGTATTCAGTTTTGATCTGTAATCAACTAGAGGCTGATCTGATCTCAAGTTCAGGAGTTCAATGAGTCTGAAGCAGCTGTCCTCAGTAATCACGTGCGCTCTCAAAACTCCTGATGACAGTATTAAGGAACTTTTTCTAAGATCGAGATTCAGCAGATTCCAAGAAGCTTCCTTTAATGATAACAATAAAAACATAATCTCCATGGTGACGTGTTCTGGTTACAGCTCCCTCGTCTTTTCAGGCCTCACTGGTGGGTTTTTGGTGGTTGGATGTACTAACAAGTAGTTTACTTTGGTGTGTATTTGTATTTGTTAGATATGTTACTGTATCTGTGGACCAGTCTGATGAAGGACGGCAAGTGGAAGTGAAATAAGGGCTTCTTCCTGTTGCTGTGTGTCACTGGATCTTCTAATTCTGTGAAACCACATGATCTTAAAATCCAAAAAAGGACTCTGGGTGACTTGTTTACCTTTTTAAACCATGACACAACCGACCATTCAACGTGAACTTCTGATTAAGAGATATGATCCACATTTTAAACTGCATCCATCAATCTAAAAACACGAACCTGAAAGGAAGACTTAAATGTACTAATACAAAGAAATCTAGTCAGGTGGTCTCAACGGTGTGATGTCCATTGGGGACTTTTCAAAATCCAAAATCCAGATGTGAGAAGCTCTGAGATGATAGGGAAGGTTTTTATACTATATGCCGCCTGGAGCATGAACGTCTGAACCAAATTTCACGGCAAACCATCCAATAGATGTCGAGATATTTCAACTTGAACCAAAAAAAAAAAACGTAACCTGCCGGTGGTGCTAGAGGGAAAGTCAGAGGATCACCAAAGTCATTAGGATTCATCTTCATGGAAAAATGAACACGTGAACCAAATTTCATGTCGATCCATCAAATATTTCTTGAGATATTTCAGTTTGGACCAAAGTGCTAAACCAACATTGTTATCCGCCAGCGTGGCTAATAGAAATACAGATGACATGATGTGAAAGCTCTTGGTCTGTCCAGCGCTGCATGTTCAAGACACTTGATTGGCCTCAGGCTCCAAAACCAATATTGATTAAAGGTGAGTCCAAACACAGCTGGTGAAGCATAACAAATATTTGAGCATCATTTTAGACCACAACTAGTGAGTGAAAGCATCTATAAAGAGTCATCAGACTGCACTTCCTCATAATCTTGAACTCTTTATTACTGTGAATGTTCAAAGAGGAAAGTCAGTGTGGCTGGTGAGTTGATCAGGATCAAACATGAGATGTAGGAGCATGTTATTATGGTGGGGGTTTTTTAAATTGTATTTATTGTTTGTGTTTGATTTCTTTTATTTGTGAATTGTGTGTCTTTCTTTTTATAAGTAGCCTACGTGTTCCCAAAAGATGCAAATGTTTTCAATCTTGGGGCCATAAAACTTTCAGACATAAATTTGGGAATTATCTTAATGGTTTGTGTCTTTTTGGGGACAAAAGAACTGTTCACATTCACGTCTGTGAAGTAACAGAAACTTATTTTGTGTTATTATCTTAAAATGTAATTATCTGTAAAGTTATATCAAGGTCAGTGATTGAGCCTAGCTGAGCTCCAAAATTCAAATTAGCCATACTAGCTAGCTTACAGCTATCTAATATAGTTAGCTTCTACCTTCTGAATACTTCTGTCGTGACTTATTTATTTATTTATCTGTTAATTTATCAGTTGCTAACATTTACCAGCAAAGTTACACCTCCCATGAGGTTTTTATAGCATATCTGTGCTTAACACCGCTGGCTATCTGTTGAATGCTAACAAGATATGTATATTTTTAAAAAACAACTTTTGCAGGCAGTTAAGCACAAAGTGGACACCAGATTATTTTAGAAGATTAACAAGACACCCCAATTTCATAGTCCAGTTTTTAAAGTGAGTCTGTTTATAATGCGCTCAACATTAGCAGCTCACCACACATTTGGTTCAGACGTTCATGGTCCCAGAAGATGAATCCTACTGACCGATCCATCAGCCTCTAATGTACTTTGTGCTTAGTGCTACTTAGCGAATGTTAGCATGCTGACATTAGCATTTAGCTCACTGATGTGCCTAAGTAATCTGACATAGCTGCTAGCATGACTGTAGATGCAGAAGATCTGAAACTAGCTGCGTGGTTTCACGCTCTCGAGATCACACACTTTGTTCTGTACTGTGGGTGAACTGACCTTTAACCTCCTCTGTACAGATGAGCAGCACAGAAGCAAACGGCGCACAGATTTCAAAGAAGGCCAGAATGAGCGGAGACGCCTCGACGCTGCACCTGGACGGCATCCCTCCAGACACGCTCAGTAAGGTGCGTGTCAGAGCAGGCAGTATATTTGTTGTTGTTGTTGGTTTAAATTCATCAGTGCAGACGAGCCGCAGCATGTACTGTACTTACTGTAATTATCAATTTGAAATACTCGTTCTTTACCTGAGTATTTCTAGTTTTTGCTACTTTATACTTCGTCTCCACAACAATTCAGAGGCAAATATTGTACTTTTCACTCCACCACATTTATCTGAGATATATAGTTATAGATATATATTTTGTTGTTATATTTTTTACATACAAATAATATGCTCAGTTTATATGATATGATGCATTATAGATTAATTATATATTAACTGTTATAGATTAACCTACCCAACAGCATAAAAAAAACTAAATTAGCTTTGTTTTGATCAGCTATAACATAAAATGCTGCATGTGTAATAATAATCTAATAATATAATGTAGCAGAGTAATTTTAACCTTTCTAGATTCAGATTAATAGTACAAAATATAATCAACAAATAAATGATATTCTTATATCAATAAGACTTTATTGATCCCCAGGGGGAAATTCACAAGCTACCCAGCAGTATGTAAAATATAGAATATATATATAAAATATATATAAACAGATTAAAGCTCCTCATTTATCAGCTGCAACAGTAATTGATGAACACATGAATGCATCAATAATCATAATCCAATAAGGTAATATGAGTACTTTTACTGTTGGTGCTGTAAATATATTTTGATGCTATGCAGGACTTGTAGTATTTCTACATTGTAATACTGCTACTTTTAAGTAAAAGATCTGAGTACTTCTTCCACCTCTGGTTTATTGTTACTGTGTACATTTACACAGTGAGTTACTGTATGTATGCAGGCTGGTTCAAGCCAATACAACGTCTTTAACAATCCAAACCATCCGAGTCATGATGGAGGAATGAAGTCCACAAGCAGGAGCGAGCGTGTCGAGACAAGAGCGAGGAGGAGAAATCAAGACCTGAACAAACACACCTCTGGAAAATTACTGCAACTCATGAGAGAGAAGAAGAAGAGACAAAGAGAGGAGGGAGGATTGTTTTCATCCACACTTCATGCCAGAGTCTGTGGAAACCAGACCTGATCCTGATCCTGATCCTGGTGCTGGAACCAGGATTAACTCAAAGACGATTGAGAAATAATCACACATACAAACTGTTTAGTAGCACATTTGTGCAATAATAATAATAATAATAATAATAAAACTTTATTTATATAGCTAGCTGAAACTGATCATTTCAGTTGATTCAATTAGAATTTAATGAATTAGAAGCCTGCTTTTGTTTACTTCCCATAAACCCATAGTTTCACAAATGGATGGTAAATGAACCATAAACTGCGCGTGAATAGAAAGCTTGACACGCGTAGCAACAGTAACTAATGGGAGTTTAGCCAAGGGTTAATTAGCAATACGCTGATCAGATTAGCTGAGATCTGAGATGTTTTTGTTTACGAGCCTGAACTGGTCCCATCACCCTCACCCAGCATTTATATTACCCTCATACGATCCGCTCAGTCAAGGAGTCATATTAGCGGCAGCAGGAGTGTTGAAACTTGTCTCAGACGCTTGTGACCAACCAGGCTGGTCCTGTTTGTGATCCAGTCTAAGCCTCCATGTGGAAACCTAGATCCACAGAATCACGGGTGTTCCTGAACGCTGAACAGACGCGCACACAAACACACAAACACGTGAATCATCCTGCCTCGACACATTTCACAAATTCTCCCACGCAGTTTTTAAGGGTGTGTTTTCTGCAGGTGTGTCTGGAGCCGCCGACGGTGGATTCAGGAGGGTTTAGTTTGGTGAAGACACATATTTAAGAAACTAATGTGAACAACAAAGAAAAGCAAGACGTCAGCATGATAACAGAATCTAAGAACCTGTGTTCCTCCAAACTGGACTAAAGACTAAAGAAGAAGAGTTTTAACTCGCCTGACACAAAATGTTCTACATAAAACATTTTGATCGTGTTTTTAGCAGCTAATGCGCTAAACAAAGACAGTGAACATGGTAAACATTATACCTGCTTCACATCAGCATGCTAGCATTGTCATTGGGCGCATGTTAGCATGTTAGCTCAAACCACCGCTCTGCCACAGTGCAGCCTCACAGAGCTGCGAGCATGCGGTTCCCAAATTGAACAATATGAGCCTGTTCACAAGCAGAGAAGACGTCAGCTGTTTATGTTGCCGGGCAGATTTAGAGATAAATATTGAACTTAAACTAAACAATGAGTAAAAATGAACTGTGCTAGCTAAAGCTAGATAAATATGAGCTCATTTGGCTCCATCGCAGCATTTGACAGATATTCCAGGTTGGACATGAAGAACAAAAAGCCAATTATCTTTGGTTGGGTTAAAAGGTTAAAGTGACACATCCAAAACCTGTTGCTTTTCCAGCTGCGTGGTCAGCAGTTTACAGTAAACATGGTCCTCTTGTAATGAGTTCAGTTAAAAAAAAAATGCCCCCAGGCCTCTGAAAGCTGCTCTGAGCAGTTATTACCCAGAATCCCCTTCTCTGTAGCTTTAAACAAAGATGTTTCCATAAATGTTGACTCTCTAAAACTCCTTTAGCTAACGGAGCTGCTCGTGTGCTCAAGTTTGACTTCATTATCCGAAAAGGAAGTTCACATTGTTGAAAGAGCCAAGACAGACGATACAAGTGCACAGAACCAGTACAGGAAGCTGCACATCATTCAGGGCGAGGTGTCCATCATGTCCCCCCCTCCCTTACGTCTGCTGAATGTTAGTCCACCCAAACACCTTAAGGAAGTCTCCGGTTTTTAAAGGTTTGCCTTGTGGGCTCATTTAAAGCTGTTAACAGAGAGGTGGCAACATGACAGCAGCTGTAGGAAGTGATTGCTTAAAGCTTTTTGTTCTGATGTTGCGTTAATAGTCTGCTCCTGAGAGTGTGGTCATTTAGGATGCAGAACGCTTTATTTCAAACTACTGTTTCATAATGTTTTGCCACTGATGTCTGTTAATTTTCAGTCATTTCCTCATCACACATTAAGTTAAAACACTGTCTGAACCTCAGCTTCACGAACATAAATTTAAACAAGAATTCCAAACGTTTTGATCACAGAAAGTGTTTTGTACTGTGGACGCGATCACTCGTAGACGTCGCGTAGAAGCAGTTTGGTACGTGACAGCTGTCCAGTGCAGCTTTTAAAAGCTGAAAAGCTTTGCAGTGGTTTTTTTCCAGCCTTTAAGGAAGCGGAAAACAGGAAGAGAAATGTGAATTGTTGCTGCCATCTCCAGAGGGTCATAACATGTTGTACCAGCCAGGCCTCTTCCTGCAGAATATGCCTCTGAAACAGAAACACTAGACGTCGAAGACACACACGTCTTTTTATTATTGTTATTATTATTTATAATGGGCATCGACTGAATTGAAATGTAATGTAAATATATATTAATAAACTGTGTGGTTACAGGGATTAACATATCCAAATATAAAATGAGGGACACATCATGTATATATATATATATATAGTCTGTCAACCAGGCAAAGTCAGAGGGTTGAATGAGGAATGACCTCTAATGTGCGGCAGGAGGATGTGGTCTGTGACAGACATGGAGACATCCAGCAGGACAAAGACAAAAGCCTCCTCAAGGGGGAGCCGGAGAGTAGAATGGGAGACAAAGATGCTGCAGGAGGTGAATTTGAGTCAAAAATGAGCTGAAAAAAAACTGAACACACAGATATGAAACACATATTGAATCATTCAGTGCGACTTACACGTCACAGGTATCATTATCTCTGATGTCCGTGACGTGTTGAGCATGTGACACATAAAAACTCAGCTCAGGAGCTCTTTTAGTAAAACTGACTCTTAAAAGATGTTGAGAGGAGACTCTTAGTCAGGAGCTTTCAGGAGGGCTATTCAGGTTTGTTGTGTTAGAGGCCGCAGATTCCTTGAATATCACTTATTTGTTCAGGTTGATTGACCTGCAGTTCTGCATAGCTTCATAATTATGATAATAATAGTGTCAGTACTTTTTAAATCAGTCAGTCAGCAGTTGCTGTCTGCTGCAGTTCAATGCTGCAGATTTTGAGGAAACGCTGCCATCTTGTGGACAAATGATGTGATGGTTTTTTTGTCTTATTTTGAATTGTCTGATTATTATCTTTATATTATTTGCCTCATTGCCTCCTGAAATGTTTTAATCCTAGTTCATGTAAAGAACTCTGTAACTTTGTTTTTAAACAAAGTTTATTATTTATGACCATTTATGACAATTCACTTTCTCTCATGGATCAAGTCATGCGTTATTTGGACAATCTGCAACAATATTAATATTTATCTGCCGACTGTATGTTTATCAGTGTGTATTTAAATGTGCTGCATAGTATAAACTGTATGTACAGTTTGTTATTTAAAGAAAAGAATTGAGAAAACATAAAAAATGTGTAGAAAAAGCAAATAAACAAACTTGAACATTTTAGAAATAATAAGGCTGCTTCAAACCGAAACTCTTTCTCTGCTTTTATTCTTTTAAGTTCAGTTAGTTTTATTTAAATTATTATTAATATTTATTGAAATGTCAATAAATAAATGTGCTGCTGAAGCAAACAGGAAAGAAATCTGGTGGATAAAAGACAAAAAGAGGGAAAATATTAAAGGTGCTTATAACATAAACTGGTTACTGGTGCACATCCATTCTGTCAAACGCAATCATGTCAGTTGATTTAATACATTACACATATATTTCTCTGTGTGCAGGTGCAGGAGTACCTGGAGGGTTTCCGTCTGTCTCTGGAGAAGCTGCAGGTTGTTTCTGCTCGGCTGAGGAAGGACCTGGTTCGAGGTTTGGAGAAACACACTCATCACAAGGCGCCCGTCAAGATGCTGCCCACCTTCGTCAGGGCCACACCGGACGGGACGGGTAACTTATATTTTTATTTTCAGAACACTTCAGCATTTACAAACGTGAGTTTCTCTGACTTGAAGTCTTTTTGATCAGCACATTGGGAACTTTCTGTGTGTCTTTAATATAAATCAAGTAAAGTCATGTTTGTTTTTTTACAAGAGGGTCAAACTGCCGAGCTCATGGGAAGAGAGCTGCATCACTTTCTTTTCTGCCATAAAAGTATAAAATCAAACACGCTTCTACTTTTACTTAAAGTTAATTTAACTCCTTTTCTCTCCGTATGAGCGGCACTGTCTTGGTATTACTGGGCAGATATAAACTTTATATTAACCTTTCATAAAACATGTTTGAAACTAACGATAGCATTTTAACGGTGGGGGGAAAAAATACTTATTTTGCCCTGGGTTCCCCCTCTCAGGCTACATTGTTGGGGCTGTATGCCACCTTAAAGGAATACCTGCAGACACCACTCGTAATCCATTTACAGAAATATTCTCCTAAAAAGACGAATTGAACGTCAAAGATAACAACAGTAAAGGCAACAATTGAAAGGTTTTACACAGTGTTTCTATCTTTTTAACCACCACAATAACCAGTTTCATCATGATATTGTTTGACATTCATTTAAATGTGTATAAATGCATTAATGCAAAACAAAGCGACACACTTACCTCTGCCGCCCTCGATCAACCTGTCCGTTGTTCCGGCAGAGAAAGGCGACTTCCTGGCGTTGGATCTCGGTGGAACAAACTTCCGGGTTCTTCACGTCCGTGTGGTGGAGGAGCAGCAGAAAGTGCTGAAGATGGACAGTCAGATCTGCGCCATCCCGCAGGAAATGATGCTGGGAACTGGAGAGCAGGTGACACTGAAGCAGCATTAACAAACAAAAAAAAGTATTTAAGAAGCAAACAGCAGTCGAAGAAAAGGACAGAAAAAAATCCTGCATTGCTCACATCATCAGGACATTTCTGTTTTTATATATATATATATATATATATATATTGTTGCGATGTTAAACATCTGTCCGTCTCTCTCTGTCCAGCTGTTCGACCACATCGCGGCCTGCCTCAGCGACTTCCTCATCTCTCAGGATCTGAAGGGACAAACTCTTCCTCTGGGTTTCACCTTCTCCTTCCCCTGCGAACAGAAAGAAATTGACAAGGTGTCACACACACACACACACACACACACACAGACACACACACACACACCCCGTCACGATTAAAACACTTCACTCCAGATCTTTGTTTCAGGATTCGGTTCACTTCAAGAACCACTCGTATCTGAAGTGGCTTGATTTAAGAGAATTTGTTTATGCTGATCTTAAACTAAACTAAAGTTAAATTTCTTTCAGACACAGTGCAGCTCCGTATTATTAATATTTTCAGATTCTTTCAGGTCCTCTAATGCGACTATTAACACTGATAAATATGTTATCCTTTTGTCTAATGATGTCTGACGGCAGGACCTGAAGCTCTGCAGTGTGAAATTCTTCTTTTTAAACTTTTTATGAATGAAACATTAGTGAAACTCCACAAACAGAGCACAACAGGAGGCCTTATAATGCAGTTTTATGGTCGCTGTTTTCTGCTAAAGGTGAAATCTCACCCCCTCATGAACAGTTTGTTTTCATCAGACTAAAACTAGATTCACGACAAGTTTGAAACACGATAACACAGATTTAGAGTGAGAGTACGAACATGTTCCTGCAAGAGGCTCATTGTTCTGTGAACTTATTCTTATTTGTTTTTCCACAGAGCATCCTGATCCGCTGGACCAAAGGCTTCAACTGCTCCGGAGTGGAGGGAAAAGACGTGGTGAAGTTACTGAAAGAGGCCATTCACAGGAGAGGGGTCAGTCTGAAACACTGAGGCTCACGTGGTGATTTGCAAACAGATGTTCAGCAATATGAGGGACACAAGACTGAAATGACATGTTGAGTCGATTGATCAGAAAATTAATCTGCATTTTTCAAGCAAAACACCATCTGGTTACAGATGCTTTTCTCTGTTTTACATCGTTGTAAACTGAATATCTTTTGACCAAATGAAACAATATGTCAACAGGTATTTTTCTCTATATTCTGACATTTTATTGACCAAAAGCTTCTTCGATTAATCAGGAAAATAGTTTGATTAGTTGATAATGAAAATAATCATCAGTGTCAGCTCTGGTCATGTTTTTTATGAGTTCAGTTGAAAACACAAAGAACAAATTAAAGTTTGTTTGAACCAATGAGAAGTCAACAAACCCAAACAGCAAATTAGCATGCAGCCCAGAATGCACCTCTAAATACCCCCCTCCAGGGTACAGGTGTGGGTCATACACAAAGTCAGTCCTTAACTCAAAATGTCGTACGTAATGTAGTTTAGGCTCAGCATTAGTGTAGTTTTACCACAAAGTACTTCTTGTCACACAGTTGAACCTCTGGAGGTTTGAGGACGGCTGGTAATCTAATAAATAATGGTTTATAAAAACATATATGTATATATACATATATATATACATATATATATATATAACATCTGAAGAAAGAAGAAGAATTGACCTTCTCTTCATGAAGCTGCAGGTTTTTGTCAGGCTGCAGCTCCGACTCTCATTAGAAGCAGTGTGACTCTGCAGTTTCTCTCTGAGAGACTGTGTGTGTGTGTAGGCAGGATATTTGGTGTACAGATTATAAATAGGAAGGACATAAACACACCTGTCTGCCTCTCTCTCTCTCTCTCTCTCTCTCTCTCTGCAGGACTTTGATATAGGCCCCGTTGCCATGGTGAACGACACGGTGGGCACGATGATGAGCTGCGGCTACAGGGACCAGAGCTGTGAGATCGGCATGATCATCGGTAACCATACGTGTCAATAAATAAACAGCTGCAGGATGATAAACCTGACATGAATCTGGCCCTTTAGGCTTTCACTAGAAGAATATCTGGGATTTATTTACATAAATACACAGCGGAGGAAGAAGTACTCAGAGTAATACCACAGTGTAGAAATACTCTGTTGCCAACGTTCAGAATCTTTCTTAAGAAAAAGTACAAAAGTAAAAGTACTTATTATGCAGAATAATGCAAAATAGATTATACTATTGATTATAATTATTGATGCATTCATGTGTTCATCATTTTAATGAATTTATATTTAGCTGGGTAGATTAATTTATTATAATACGTCATCATTTATTAGTTGATTTATATTTTGTATTAATAATCTAAATGAAAGGAACATTTTCGATGCAGGACTTTTACTTGTAACAGAGTATTTTAGTACTTTTACTGCAGTAAAGGATCTGAATACTTCCTCCAGCTGCTGTTCTGAAGACCCACCTTAAAGCCTTCAGCTGCAGTGTTTGGTATTGTTGGAAACCAACATTACCCAGGAGGCAGCTCTTCACTCTGACAGCTAATCATGGGAAACAGTGTCCTGTCAGGTGTTACATGTTAACTGATGTGTTTTACCTGGTGAGCATCGTCACATTAGACATAATGAGGGTCGCAGTGAAGTCTCCTTCCTGTGCTATAATTAGTTTGGTCGGAGAGCTCGTTGTCTCCGTCTGGACATGATTATAAAATAAAGGAGGAGGAGAACGAGCAGGAAGCGTTGATTGTTGTGTAACTATGTATGAGCAGCAAACTGAGCTGCGCTGTGTTTTACACGTAGAAACAAATAATCCAGATTAAATGTTGAGGATCTGGATCTTTTCTTCTTTTCTTCGAAGCTGCTTTAAAATGAATCTGGAAATGGCTCCTTTCTTACATCTACAATGAAAGAGAGTTGATATCATTTTAGAAGAAAGATGCAGGTTATTGTAAAATCACTATGATCTGTTGGTGTAATTATCACAATTTAATTTTCAGAATCATATGTACTTACTGTTTACATGATAAAAACAGAACAAAATACAGGTTTGTACACTAAAAGAAACCAAACCAAATGTAGTTTTAAATACTGAGCAAAAAGAAAGAAATTCAACTAAATCTGATGGAGCCAGAACATCTGGCATTTAATTGGACATTAAATGATTAACTGCAGAATTCACTTTGATTAAAATGTAATTGTTAATACAATTAAAGCACTTTTGAGGAGTTTTTAGTCAAGTTTTCATAGCGAGTTTATGCCTGAAAAGTCTGAAACATGAAATAAGACTTATGTCTTAAAAGATGGAAAATGCGTCGTCACAACACTGAAGTGCATGTTGCTGATGAAACGTAGATACCTTAAGGTTTTGAATGCAGGACTTTTACGTGTAGTGGAGTGTTTTCACAGTGTGGTATTAGTACTTTTACTTAAGTAAAGGATCTGAATACTTCTTCCACCACTGGCCGTCATTGAGCCATGACACCCAGTCTTTTTGTGGTGAGGACAGGTTTAATTTTGATGATCAAACTAAATACAGATTTAGTTTGATATGAAAACTGAAAATAATGAGACCAAGGTGAATGACAGTGTTATCCAAAACATCAGGAGTCAGATATTTCATTACTAGATGGTTCTGCTGTGGTGCTGTTCCTCCTCTGTAGGGACGGGAACCAACGCCTGCTACATGGAGGAGATGAAGAACGTGAAGCGTGCGGAGGGCGAGGACGGACGCATGTGCATCAACACGGAGTGGGGCGGCTTCGGAGACGACGGCTCCCTGAAAGACATCCAGACGGAGTTTGACGTGGTGGTGGACAAGACGTCCATCAACCCCGGCGTCCACACGTACGTAAAAGGATCAAACAACAATTTTAATAATAAATAAATCATCTATCAAGAAGATTCTTCCAACTTCTCAATGTGAGGATTTGCTGCTTTCTGACCTCTGATTGGTTGCTTTCAGACATGTCAGATTGCAGTGGTTGCTCATGGCTGCATACTGATACAGCAGTCAGTGACTAATGCTTATCAACTCCAGTTTTTTCTCGGAAAGACACAAAACTTCTTTTTTTAAACAGGACTTACTGAGACACAGAGGGGCTTTGAACTAAATGCTAACACCAGCATGCTAACATGCTCACAATGACAAAGCTAACATGCTGATCGCAGGTATAAAGTTTACAATGTTCTCCATCTTAGTTTAGTATGTTAGCATGCTAACATTCGCTAAAAGTACCGCTGAGGCTGATGGGAATGTGGGAACAAATTGAAATGTCGACCTGATGATGGAAAGTCGGAGATCACCAAGTTATCACAGTTCATCCTGAAGGGAACATGAAGGTCTGAACCACATTTCATCTCAATCCATCAAGTAGATGTTGAGTTATTTCAATCTGGACCAAAGTGGTCGACGCGCTACTAGCGTGGCTAAACACTGATTTATACAATATGTCACCCAGTCTTTATGTTTGGACACGTCCACAGTTGGGGTCAGAAAATGCTTCCAGTCACAGAAAATCCCTCTGAAACAGAAAACTGTTCTAAAGTGTTTCTCTTTTTTTCATTAGATTTGTTTTTACGTTGTTCTCATCCATTTATAGAAGATAAATATTTGATAGATATTTTGTCTCTTTCTGTCCTGTTTCCTCCTGCAGCTTTGAGAAGATGATCAGCGGCATGTATCTGGGAGAAATCGTCCGGCTGCTGCTGGTGAGGCTGACTGAGGACAAGCTGCTGTTTAATGGCCGGAGCTCAGAGGAGCTGAGGACTCCGGGCAGATTTGAGACCAAATTCATCTCTGAGATTGAGGAGTGAGTGCTTCTTGAATCAGTCTTCCACCGAGCGATGAAAAGTGATCCAATACAGCACTTTCTTTCCAGGGAAATGCTGTTGTTCTTATATTGGTTCTAATAACATTTTTAAGCGCTAATTCTTGAAATCTCGCACATTTTCAAATGGTGGAAGAGGCCTTTCTTTAACTCACTGGAAGAGAGAACCAGGCCTTTATTTGTTTATTTGTTTGTGGTGTTAATCTGTTGTTGTTGCAATAGATTAGTCTCTCTTAAACTTCTTTACTTTGCATCATGTTTATTTATTCATAACTCCTGTGTTTCCTGTCCTCCATGTTGTCTTCTCTTCCTGTCTGTCTCTGGTTCAGGCAGGACGGCGGTCTGGAGAAAGCCCACGATATTCTGACCCGGTTGGGTTTGAAGTGTGACCCGGTGGACACTCACGTGGTGCTTCTGGTCTGCGACACCGTCTCCTCGCGCTCTGCCCGTCTCTGCGCTGCTGCCCTGGCAACCCTCACCAACCGTATCCGTGTCAACCGGGGGCTGGACCATCTGAAGACCACCGTGGGGGTGGACGGGACGGTCTACAGAAAACACCCCAAGTAAGAAGGAATATGAGGTTAATATGTATAAAAGTGAGTTTTAAAAGGTGATTTTATTTTTCAGTTTATAAACCTACCGTATAATAAACAGTTTATAACACATTAAAATGTATTGTAATGTATTATAAGAACATTTCACAAGTGTTTATTAGTGTACAGTATCTTCAATTCAAAACTTCTGCTATGAAAACATATTTTATGTAATTACTACTGTGTTATATTGTCATTCATCATTTGTTTCTATACCAGCATCCAGTTGTGGATGCTTCAGAGGAGTTAAAGTTTTCATCAATGAACACTTAAAAAGACATTACAACTGCTTACAACTACATTATACTGTGTTATAAACCATTAATTTAATGTTTATACACTTTAAAGTAAAGTGTGACCAGTTTAGTTACCAGTTGAAGATGTGAGCTTTGAATAACGACAAACCATCAAACCAAGATATGTAAATTCGGTTTTCGCTCTGCGTCTGACCAAGATATGATATGATGACATGACCCAGTGTAAGTTTCACATCATTCATTCAAAAGTTTAAAAGTAGATTTCATTAAAGAAGTGGATGGATGTCGTTCTTCAGTAGCTGCTCTTATTTTGACTGTTGGTGCGTTCAATGACGATCCATCTTCTGAAATTAGACACCAACATTGTTTTAATCTTAAAATAGAAACAATTATCTGGTATTAACTGGTCGTCAAACTCTTCTGTAACTGAAGAATGGAGAAGTGTAAAGTTTCGAGCGTCAGTTAACCAGCATGAAGCCGACTGACAGAGAAACTCTAAAAGACATTTTTATTTTTATGCCGACATGCAGATCAACCAGGAGGAAGTCCTCAGTTGTTTTTTCCTCTTTTTTTTTCTCAATTCTGGGGAGATGTGAAGTCATATTTGTGTGTGTGTGTGTGTGTGTGTGTGTGTGTGTGTGTGTGTGTGTGTGTGTGTGATCAGTCAGGAGGCGGCGCTGGGTGTTGACACATTAACACACTTCCTGTCTTTGTGAGAAAAACAGCATGTTGAGAAAATACCATGAATCACTGTTTAAAAGTCGCGTCGCTTCTCTTTCCTTTCATGTGTTTAACGACGGTCGACACATTCCTGCAGCGGATGTTGTGTTTAAATTTTATCTGCACTGTATATTTTGTACATTATACTGCTGCCCATGTTCATACTGAATGTATTCATATTCATTTATATATTCCCACTGTAGGTACATGACTCTGCACTTTACTGCACTGCTGGTTAGATGCTAAACATTTAGTCATGATAATGAGATTCTGTCTGCAATATATTTATTTTTATATTTATACTTTCTCTTCTTCTCCATCATCTCTTTCTCCTCCTCATCCATGCCTCACTCTTTCTCTCTTTCTCTCTCTTACCCCCCCACCCCTTAGTTTCAGCGAGGAGCTCCAGGCAACAGTGCGCCTCCTCGCTCCCAAGTGCAACATCACCTTCCTGGTCTCGGAGGATGGCAGCGGGAAGGGCGCTGCCATGGTAACCGCTGTGGCGCAGCGGCTGGCTCTCCAGTCCCGACTGTTAGAGGACAGCGACGGTGAGGGCGACGATGAAGAGGAGGAGGAAGATGAATACGAGTAGAGAGGATGATGCACGGCCCCTTTTTTTGTTTTTAAAGATTTTATGTGAATAGGTTTTGCTTCACAGCAATGAATCAGTTACAAACTCTGTAATGTTTTTGCATTTGGAAACATTAAAGGCTGCCTGTGGAGTTTTTGACCTCTAGTTTAACGACATGGAGCAGTTGTTCTTGTATCTCGTGCACAGGACACACATGCACATGGGTGATTTGGTACACAGCCAATGGTGTCACACTATTCCACTGACCTGCAGGTGGCGGTAACAAGCAGCAATGTGTGTCAATATGGATGTAAATAATGCAGGTTTAAAAATCAGCTTTGCAAATGTTTCATGAGGAAGTAAATACACTCAACATGTTTGTTGTACCTCAAAGATTCACACGATGCATTTAAGTGAGTCACACTGAACGTAAACAAAACTTTTGTTTACAAAAACCTCCACAGGGTGCCTTTAAGCTGCTGAAACAGACCGGCCACAATGGAAATACAGAGTCGCCTATCAACGTGAAAGTAGAAATTATTAATTCTCCTGAAAAACTAAGAGAGAAATTGTCGAATAATTAATTTTGAGGTCATTAGATTTTTATTAAAAGACATTTTAACATCACATCTGTATCATTTATCATTTATTCATTATCCATATCGCCCATTAATCATTGTGGGTGAACAAATGTGACAGATGCAGGTTTTACACATGTAATTATCTCTTATTCAGTTTTAAAACATCTTCTAGATCTGAAACTGTGTCAACTGTTAACTCGACTAAATGTTTGTTTCCTCCGATCCTCGCACAGAGAATGTGCTTTGGATAAATGATGATGTGGTTGAGTTTTAAAAGATGTTCACTGAAGCAGAATAATAAGTTTACATACTGAAAGCGGAGAATCTCAGTAAAGACAGCAGATATACTCGTATATATTAAAGCTTTTTGACAAACCAAAGATCACATTGTTAAGCAACATTTTGGCAGATCCTTGGAGGATCAAAACATAACATCTTTTCTTTTTTAAATTAATTGATTAATTATTTTGAACTTTTAGAACAAAGTACAAAAGCACAAAGAAGAGACAACAACACACAGGCCCCTACGGAGCCCCTGAAGGGTCATGGTGTGGGTTATTTTCCTGAAATACTTTTGCAATACCTCGCTTTAAGTTCTGAGTTCTGACTGATTCAGAGGACTAGTTAGTGTGTTGGTCCAGTCCAGTTAATAGACACTGCCAGTCTAGAGAAACACTCTGCAGACACCACAGAAACAGAATATGTTGTTTTCATTTATTTTGGGGGATTTTTGTTTGTTGTAATCTAAACTGACCATTTTAACAGCTGTTTTCATCATTGGTTGCTTGTTTTACTGAAATTATTTATTTGTTCTGACCAAGCGAACAAACAAAAGTTGTAATTAATAAAAAAAGCATTTTATGTGAAATAAATAAATAAATGAACAACAGTGTTGGTGAGTGTGACTGGCTGCACGTTACAGACCCCGGGGGGTCTCCTTTTGTAATGCATCACTGTATGAAAGATGTGCTGTAGAGAGACACAACCCCACCACATGTGCAGGTTTCTGTTCAATGAGCTTTTTGTTCTCAGTCTCAGAGCCGCTCTTTCAACACTTCCTGAGGTTTCGTCTTCGATGTTTTAAGATAAAAGAGGATCTGCTTCTGTAGAGATCAGTAAAATATCATTATCTCATTGCTTCAAAAGCAATGTTTTGTTGGTTCATTTGTTTGTCTCCCATGACTCTTTGCTAGATAAACCCCTCAGGAACAAGTTTCAGCTTTCAGAAACCAGTGGTGGAATGTAACTAAGTACATTTACTCAAGTACTGTACTGTAGTACAAATTTGAGGTTGAGATCTCCTCTCTTCATCAAACAGCTTCTCAGCTCGGTGAACCATCTGCTGCTGCAGCTCTCACTGACAAGCAGAGGATGAAGTGGAGCTGCAGCCTACAGCCTGTTGTGTTCCTGCAGCCTGTTGTGTTCCTGCAGCCTGTTGTGTTCCTGCAGCCGGTCTGCTGCAGCCTGTTGTGTTCCTGTTGTGGTCCTGCAGCCTGTTGTGTTCCTGCAGCCTGTTGTGGTCCTGTTGTGGTCCTGCAGCTTGTTGTGTTCCTGCAGCCTGTTGTGGTCCTGTTGTGGTCCTGCAGCTTGTTGTGTTCCTGCAGCCTGTTGTGGTCCTGTTGTGGTCCTGCAGCTTGTTGTGTTCCTGCAGCCTGTTGTGGTCCTGCAGCCGGTCTGCTGCAGCCTGTTGTGTTCCTGCAGCCTGTTGTGCTCCTGCAGCCGGTCTTCTGCAGCCTGTTGTGTTCCTGCAGCCTGTTGTGGTCCTGCAGCCAGTCTGCTGCAGCCTGTTGTGGTCCTGTTGTGGTCCTGCAGCTTGTTGTGTTCCTGCAGCCTGTTGTGGTCCTGTTGTGGTCCTGCAGCTTGTTGTGTTCCTGCAGCCTGTTGTGTTCCTGCAGCCTGTTGTGGTCCTGCAGCCGGTCTGCTGCAGCCTGTTGTGTTCCTGCAGCCTGTTGTGCTCCTGCAGCCGGTCTTCTGCAGCCTGTTGTGTTCCTGCAGCCTGTTGTGGTCCTGCAGCCAGTCTGCTGCAGCCTGTTGTGTTCCTGCAGCCTGTTGTGGTCCTGTTGTGGTCCTGCAGCTTGTTGTGTTCCTGCAGCCTGTTGTGGTCCTGTTGTGGTCCTGCAACTTGTTGTGTTCCTGCAGCTTGCTGTGTTTCTGCAGCTTGCTGTGTTCCTGCAGCCGGTCTGCTGCAGCCTCTTCCTGCCACTCGGATGGTAATTAGGGTCTGAAAGTCAAGAGTCACTCCAGCTGCTCGGCTGCAGTACAGTATTCATTAATGCGTCACTTTTCAACACACAAACCACGTGATGCAGTGTTTAAAAGAATGAAGGTGCTGACGGGCTGTAAAATGTTTGATGCAAATTAATAGTTTATATATGTAGTTTCAGGCAGTAATCAAGTACATTTACTCATGTACTGAAGTACAATTTTGGGTATATCCTATTTATGCTACTTTATTCTTGTACTTGACTACATTTCAGAGCGAAATATTGGTGCTTTTAACTTCACTACGTTTATGTAACTGCTTTGATTTTACATAAAAATGTATTCATTATTATAAATGAAACAAACTGTACTGTGTCAGGTATCAGGTTCATGTAGAGACAAGTATTTTGTAATTATTGAATTGCATCGTTTGTTGAATTTAGTTAATTTGATTCAGTTTGTTAAAGATAAAAACAGGAATAAATATAATCTGTGTCAAACAAAAGTCTGCTGTTATCTTACCACAGCTGAAACACTATAAGAATTCTGGGTATTGAAGTCCATGAAATTGATAGTTTCCATCATGCAGCCATTTCGGAGCTAGAATAGTGGGAATTTAAGGTTTAATAATGCTGAAATCTCACTGTACAGTAGCTACAAAACAGAATCTGAACAAACTGAACGAGGGTGGATTTTGTATCTAAATGAAATGAAATGAAATGAGAGAAGATACTGTACTATACTGACACAGTACTGAGCTACTAATCTACCCTGAAGTATACTAAGTATCTAAAATTGGCTCCACATTGACAAACTTTAAAATGCTCTTACATGTATTCATTACTGATAAAACAAAACACTCTGAAAGTAGCCTTTCTGCATAATGAGTACTTTTTCTGATAATACTTCTGTACTTTCACTTAAACAACGTTTTGAATTAAGGGATTTTACTTGTAACATAGTATTTGTAGGCTGTGGTATTCCTACTTTTAGTTAAGTAAGATATCTGTGTACTTCTTCCACTTCTGTCTCTGTTGATTTTGACCTTTTGATTTCACAAAACTTAAACAAACTTGATCTGTGAAACAAAGTCGAGCAGAGAGTTCAGGAGACTGGAATAATTATTGCTGTTTTTCATCAGCACACGATCAAAGAGTGTTTTAGTTGAGGCCTGCCGCTACATGAATGTCATGCTGGAGCCTCAGGAGGGGGGGGGGGTTCAGCTCAGCTTTGTGGAAGTTTAAACAGACACGTGCTTCCTCCCCCTGCTGGAGACAGCTGGTGACAGCAGCTTGTGTGTGCTCACACCAGGCTGCATGTGTGTGATCACGTTTCTCTACAAAACCAGCCAACCAAGCTGTAAATCACAGCAGCGACACACCCTGAGAGGCTGTGCTTACATTTCATCCCAAGTCCAATATTTGCATCATGAAGCTTTGGTTTAACAGTTTGTGTGTGTGTGTGTGTGTGTGTGTGTGTGTGTGTGTGTGTGTGTGAGTGTACACTGATCAGAAATATATATTTTTTTGTATTTATGTAATTTCTGTGGTGGTGTAGGGAGCAGAGTCCTGAAATTTGAATCCTTAAAGGAGTTCACATTTTACAAGACTTTAGAGTGGAAACCCATGCAGGCAGGAGGAAAACATGGAAAGTACATTTACTCAAATACTGTACTGTAATACAATTTTGAAGTACTTTTATTTACTTATTTCAATTTTATGCTACTTTCTACTTCTACTCCACTACATCTCAGAGTCAAATATTGTACTTTTTACTCCACTGCATGTATCTGACAGCTTTACGTTACTTTACAGATGTGATCAATTTATTAAATATGATACTGTGCTGTTGATTAAACTATCCAACCGTATATAAAGTAGTAAAAATGAGCTCTACCTCCTCCAGTAACATAAAAACGCTGCTTACGTGTTAAAGAATCAGTAATAATACTCTATTATATCTATAATAATATAACTCTCCAAAAGGGACTATTCTGCCCAGCATGTATGTTTACTTTATACTGTAAGTACACAGGAGGGGCTGTTGCCTAAGTTGCAAAACACTGGACTAAACTAGCTAACTGTGTATAAAGTAGTTAAAACTAGTTGTGTATAAAGTAATTAAAACTAGCAAACTGTATATAAAGTAGTTAAAACTAGCTAACTGTGTATAAAGTAGTTAAAACTAGCTAACTGTACATAAAGTAGTTAAAACTAGCTAACTGTGTATAAAGTAGTTAAACTAGCTAATTGTGTATAAAGTAGTTAAACTAGCTAACTGTGTATAAAGTAGTTAAAACTAGCTAACTGTATATAAAGTAGTTAAAACCAGCTAACTGTGTATAAAGTAGTTAAACTAGCTAATTGTGTATAAAGTAGTTAAACTAGCTAACTGTGTATAAAGTAGTTAAAACTAGCTAACTGTATATAAAGTAGTTAAAACCAGCTAACTGTGTATAAAGTAGTTAAAACTAGCTAACTGTACATAAAGTAGTTAAAACTAGCTAACTGTGTATAAAGTAGTTAAACTAGCTAATTGTGTATAAAGTAGTTAAACTAGCTAACTGTGTATAAAGTAGTTAAACTAGCTAACTGTGTATAAAGTAGTTAAAACTAGCTAACTGTATAAAGTAGTTAAAACCAGCTAACTGTGTATAAAGTAGTTAAAACTAGCTAACTGTGTATAAAGTAGTTAAAACTAGCTAACTGTGTATAAAGTAGTTAAAACTAGCTAAGTGTACATAAAGTAGTTAAAACTAGCTAACTGTGTATAAAGCAGTTCAAACTAGCTAACTGTATATAAAGTAGTTAAAACTAGCTAACTTTACATAAAGTAATTAAAACTAGCTAACTGTGTATAAAGTAGTTAAAACTAGCTAACTGTACATAAAGTAGTTAAAACTAGCTAACTGTGTATAAAGTAGTTAAAACTAGCTAACTTTACATAAAGTAATTAAAACCAGCTAACTGTATATAAAGTAGTTAAACTAGTTAACGGTATATAAAATAGTTCAATCTAGCGTATTTTCATAATGTAGTATTATTTACTTTAACACTGCAAATTGCATTACATTACAAACATGAACTGATTTTTTCATGCATTTAAGCATTTTGTTGCCATGGTTATAGGTCTGATTATTTATGTTACACATAAATATGCTGAGATATGCTGAGGAAGTAGCCTGAGTGTTATTAGTATTTAACAATGACTGTTTGTGAATATGGCAGAGAAAGAGAGACCTAATGTTTGGTGCTGTCATTACAGGCTGATGTGTGTCTTGACAGTATTTTTAACCCAAGCTGTACAGACTAAATGTGCTCCCATTGGAGACACAAGCCTCTTCCTGACCATCCAGATAATAATAACAGTAATAATAATAATAATAAGATTTTGTAGCAGATGGCAGACTGGCCGGTTACATTGCAGTCAGATTTAGCTTCACTTTTGAATGTATTGCTCTTCTTTAAGGAGCAATTGGCGATCAAATTACTATGGCATGTGGTTTATATATTTTATGCCTACGCCCCTATGCCTCTTTGCTTTTAGGCTACAATTCACAATTACTGTGGACGTGTGGATTAGCACTATAGAATGTAACATGAATGTTAACAGAATTTCTAGAAAATCTGTAAAAGAAAATGTACATTAATGTGCATTTCCACCCATTATCATTATGCGAATATAAGGAGTTGGTTCATCAATAAACAGCTGGTGGAGCTAATTCTCCAGTCGTTGCCATTAAACCATCACAGAAGAAGAAGAGGACATAACAAGATGATGTCATTAAAAGAGCTCCAGTCAAAGCTCAAACAACGGGAAACCATGTGGAGAACATGATGGAAATATGATATTTCTTCATGTGTGCACCGATCTGATGTTTTCAGCTCTTCACTCATGTCACATGTACGGCAGTATTTATTCATTAAGTCTGTTTGTTACACTTTGTCACATTTTGCCAAATCCCACCTCAGCCAAGCGTGAAAACTTTTTTGCGATATTTTGTAGTTTTTGTGTTTCCAGTCAGGTTTTTTATGTAGAAATTGAAAATGCGCATAAGTGCTGAATGGAAACCCAACTGTTCTTTTTAAATCAAGTGCTTTCTTCGATAGAGTAGACGGTACATGCTTGTGTTAACTATGACTCCCAAGGTGTGTTTCGGAAAGAAACATCCAATCACAGAGCTTAAAATTCTGTCAAGTGCGCTGCTAATGGAGAGTGGAAGCTAAAGATTACGCTGTTGAGAAAATTGATTTTAAAATCTGTAACTTAATTCAATACAATTTTGGGGTCAACTTCAGCAACAGAGTGTTTTGAATACACCACTGCTCTGACTGGATTCTTCTCCATAGCAATAATGGCGGAGGCTCATGGGTAATGTAGTATTTAGGGCTGTCTGCCATGCCAAAATGACGTCACTGAAACGTGATTTCTAAGAAACAAAGATCAAGTAATTGCAACTGGTGGTCCTAATGTAAAAACGTACATGATCGTTAATCATCCAGGAGAGTTTCTATGTGCCTTTGGATTTATAGAAAAGCAGATTGAGTCAATGTACTGTTTAAACTACATTGTGAAAACCTAGAAGTTCTCCACAGCTCCACATTGCGCTGTATTCGCTAAATTACGGCCTTTTATTAGAGCTCAACGGATTAATCGATTAGTAGACGAACAAAAAGCAAATACTCAACAGTATTAATAATCAGTTAATCTTTCAAGCAAAACTTCCCCAAATTCTCTGCTTCCAGCTTGTCTGAGCCATAGAGTGAATATATCTTACTTTGTTGTGTTGTTTTTCCTGCTCATATACCAACAAATAAGGAGGTCAAACTATTAATTGATTAGTTGATGGACAGAAAACAAATCTGCAACAATTTTGACAATCAATCATTTTTTAAAGCAAAATGGCAAAACATTGTCTGGTTCCAGCCTCTCAAATGTGAGTGTTTGGTGGTTATCTCAGTCTAAATGGAATATGTTCTGAAAGGCTGATCATGTCAGTGTAATGTTTGACCTCTATTGTGAAAACCAAGAAGTTTTTTTTTACCTGTACATTTGTATTTATGAATATTACATTTAGCCACTTTAATTAAAAGATTAGGAACATGAGACTTAAAATATTAAGTGTGTGTTATCACCTAAGATGCCAAACAGTACATGCCTCCATAATAATAATAATAATAATAATAATAATAACATTTTCATCAAAGCAGCTGTTGACAACAAAATACAAAAAGTTATTCCATCAGAAACATACATGAACAGCCCCATTCCTCTCCACAGTTATACTCGCCAAACTAGGGCCACTTTTTTCGCAATTTAACGATATCTTTGGTATTTGATTTAAACCCCTCTCGTATCTAAACCCCGCCCACCTACAACCGTGTCACTCGGAAGTACGTCACGCTCTGAAGCTAAAGATGCTTCAACTGCCGTTTCACTGTGACTTTAACATTAAGTTGTACTCTGTGGCAAACTTTGGCCACACCTAGATCCTGTCCCATTTCCACACAAAAAAAAAAAAAAGAAAAAGGGCTGGCTTTTTATTTTTTCTCTCTGGTGCGTTTGTTTGTGTGTCGGCGAGTCCCGGCGGTGTAACCGGAGAGGGGCCTCAGAGAGGGAATGCAGGACTGCAATGGAGCACAATGCAATACAGGTAAAGCCGATATAATTTCCAAATAAATGTCGATTTCTGTCACTTACACCCGGCGGGTTTCCTGACCTGTTGATGGGGGGAATATTTTAACCGTGTGTCGCTGTGAATTGAAGCCCCAATATCGCGTTTTTATTTCATTTAGTTTGACCATGTCGTATTGATTGTTTTCTCATATCAACCAAACCCCAGCACCGAGAGTTGCTCTGACTGCAATTACAACTTTATTCAACCGGGCTCAACTTTTTTTTTCCTCCAGAGGTGGAAAATAAACCGCTGATATGTGTATTTTTATGGGGAAACAATCGGCTGTGACACCGAGCTGTCGCCTCGTTTGATATCGGAGACTCAGTCGTTAAATTCCAGTTTAATATTTCTTATATTTTCGCCGTGTTAATGATTAATTTCTTTGTGTGTCGTGTCGACAGTCTCAGCTTCTCCTCCGGCTACCAACCCCCACCCACACTAACAACACATTAGCTAAATAAAATTTAATTTTCTGGCCGTTTGCCTGCCTGAAAATATCAGGAAACTTTTAAGCTAGTCAGCCTTTTCAACAAAAACTAGCTAGCAGCGAGTCGTTGCATCGACATTTTTTCATTTTTGAACGCAGACTCTCAAAAATTAATTTCCATACCGACGTGATATTAAAGATTGAAATATTTTTCGACAGGGACTAGGTGGAGCAGCAGTAGTGTTGTGTTATAATAGGAAGCATATTGATATTATTATCAAATCCCTCCCGACATTTTGTCTCCGGCGTAATTGCCACAGTTTAAGGAGGAATGTTAATATTGCGTGTGTGAAGGGGAAATGTGGAGTTTTGTTGTACTTGAAATAGCGAGGATTAGTCCTGCCTAAAAAAAAAAAAAAAAAAACCCAGGAAACATCCAGAGGACACACAGCGAGGGACAATGTGAGCTTTTAGTCGAAATAAAAACGATCAAAGTCATTTATTTTGACAGAAATCCTTCATGTGTGGCGTGGGATGTGTTTAATATCCCACAGGCGGTTGTATATTTTTTGTAATATCTCTGTTTAAATATTAATTTATTGCAGTATTGGAAGGTTTTTTTTTTTTTCTACTCCAGTGGTGAACTTGTGAGCCTTTTTCAATAACAGGATATACCCAAGGTCAATACTGTTCACTGTGTTTGGGATTTTGTTTATTTATTGTCCAAAGCAGGAGACATTTTATAATTAATATTCGTCGCGTTTTTTTCTGCCTCTTCCTTCCCGTACTGAAAACTGTGTAAAAAAAAAAAAAAAAAAAAAAAAAATATCTCACTGCATTATTCCCAGAAATATCACGAGAACTGACGTAGGCAGGGTGCAGATTAAGGGTTTCCATCTTAAATTCTTGTGTGTGAGTGTGTGTATTCACATTTTAGACAGTGGGCTGCCTCAGATTATATTATGTGGCTTTTATTTTCCTGCCTGCTCAGCCCTGCCTCCTTTCCACCGCTAGGCTGAAGCACTGCCTCAGCTGGCCCTCCCCCAGGGCCAAAAAAAACCCCCAAAAACTGCTGGAGCTCTGTGATATCCCTATAACACTCCTATAATGCATAATAGTATGTTTATGATTCACTATACTCACTCAATGGTAGTACTTATCATATGTGCTCACTATAATTTAAGTTAAATATACGTATAATACTCATTCTGGGGCTAAAACGGTGACTGCAAAGCTAGATAGTGAAGTGATCTCACTTTGTTTTGTTGTTTCTTCCTGCTGATCGGGATAGATAGATAGATAGAACTAGTATATCTAGTATACCGAGAAAATATATCGGCAAAAACTTTGATAATCAAATCAAGTGTGAGCAAAATAGTGAATTTACTCACTTTGTGGTGTGTGTTTTTTCTGCTCCTTTTATCTACAAATATCTGGAGTTATAACTAGTAATCAATCAGTTAATGGACAGAAAATAAATCGGAAACAATTTGGACAATCAATCAATCATTTTTTGAGCCAAAATGCCAAAAGTTCTGTTTCCAGCTTCTCAGATGTGACTATTATTATTATTATCTTGTTCTTCTATGACAGTAAATAGTTTTTGGCTGTTGGTCAGACTAAACTAGCAAGTTTAAGTATGTCAACTTGACACTTTATAGACCAAACGATTATTCAAGAATGTAACCACCAGATTAATCCATAATTAAAATAATTGCAGCTCTATTCCTTAGATATATATCTATATTATAACTATCGGGGCTAATGTGTGTCTGTGGAGCTCAACAGTGATTTTATCTCACTATTTCTTTTGTCCTGTTCAGTCTTCCTCCACTAGCTAATATTTCGTCTGTAGTCAAAATCTTACGTAATTAAGTTCAATAATACTTCAAAACATCTAAAATGTCACATCAGTGTCCCTGCAGGGATCCTCCAGTGATCCGCAGAGACTTCTCTATCTGTTTCATATGATCCTTTTCCTAAATTATTACCATAGTAATAGTACTTTTATTCTTTCTTCTTCTCGTTCCTGCCCATACGTTTATAATTAACCGTTAAATATTCCTGTAATATTGAATTATATTCGATTAGTGGCTGATATATTGTCAACAGTACTCAATAGTGTCCTGATCATACATGATTATGTTCTTTTAAGTATCATAAATATAGGGGCTTCCAGTAGTTTGCAGATACTTTATCTGACTTTATTCTTTTCTTAAGTACTTCAATAATATTCCTTAAACTTGTCTATGATATTCATGTATAAGTTTCCTATAGGGGCTCACAGGAAACTGTGGAGACTGTATCTGACTTTATGGTATATATATATATATATATATATATATGTATAAAATATTAGTTAAATATATAATATAATATACCTGTCATGACTTATATTGTGTGTATTTATTATTATTCTAATGACTTATACTTTGTCCATCTGATAATTACGTAATTACGTTCTTCTTCATTATATTGAGTACCATAGGTCTCAAATATATCTATAATTCTCCTATCGTGGCTTAGTTTTATCTGTCTTTATGGTATTGTTGGTTCTATTGTTTTAACATAATATTACATAAAACTATCCATAATATATCTAGTGTGTAATATTGTCTGTAGAGCGCAATAATGATTTTATTTAACTTTTATTTTTATTCAGTCTACTCATATTCCCTTAAGTACCTGTTAAGTAATCATAAAATACTGATGTCTATAGTACTCCATAGTTTCTTGTGTTTACTGTATTATGTTCTTCCTTGTATCGTATCAAGTATGACTCTAATAAACCTATAATATCCCCTTAGGGACTCCCATTAATATGTAAGCACTTTTTACATGACTTAATGGTAATATAGTTCTTGAAGTATGGCTATAAAACTCCTGAACTATAGCTGTAACATCCCTATAGTGTATAATATTGTGTCTGTAGAGCTCACTTAACTTCATTTTAACTTCTCGTATTCCCATTAATACCCGTTAAATAATCATATGATACTCCTTTTATTACTATAATATTCCTTAAATATATAGCTACAATGTTCATATGTTGGATAATATTGCATCTGTAGAGCTCCATACTGATTTTATCCAACTTTATTTTATTCTGTCTCTCTCTTAATTCAACTTGTATACTTATAAATAACTGTTTAATATTCCACTAATACTCCTTCAGGGTCTAATACTTTGTTTATAGTACTCAGTACTGCTTTATTCTTACTTAATTATATTCCTCCTTGTATCGTATGCAGTGTAATAATCCTTTAAAACATCTATGATAGTCCTCTATGGGCCTTTTACGGGTGTGTTTATCTTAATGTATTACCATAATATTCCCTAAATATTCCTGTAGTGATTTGATCAAACTTAATGTGTTTTTTCCCTCTTGTATTAGTTCAATATTATACATATAAATGTTTATAGCAGCTGTTTGTATCTCTGTGACTCAATATTGAATTTTTAGAGCGTTGTAAAGTGTCAACCAAGTGTAACCCTGTTACTCTGCAGTTATTTTACCTTGATCAGTCATTTATCAGTTAATGATATCTTTAATATCTTCATATGGACTTGAAATGAACGTATGGTGTCTTTCTAATATTCCTATCTGGACTTGCGGTATGTTTGATGACTTTATCTTCACTTCTTGTTCTCTCACCAGAGAGTTTATGTTGTGTCTGAGATGCCCTGTAGTGATCAAATTAAATGTGCTTTATTCTCAATGTGTCATTGTAACGGTCCCATGATGTTTCCACAGGGACTCTGTGTTGTATTTCCTCTCCTGTGGTTCTGTAATGTCAGTTCCTACAGCAGGATATAGATTGTGTTTGACATTCAACAGTGACCTTGTCCATTTTAGTGGTATTCTCTCCTCAGTAGTGTCCCCATATAATGTTCCTCTGATACAGATATAATGTTCCTGTCTGAGTGATAGTGAGCTCGCCTGCTTGTTTTTCATGAGTTTGTTTTATTTATTTTTGGTGTCTTACAGTTTTCCCACAGGGCCTTTTTTAAAGTCCACAGTGACGTAATTAAACATTGTGTTACTGCATAATGTTTTGTGGTGGATTTTTTTAAAATGTTAGTGGTGTTAGCTGCTATCTGACTCTGTGTATATCTGATATGTATATTTGCTGCTGTATCTTTCTAAAAATTGATCTTAGGCCTGCTGCAGCTGGTCTGCAGAGCTACAGCGGGTGGGGGGGCAGAGAGGGGGAGGGCGGGGGAGGGCTGCCTGTGGTGGGTTATGGGTATAGGGTGGGGGAGGGTGTGCTGGGTGGGGTGGGGGTTGTGGATGATCAACACAGGAGTGAGAATTTGAGAATATTCTGCATTTAGGCAGCAGGAGGAAGGCAGAGGACGACTGGCTCTGATTTAGAAACAGACTATTTCTGGTACAGAAAGGGGAGGAAACGCAGTTTACGCATTTATTTAGTGAATCTTCATGTTCCTCATCTATCATGAGTAAATGGATAGCAGCTGCACAGCCGGCCGCACCCTCAGCTTATACACAAGGCCTTTTATTTCATGTGGATAATAAGCTCTGCGAATGTGATGTCGGCCTGGTTTATTATAATTCACTTAATATGAAAAAAAATAACAATCTGTCATGCACTTAAAACTGTCCAGCCATGCTTCATTTGATGATGAATCGATTATTGAGAGAAAATTAAATGGCAACTATTTTGGTAAGCTGTTTAATCTTTTCAAGTCATTTTTCACACAAAAATACCAAAATATTTTCTGGTTCCAGCTTCTCGAATGTGAGGATTTTCTGCTGTTCTCTGTCTGTTGTAATAGTAAATGAAATATCTTTGGGAAGACGTCGATCGAGGCTCCGGGGGAATTGTGATTGACACTTTTGTTTGGACATTTTATAGACTAACCGATTAATCGAGAAAAGAATCTGCATATTAATCGATATTGGAAATTAGCCCCAGTAAACCTCAGCAAAGCTGAAACTATTAGTCGATCAGCAACTATTTTGATTATCAATTAATCATTTAAGTCATTTTTTTTAGCATTTTTCTTGAATTGTTTCATCAATGTGAGAATTTGCTGATTTTTACTGTTTTATCACAGTAAACTAACTAACCCTAATCCATACGGGACATTTGAAGACGTTGCTGTGGGCTCTGGGAACTTTTAATGGACATTTTTCCGAAATTTTGGGCATTTTATAGACCAAACGATCCATTGATTAATGGAGGAAATGATTGGCAGATTTATCGATATTGAAAATTATTGCTAGTTGCAGCCCTAAACATTTGTTACTTTACTGTAAGATAAGTTGAATGGACCTTCAAATATGACTAGAGCTTAAGCAGTTAACTGATCCACAGAAAATTAATCAACTATTTTGCTAATTGATGACTCATTTCAGTTGTTTTTCAAGCGTAAATGCCATTCATTCACCGGTTCCAGCTTCTCAGATGTGAGGATTTTCTGTTTTATATCATCATAAATAGAATTCAAGAGGCAACAAACTTTTTTTCACAAACGATTGATCTGCCATCTGTTATTGTCTGGATTAGCCAGTAATTGTTTGTTGACTATAAAATGTCAGAAAATAGTAAAAACAAATGTCCATGACATCAAATGCATTGTTTTGACCAGGCAAAAGTCTGAAACCCAACAATATTCAATTCACTGTGATGTTCAGAGAAGGGACAGAAGCAGATTCTCACATTTTAGAGAGAATGTTTGACTTGTGATGAATCGATTATTAAAATAGTGGCCAATTAATTTCCCTTTGATCGACTGATTGTTGCTCTAAACTGAACATCTTTGGTTTTTGGACTGTTATTTGGACAAAACACGACATTCAAAGATGTCACTTTGGGCTCATACCTTTACTACATTCTTACATTTTATATTCAAAACAATGAATTGGCTGATTATTTGATAATGAAAGTAAACATCAGTTGCAGCCCTCAATAATAGAAATCATCTTGTTTCAGTTTTTGTCCCCAAGACATTTGTTCAATATTTCAGGTCATTTGCAGGTTGCAGGTTGCAGCTGTGGGGCTGCATATTATGTTTCAAATAAGCTGTTGTGACTCGGCCTTTTCTCGCCTCGATCTCCAAACAGGGGATTACAGAGGAGCAGAGGCTGCGTGATGGTTTCAATATCACAAAACAGCAGCAGTTTCATGGCAGCAGTGTTTTCTTTAGGGCTGTAAAGAGCGGATCATCATGTCTGTTGTGTTGTACACAAAGACGCACATTTCCCCTTGATTTTATCATCTTATCATCAAGGAGGCATGATGAAAATAATAAATTTTCTTCTTTTTCTTCTTCTTGTTATTATTATTATTATTATTATTGTTGTAAAAACACATCACTTAGCCACACTGTTGCACTGGGTGACATGTTCCTTCATTACCATGAGCACACACTGTAGTTTATTTTGACTCAGTCCCACACACATCGTCCTGCTGCCCCAAATACTCACTAGAGCTCCACATGTGGATTCATCCGCTGCTGAAAATAGTCCCCAACAGATGCGCTATTTCCTCCTGTTTGTTTGTTTACAGCCATTTTAAAGATCTACTAACACTGCTGCTGTTAATATGCTACTCTGTGTGGTATGCTATCTACTCCATCACGCACCCTCCAGTCCTTCGAGATTAATCGTTTAAGTAGTTTCTTAAGCATAAATGCCCAAAATGATCTGGTTCTAGCTTCTCAGATGGGAGTAGTTGATGCTTTTCTGTCTTCTATTTTAGTAAACTGTTCATATCTTTAAGTTTCCCACTGTTGGTTGGACAAAACAAGACGTTTAAAGACGTCATCTGGTGGTTTGGGAAATTGCGAGAGACATTTTATAGCGCAAACGATTACTCGAATAATGGAGAATGGTATTGGCAGACGAATCTATACCGAAAACAATCATGAGTTTGGTACTTTATCTGTACTTATTTGCACTTGTTTGTACAAAAACAAATGCCATGTTTTTGCAAAACCCCACTCTAACTTTAACCAAAATAACTTGACCTAAAGCCCAAAAACCTGAACTGAAACTTTTGTCAGATGTGTGTGAGCTGGTGTTAATATGACTGTAGGTTTGGAGGATAAACAACTTTTTAATTAAACACAATCTGTTGCAACTTTATAAGCAAAAATGACAAATGATCCCAATTTGAAACAAGGCAGTGATTTTTTTTTTTATCTCTCATTGTTTTACATTTTAATGTCATTATTAAACAATAATGTGGAGAAATTGTAACTATTTGTAATAATATGCTCTCAATCTGAGTTAAAATGAGTCCACATGGTTTCATTTTCAGAGTGAGAAGTGGTCTGAGTCACCTCGGCTTGTGGATTTTGTGGATCTGTGAATAATGTTTGCAGCGGAGCACATTAACACACAGCCTGCTGACTGAAGCTGTGGCTCAGGATCCAAAATGGCAACGCACTGTCTGATACAGAGATTATCATTTAGGTCAAGTACTTAAAGAGTTCAAATTCAACTCCAAAGGTGAGGCGATGAGCGAAAGGTATCCAGTTTACAGACCTGTGGAGGCCTCACACGGCCTCAAATCAGCCCTGGAATCAAGAAAAACTGCCTCCATTTCTTAGGTGCGTTAGGTTTTATGTTTTAGCTTTTTTCTGCAAACTACTGGGTGTCGCAGGCCCTGGGCTCCTCACACTTCCTCTTACAAAACAGAAATCAAAGCAGCAGGTTTATTCAGCAGCAGCAGTATTGGCTTTCAGATGTATGAACCCACTCGAGGTGCGCTCGATTTATTGTCAGAGTTGTGTAAACACTCACAAACAGCTTGTGAGGTAAGACGGATCAAGTGCTCCTCATGACATCCAGAGTGTAAACACACAGGAAGCTCCGTGTAAACTGAGCTGTAGATTAAATAAAGACAAACTCAACATCAGAGTCATTTCTTGCCAAATGGTACATCTGCCATTTTGGGGACAAAAAGGGGAACCTGCCCTACAGAATGACTGCTGGAAAAACAGGTTCGGTTATTAACAGTTTATACATATTTGATTACTTGTATGAATGTACAAATTGATTTTGTAGTTGCTCACGCTGCATAATGTTTGCATTCTTACAATGTTAGCTGTATTTTAGGGCTGCAGCAAACTATTCTTTTCATCATCAATTGATCTGCTAATTATTTTCTCCATTGATCAGTCACTTGATCTACAAATAGTCAGACAGCTGGAAATTGAATGTGTGAAGAATAAAAAAAATAAGTCAAATATGTAGCAGCTACAGAGCATTAATAAGCTGTTAATAAGCTAAAGCAGGGTTCCTGACAGCAGTGAAGACCAGGTCCCACTGTTTGTCTCCAAAATGGTGGACGTGTCAATGGTGAAAAATGTCCCTCACAATTTCCCAGAGCTCAAGGTGACGTCTTCAGATCACTTGCTTTGTTCAAATGCAGATTGTTCAGTTTACTATCATGGAGAAGAAGAAAATATTCACATATGAGGAGCTGGAATCAGAACATGTTTGGTATTTTTCCTTTTTTAAATAGTTTGTTGTGTCTGACAAACAGTCGAAGACTCGAGAGATTCAGTTTACAATCATAGAAAACAGAAGCTGGACCCTGACAGCATTGTTATTATTTCATGTACCAAGGACTCAGTAACAGTCTGTCCTGCTGTTCCAGCACTGTCAGTTACTTCAGTGACGCTCTACAGTTGTGATGTGATATGAGGAGATTTTATAACATTAGATTAAAGGGAGACGTAGCCAGGAAAGTACTACTACTACTAATACTGAAAATAGTCTAAAGGTGCAGCCCTACTTGAGCAAATCAGAAATAATGTCGGAGTTTATCTGCAAATCAAAATGTACAGCAGCTGCCTGAAGCTTTTTTAACCTCCTTTTAAAAAGGAAAAACAACCTCAGGCCAACACATCAGCATGACAAGGCACTGCTGCAGACCAGGAGCAGCACACGACCATCGTCTTTGCAAAGTTGCTGCTGTTAATGCAAACTCAACACTTCCTGTTGCTGTTTCAGAGTAAAAGCCTTCCACAAAAGAAGAGGGGTTAGGGCTTTTACTTTGAAACACTTGCAGGAAGTAATAGTTGCATTGATTATTGAAACCTTTATTTAAACATGGTAAATTCACTGAACACAGGCTGTTTTACAGATATGCTGATATCAAAGCTTGAAGATGTCCACTTTATATTCTTATAGAGGGTAGAGGAAGAAATGAAAGCAGTGATGAGAGTTGTATTGCATTGATTACAACATACACTTTACTTTTCATCACATAGTGGAAGTTATTATAAGTTCATGTCAAAGAACAAATCAGAATAACTTTACTAATATACAAGTTGGATCCTCTACGAAACGTTACAGATACTGAATGATTAACTGCAGCTGATGACTTTATGACATCTTCTGGGAATCGTGGCCTCCATACTGTGCAGCAGCCGGGTGAAAGTAAAAGTTAAATAGTAGAATTGTTTCTATTAATAGTTTCTATTAATTAACTATTAACTATTGATGTGTTTGTTTATTTAACACAGGCTTTTCAGCTCTGTTTGACAGGAGACGCATTATGACATACAGATGATTAAGATCGCACAGGTTTATACATGTCTTAATTTCCAGGCCTTTTTCCATCATAATGTTGCATAATGTTCGTAACACTGGCAGTCGTTTTGTAAGAGCAGACGTCACTGCATTAGCAGTGAAAAGCTGCCACACTTTCTTCTGCTCCATATTTTGAGTCGGTATCAGGGGCTGCTGATATGCCTCTGCCATGCTGACCAGTTTCAGGAGTTAATTTTTAACATTTCCTGCTAAGTTGTTTAATATATTACAATATGTCCTCCTCTGAGTGTTGTTTATACATCAGAAAATACTGCCTCACTGCATGATGGTGCAACTTTATTGTCAGAGGTGTTGATGCCAGAGGTGGATTCTGTACAATTTATGGCCTGAACACACCCTAGAACATGTTGGGGAGGACACTGTGACATTTATATTTTAATTTGATAGTTTTCGTCTCAGAGGTATTTAATGCACGAGAATGTCAATTTGTAGAAAAGGCTGAAACTGCATTTAAAAACATTAAGAATATGCTTTTAAAACTGGTCGGACACCCCATCATGAACATTAGATTTCAGTCAGTCTGACAGTCCAGAGTGAAATATCTCAACAATCTATTGGTTGCCATGAAATTTGGTTCACACGTTTACATTTCTCAGAGGAGAAATCCTAAATACTTTGGTGATTCTTTGACTTCTCATCGACACTCAGCTTCACGAAAGGTTACCTCTAAAATGAGCGACCAAATTTCCTGTCGGGCTCAGTGGTACTTGGAGATTAATGTTAACATTAGCATGCTAATGTAAAGTGTCTAGAATAATGCACTAACATCCTAGTGTGTCATGCTAACTTTTAGTCCAAGTTTTACCTACTTTTTAATCTCTGCGTCTCCACCATGTGGTCTTCTCTGTCCTGCTGTTATTACACATGTCTGAACTAACTTGAGACCATTCAGGGATCTCTTCGGTCTTGAGTGAAAAGGTGTCCGTTAAAGGCAGCTAACCACAGAAACTTTAACAGTGGAAATGCTATGGCCACCTCTTCCTCATCAGTGCTCCTGTGCTCTCTTGTCTTTCTACCAGTGGTTGGGTGCTCCCTCCTGCCAGCGAGGCAGCTATGCCTTCTATAAGTCGGTGAGCAGCAGAGCTCAACCCGACGGGCCCGTCCAGGTCTGGAAGCTCGGGGAGTTTTACTTCATCCGCTGTGGACCGCAGGATCCAGTGTGCATTGCAGAGGTGAGGCACCAGCTCAGTCTGCTCTCTGTTACATTAAAGCTGCTATAATGAGTGTTTTTAGAATAACAATAGCTCACGTGACTTTTCTAATGTGAAAGGGGTCGCTCATATTTATGAACCCACAGAGAGTTATCACCCAACTCTGCAGTTCCCCTCAGCTTTAAGGAGGTTTATAGCTTCTTTCGGCTCATGTCAAACCGCTAAAAGAGAGTGAATAGGGTTAGGGCATTCATCAGGTGACACAAACACTCCACATGAAGGATCATGTTGCTCTGGATCAGCTGGTAATATCATTAATAACATTCACCATGTCAACTTTATAAGGTGATAATATTCCAAATGTTTTGTTTAAAGTGTGTTTCAGCTTCCCCCAAGTGGCCAAAAAATCAGTTATGGCAGTTTTAAAGTAATGGCTCTCAGTCATGAGCCATTGAGGCCCAAAAACCTGCAGGCTTTTACCAATAAATGCTTCAGTGGAGTATTTTATTGAGTGGTAACTGGACCGACGCTGATTAACAGAGAGAACTTTGAGCATTTTGAATTGTAGCTGTGTAGTCAGAAGAGGAGAAAATGTCAGCATGCTCAGGACTGCTTCTTGAACCCGAGAGGATGTTAAATATAAAGTTCAAAGTGTTGCACTTTAGAGTTGAAGCATTTTTTAATGTAATTATTCAGAATATCTTTGAGTTTTAGAAGGTTGGTTGCACAAAAGACGCAGTTTGAAATCGTTATATTGAGCATTTTTCAGTTTTCTGACTTAAAATGGAAAGAAAGATTGATTGATTGATCAGGAAAGTAAACAACAGACCAATCAATATTTGTATTTAATGTCTTGAACTCTTGACAGGGTGATTGTTATTATTGCACTTTCATAAAATTGAAGCAGCATTTCTGGAGATATCCATGACTTTTAGTCTCTACTGGCTCCATAAGCACACGATACTACACTTCCCATAATGCAACCTGATAGCCTCTTTGAGTCGACCCTCCCTGACTGATAAACACAGGGTGTTTCAAACTCCACTCACCTAGTTCAACCTCCAGATGACGTCATTATGACATTTTTAGAAATCCACAGACGACAGTATACAGCTGTTCTAACGGGCCGGAGCAGAACCAACCATGACGAGTCAGCTGATCTCGTGTAAAATGGTTGCACTGCCCTTTTGACTGTTGACTAAATCTACAAACTGAGCGGCGGCACATCGAACCCTGAAATGGGTCACGCTCCTGCTCACATGAGCTATAGAAAAGTGATACTATGTTTTATTGAGTCTACATCCCACGGCAAGGCTAAATTTAGTCAATTTAGGTCGCGAGCTGGAAAGGCGTTAATGAGATTGCATTGTATTTAGGTTGATAGTTTTGTATTGACCGTGATTGATTGTAATGAAGGATGTGAAGCGAAGGCTTGTGGGTTAATGTGTTTTGCTCAAATGAAAAACCCTGGAAGGAGAGACACAGTGAGGTAACACAAACTGTTTGAATGAGTCTGAGCTGAACAAACACCGAGTTTATCTTCTCTCCCTAATTAAAAAACATGAATCGGTAAGAATCAGTTGACACATGAGCCAGAAACAAACAACGACATATGTATTCATCTTGCTAAGCCCCTTTCAGGCAACATGTCGGTCTCATGTCTGAATAAGAACACAATCAAAACAGTCAAGTTATGGGTCGGGCAGATAAACGATGAGCTGAAAGTCGCTATAAAGCTCTGTAAAGCTGAGGGGAGCTGCAGACTCCAAACAGAGTGGTAGAACAAACTTCCCAGAATGCTTTGCTCACTGAGACAGTGGAACAGTGGAGTGGTTACCGGTGCAGGGAAAGAAGCCCATATGAGTATTTTGCATACTTATAAATGAGTATGCAAAAATGTTAAAATTCTTTGGAATATCTTTGGATCGTTAAAACAAGCATTTAAAAAAAAAAATCCCGCAGCAAATTCTCTGCACTTCCCCGCGCATCTGTAACATCACGCCTGGCGCCGGCATTGTGGGAACCACTGTCAGGACTGGGACTGCCTACAGCCTCGTCACTGTGTGTTACGTATGTGCCATCTTCAGCTGCTGGTGACGTAACGAGTGGTGTCCCATTTCCTGGGTAAAGATTTCAAACCCCTGCCCCCTGTAGCTCCGCTCTGAAGGGTCACTACCGAGTCGAGGGCACTCCGAAAACTAAGGGTAGGACCAAGGAGAAGGGATTGGGATTGGGCCATTGTTGTTAACACAGTGTTATTATTAAAAATATCAATTATAGCAGCTTTAAGTAACGGATCTGAATGCCTCCTCCACCTCATTCAAGTGACAGAATAACATACATTCAGACATCATGCTGATCATCAGCCGTTATAACATCACCATGATGATCGGTGAGAACCCCTGCTGACAAATGATGGCTATTTTCATTTCAAAATTAAGTTTATTTTTACAGGTTGATTAAAGGTTGCTAACAATATGTAGCACTGAAAGTTCAGTTTACAAAGTGAAATCCTGCTCAGTTTGAGTTTTTCTGTTTATTTCTCCACAAAAGAGCAGATTTTAATATTTGCACACATTTTGAATAGACTGGAAACAGAGTCAAAGTCCTGCAGGAGGTGTCCAGGTGTGTCCAGGTGTGACTGGATGTGAGGCAGGTGTTTCAGCTTGTGTACTCAGTCAAACTGCTTCTGGATGAATAAATAAAACCAAACAGAAAAGAGCAGCAGTGATGTTGAAACATCTCCTTGTGATTCAGCCAGGAATCACGTCTGACCTACAAACCTGAACAATCTGGTCCACGTCAGTTCAGATCACGCTTGCATAATGTTGTCTTTAACTCCCGACCCCCCCCCCGCCTGCTCAGACTGAACCGGAAGCAGTAGTCCTGTGTCAGGAGTAGTTTTTCCTGTTTGCTTGTCTGTCTCTCCTATTGTTTCCTGTTTCCTCGCTGTTATTCTTCATCTCTTTCTGGTCCAAACCGGCCTGTTCAGTTTCATGTTTCTCTTTTCCCCTTTAATCAGATTATGTTCCACTTCTTTGTGGAATATCTCAGCAACTACTCGATGGATTGCCACGAAACTTTGTACAGACATTCATGGTGTCCAGAGGATGAATCCTACTGACTTTGGAGATCCCCTGACTTTTCCTCTAGCACCATCGTCGGGTTGAAATATTAGTTTGTCCAGAAATAAAACGTTATTTCTACAACACAATGTGCTTCATATAAAAGCGAATGATTAAAAACACAAACAATCAGAATCAGAATCAGAATCAGAATCAGAAATACTTTATTGATCCCCGGGGGGAAATTGTACAGTACCGGTGCTCCCATTCAAGAGTAGAAAGTAGCATAATTTAGAACTAAAAGTTTGTACAAAATATAAAAATAAGAAATACAAAATACAAAATATACACATTTACAGTATTTAAGTGAAATGAGGTGAAATGAAAAATGAAATGAAAATACAAAATATACACATTTACAGTATTTAAGTGAAATGAGGTAAAAATATATACAATAACAATGTATATGTATGTATGTGTTGCACTAAAGTGTGTGACTATATATGTATTGCACTTAAACATTTTGAATAAATGAATAAATAAATCATGACATCTTGGATAAATTAGGGATAAAAGCAGTAAAATAAGATAGAACAAAAATAAAGTAAGGGACAGGATAGAATTAATTTGGGGTAAAAACACTGATGAGTTTGGTTTATGACCAAATTCTCGCAAAACTAATGACATTCCCATCAGCCTCAGCTGTACCTTGTCTTTAGTGCTAATTAGGAGGATGAGCATGGCAAACTTCATACCTGCTAAACATCTGCATATTAACAAACATTGTTTTTGTCATCATGTTAGCATTTAGCTCAAAGCACCACTGTGTCTTATGTTCAGCCTCACAGAGCTGTAGACTCTCTGTCTGGTTTTGTCTTTTAATTCCTAAATCAGAGAATATCAAACATAACATAACTTAACATATCTGCCTCCTTAACTTTAACACTGTCTGTCGTCTTGTTCAATGTTACAGATATTCATTCAGAAAGATTCCAGCAATGAAAGCAATGAGAATAGTAATATTGCCAGCAGATATCTGTGTTTTTTTTTTCAGTGAATGTGTAGTCCAACAGACTTTGTGTTGGTTTGTTGATGAAACAAACGTTGATCAGGTCCGAGTATTGACCCTCAATACTTTTGTAGTTCTAACTGAAATAGAACAGAGTATCACAAATTGTAAAGTACCCAAAGTTTTCATTGGATGTCTGGTCAGACCCTCAGTCTCAGTCAGATTTGTACATTATTTTAAATAGTGAGGTTTTGGTAGTGAAACTCTAGATAAACTCTTAGAAAAAGGCCAAACATGCTAAATGCTGTGATCTGTTAAGTGTAAGCGGCTTGTTTTCAGCTTGACATTTTTAAGCTAAATCAGATGTTTTATCAGCCTGAAGGTTGCAGGATGTTCTCCGTCCACAGAAGAACTTCTTTAAAGTGTTAAATAAATGTTAAAATCACAATCTTCTGTTTGTAGGGTTCCAGACATGATTGTTAGCATATTTACTACACAACCAAAGGCTTCAAGGCATCTTCTTCTTCATGTGCAGGTGACCTTACTGTGGGAGGACCAGACACGGCGCCACCTGCTGGCCAGCACCAGACTCTACTTCCTGCCTGAGGACACGCCGAAGGGCCGGACCAGGGAGCACGGGGAGGTGGGTCAAAGGTCACGTGGCAACATGAGATACTGATGAGGCATTCATCTCTGCAAGGGATGATATTTGACTCGTTTGTTTATTCTTCTATTTATTCATATAAATATGTCTTTAGTACACTGTTTATCTTTTCATTATACAAACTTGATTTAATTTACTTTAGTTTAATTTAAATTCAATATGGCATTTGTTACCATTCCGACTACACAACAGAACAAAAAACTTCTATATATATCCACCCCAGGATGTAACATACTGGAGACACAAGTTGATGTAGTTGCTGATAATTATCCTGGCAGACTTTATCCACATTTGGTTTTCATCAGAATTGAGAGTTACACTCAGTTTATTGGGTCCATGTTCAGCTGAAACAGTTTTGGACACTTTCATTCGGCTGTGTGGTGATTTGAGGATGTAGCTTGTGGTGCTGTTGAACTGCACTGTTTGTATAAAACAATGCAGTTCAACAGGTGTTTCTGTAATTTTGTCCTCCCCATTTATATCAATGAGGGAAGGCTAAACAACAGAAACACCTCTGTGTTTAGCTTGTGACTTCCCCTCCCTAAATCTTACCTTGTCTCATCTTAACCTATAGAATTTATTTATTGATGATATTTTCTTTTATTAATCTGAATCTGCAAAGTTATCATCCATCAGTACAGTGACTTGAGTAAATGTACTTATTTACAATATGAAGCATGAAAAATAACAGTACCTAAAGTGTCCTCTGTCAGTCCCGTGGACTGGTAATGGGAGTGAACATCTCCCTAATATAATCTGCTTTAAGAACATCTATTAATAACCTCGTCACAGGAACGCTGCCTCCTTTTTTTTTTTTGTCCAGACATCTTTGGCCAAGAACTTAAAACAGGTTAACCTTCAGTCGAAGTCTCCTCTTGTTCATCAGAAAGTGTTTAACCTCTCGAACAAACAGTGACATTATTTTACTCTCTGATGTTATTTAATGATCTGCTTAATTAGTAATCTCTCCTCTTTATGTAGGGGAATCCGTTACATTAAATATAAGAAGAGTAAACTTTGATTTCTCATGAATATAGTATAAGAAGTATCAGGATGCGTCTGCTGCTGCCGCCGCAGAGTGTTTTTGATTAACACAGTTCACATGCAGGCTGCAGCTCAGCCTTCACATGAAAATCCCCCTTTGGGAATGAGACTAATGTATTACCCAAATGTAAATCCTATGACTTGTCTGAAACCAAATTTTCCACATTTTGAACTTCGAGATATTCCACTGTTGAAGTCTCGATATAGAGGTTTGATTTTTCCTGGTGGAAAAATGAGCCGTCTGAAAGCAGTTTGGAATCTTTGCCCAGTTTCTTTTATATGAAGAGTTTCATTTGAGTTAAATGAAAGCCATGTTTTATATCTTTAAAGATCTGCAGGATCAATCAATCAATCAAATAATTGAATGCATTTATTGTTAGAGGAACAAAACCTGTGATATAACGTATATCTGAAACGTCAGCTTTTCACATATACATTGATTTTCTGTACATATGAAACAAACGAGACGTCGCGTGTTAATCAGTGAGATTTGGAGGTGGATTTTATTACGGTTGGACAGACACGAGCTAGCTGTTTTCCTTTTGCGCTGATCTGATACTGGCCATAGTCCCTGGATCAGATATCAGAGAGGGGGAAAAAAAGATAATCCGATACGATCCATTTGCCGAAACTATCACGTTAATGCTTAAACTAAACTTTGAGCGATGTGACGGCAAAGTGCAATTTGCAGCAGCAGCGTTGGGAACTTCAACACCTCAAACTTGAGTTGTATTCTCTCTAATGTTTAGTTGTATACAGGCGTTTTACACACAGTTCAACTCCAGAGGTTACATGTGAAAGAAACTTGCACCGTTTCCTCCATTACATATTTATTTATTTTCAATGCAGCTAACTTGATATGAGGTGTAGGCTGCATTAAGTGTCCAGTTATATCCAGTATTTTCCACTGGAATTATAATTCATTTGTTATTCTAAATACTCAGATTTAAACTTTTGCACAAAGGTGCACTTTAAAATCGAATTTTGAATGTTTGATCGGTGCTGTATTTCTTCCTTTAGGGGAGAAGAATGTTTGTTTCACAGTTTGAGGATGATGTTTTAGATGGCGCGGTTAAGCAAAGTGAATCCATACAAATGTTTTATTAACAGCTTAGTTGTGTAATGGAGGGGAAAAGACGGTACTAGATTGGTCTCGAGCCACCCCTAGTTATTCCTTCAGTGTTTATGTTATGCTAAGCTAGCTGGCTGCTGGCTGTAGCTTCATGTTTAATGACAGATAGGAGAGTAGCATCAATCTTCTCATCATATAGAAAGTGAATAAGCACATTTTCCAAAATATCAAACTGTGTCAGTCTCCCGTGTGAATAAGCAGCCGAGTCACTTCTACGTAAAGTCATCTATAAAAATCCACATTATAAAACAGGCAGCAGAATTCGGCATCTAATAACGTGAAATGATGAGATCGAGAGCTTTTATTTGAGGATGTGAGCAGTGGAAGCGAGTATCCTTGTGAGACAACTGAGAACGATTGACCTCCCTTTCACACACCATGTGACAAATATCGCGCTAGCATTGTGGCTCTTTCTGTCTGAAAGAAGCCAAAAGGGACATTTACATAAAGACACCTCTGCCTGCTTTAACAGAAAGATGTAGCCAGCTGTGACTTTAAGATTTTCAGAGTCAGAATATTTGAGCTGTGTTAATTCACGACTCCTGCAGAGCCTCCTCTCGGCCCTTTGCAGTGTTAATGAGCTCACACCTGGCTGCTGTAGGAGCAGGAATGTGTAGAGCTCCCACCTGGCCACGGCCCACTTTTTTTTGGAGGGGGTGTTGGGCTCGGTCGTCTCTGCCCCGAGGACTGAACAGGATCGCAGCTGACAAACTGGAATGGGAGGCGACATCAGCGGCCTCAGCTCCGCTTTGAACTGGACGAACCGTATTAACGCACGTGTTAACTGTTTGTGTTTGAGGAAACTGAAAGGAGCAACAAGGACAACTTTTAGAGTCAATGGGTGGTGTTTACAAAGCCTGGGGAGACTTACTGTCAGCGGCACAAAATTACAGCAGTTTTTCACAGCAGGATATTTAATGAGACTACAGATGTAAATGAGCTGCAGTTCATCTGGTTTGTATAAAGTGCCAGTTAATAAGATCTGAAGCCGAGCTGCTGTGACACGTGTGGCACGTCTGGAAAGTGATATAGTGCAAAAGAAAGCTGATTTTTTTTCCAGCCCTGAGTAGTGTCTTCACAGCCTCCTGTCAAGGCAGCCTGTATGTGGTCTGAGAGGCAAAACGCAGGGCAAAAAACAGTTTACCAATCTCTTGCTGCGGCTCATTCAGCTTATTGCTCTGAGCACTTGTATGAGTGTATCAACATTTTTATAAACTTCTTTCTTCTCTCATCTGTATGATGGAGGCTGGGCAGTGAAGTGACAACGTTCAGAGAGATCTTAATCCAAAAATCAACCTGTGGAAATGACTTGTGGTGTAAAGGCCTGAAACACGTGCAGGAAATGTTGTGTTAGTACAAACCGTAGCTTTAGCGTGACGCAGAAAACAAAGCATTTGGGCTCCTGCGGTGACGATGCAAAGAAAATACAAAATAATGTACAGGCCGTCGTTGTGGATACAGGAGAAACTAAATATAGACAGGCGTTATTTTACACATGAGATACTGTAACTCTGGTGATGATAGTTAAAATTATGCTAATTCATGAGAAGTTGACTTCCTCGCACAGTGCAGTGGTTTTAGTAATAGTCAAGTAGTTGGTGAAGCCCCTAATAATTAATGCATTTATTAATTGTGTGAGTTACATGTTTAAGATATGTTTAAAGAAATAAATGTGACAAAATCTTCATTTTCAACATACTATAGTTAGATATTCATTTTTTAAAACCATTGAATCACTTAATGTTCTTTTTAATGGAGAGTTGCTGTTTAGAATTTTTTACACTTCCCAAAAGAAATTTAAAAAACACAACAAAGACAGAACAGTTGTATTGTATTGTCTGACATCTTCTGCAGGTTTTTCAGCTTTTGATTTCATGTAAATGATTCAGATACTTGTAGCTTCAGTCCCAAATCTCTCAGCGTCTGCTCTGGATAAATGGAGGTCACATTATGGAACGATCCTCTGTGTGCGTTTTAGGATGAAGTTCTGGCCGTGTCCAGGAAGATGGTGGTGCGGGTGGAGGACCTGGTACGGTGGTCGTGTGCGGAGCCGGCAGGTTGGAGCAGCAGCCCGAAGCTGCCGCCCTGCGGGACCAACGGCCTCCACAAACCTCAGCAGAGCAGCGATGGAAACAGCAGCAACAAGAGCAGCGAGCCGCTCAAAGACAAAACCGAGAGTAAGAAACACCGAAACATAACTCAGAGGCCCCAAAGTGATTTCAGAAGGTAGACTAATTGGTACCAGTTTGTCAATATGGTCCGCTGAGATAACTTCTGTTATAATTTGGTGCTATATAAATAAAATTGAAATCAACAGTTGGTGAATAAAGTACAGAAATTCTGTGTTAGGCTGCTGTTAGTCACACCGGTCTCTCTTCTTTCCCTCTCAGACGACCTGGTGGAGCGTCAGGGCATCAAAGTGCTTAGCTACCCGCAGTACTGCCGCTTCCGCTCCCTGCTGAGACGCATCCAGGACAGAGCGAGGGGGCCAGGGCTGCAGGACCCCCACCTGCTGGCCCTGGGGGGCGTCAAGGCGCTACCCAACACCCGGTTGATGTATTGCAGGGACACCTTCAACCACCCAACGCTGGAGAGCAGCGCCAGCTTCTCCTGGCAGTTCAGTGAGTGTTTCAGTGAAACCAGTACACAAAACACTTCAGAGTATCACTGATCCACAGGGGGCAGTATTCAGACCCTTTACTGCAGTAAAAGTACTAATACCACACTGTGAAAGTACTTGTCACTGTTTGTCAACCTCCTGCTTTACAGACAGATTCACATCAAAGACGCCAGAAAATGTTTCATCAGTCGTTCTGGTTGTTTCTTCCTCTTCTTGTATTCTTTGAATCTTCATGTCTGTTGTTTGTGTTTTGTTTTTTCTGCAGGATGTCCGTCTCTCAGTCTTCGAGGACGACCTCGCAAGAGGAGAGCCCGCGACGGCAAAGAGTCCCCAAACTCCAGCCAATCAGAGTCCTGGATCGAGAGGATGAAGGTCTGTTCTTTGTATATAATATTCACGTCTATGTGGTGTAAGGTTGTTTGAATCACTGGCTGTCGACCAAACCGGATCTGATCAATCGAGGACCAGTTTGAGCTCCAGTGGACTCATCCTCAGGTCGTTTGCTGACCAACACATAAACACAGACCGGCTGTTGTTATAGCAACGGCCCTAAAACCGCAAATTACATGTCTTTGAGTCAGTGTTGGTGACAGACAAAGTCTCAAAATTGGTTAAAAAAAAATAAATCTTGGAAGTAAAAAAGTCGAGGCACCTGTAGAGAATATGATGTCAGTAGTGTCAGTTTGTCCAAATTTAATAAAAGTGCAATAGACAAAATGTATGCATCAAAGTCATAGGAGAGAGGGGCGAGGTTTTAGCTATGCTAGCAGCGCGGCTCTATGGAAGACATAGAAACATTTCAGCAACAATGACTGTTACTCTAGCGCCATCATCAGGTCAAAATGTCTCTTGTGTTAACTGCTAACAAGCAAATATAAGCATGCTAACACACTAAACTAAAATGGTAAACATTATGCCTGCTAAACCATCATGTTATTGTCATTGTGAGAATATTAGCATGCTGACATTAGCATTTAGCTCAAAGCACTGCGGTGTCTGAGTACAGCTGCTAGCATGGCTGCAGACTGTCAGTCTTACTTTTTTATATTTATATATTTTTAATTTATATTTGGAAATTTAAGATGATCAGTAAACTAATCACTGTATTAACAAAAAGGAACAGAGGTCAATACATCTTCACTGACACTGACGGATACGTCACACCGGATCTTTAGTAAACAACACGACTACAGCCTCACAATGTGTTGAATCAAAACCTGTTTTTATGTGGTTTGTATTCTCAGTTTAGTTCCTTTTCATACGTGTGTTTCTGTGAACTGGCTCATTTTGAACCACGTGCATCTTTTCCTCTCTGTGTGTTTCTGCCGTAACACTCGACGTCTCCCTCTCAGGAGAACGTGATGGGCAGCGTGGAGGTCGGCTGTGAGGGCAGCTGGCTCCCCCACCCTGAAGAGCAGCTGTTCCTGGATCAGCTCTTCGCCTACATGGACCGTCAAGGCCTGCCCATCCACAAAGTCCCCAACCTCGGTTTCAAGAAGAGTGAGTCTTTCTATTCTTTCCTTTTGTGTCTTTCTGGCCTTCTCTTCCTTTCTCTCTCTCTCTCTCTCTCTCTATCAGTCTTTCTGTGAATCAAACAGAGTGCTCTTGACATTTGCGAAATGAAGGGAGAAGGTCACAGGTTCGATCCCCCCCTACCAATAGCTCTTCTTCTGGATAATTCTGACCGAGCGTCCATGTCAGAAGACATTTCTTTTTTACCTTTTTATTTAACCAGAATTACGTAATTGAGATGTTTTGTCAAGAAGGTCCAACAACAACAATCAGTTACAGACCTTCAACCTAAAGTAACACTTAATATATATCACAAGATGACAAATTAACAAAATAAAATGGTAAAATCTAAAAGAAAATCATATAAAAGATCACATGCTAGAAACAGCAACCGTCAGTTTACAGACGGCTGCAGCTCAACACTCCTGCTCGACTGGTTTCATGATCATACTTGTGTTCAGTTTTTACATCTTATCTCTGCTGTCGACGCTCTTCAGTTTACCAACTGCAGGAAGTGAAAAGTCTTTTAAACGTGCACTAACTAACTGATTTATTGTGGCCACTTGTCAGCAGCATTAACATATCATATCAACTTGTGATCAAACAGCTGTTTATCACCACGTGTGGAGTCCAGTATTCTTTCTGTTAGCTCTGTTGTTGGTCTCCACCACCTCCTGAGGGAAATATCGGTCCTTATGTCTGTCACTATGTCCAGCAGCTCGTCTCTTGAGTCTGTCTGCTGTCTGCTGCTGTGTAGATAGTCAGTAGACATCAGTAGATATCACAATAATGGAATAATATTCTCGATAACAATAATAATCAAATGTAGGTTCAATGTAATGAACTTTGTAACTCTTCACACATGTCAAACAAAAACTTTACTGCAACAATTTGTAGTAAACCTCATTAATTCTCTACTTTCCTGAAAGAAAACGTTTGTATAGTTTCACCATGAATTATTGAGTTAGTTGATTGACTTAAATATAACAATACTAAAATATATTATGCATAATAATGCCACAACTCCTACTTTAAACTGTTTTTAATCAGTAAAACGGAAAAGAAAAGAAGGTTAATATGTACTTGATGTGTTTGATATCGAGTGAAACTTCAGGGTTCCTGATTGCATTTTGAATAATAGTTTTTAAAGGTGTAAATATGTGTGCTGAAACTCTGAACTCATGAGAGTTTTATTGTTCAGCTGTCTGTCTGGATCATTTACATTTCATCTGATCTGGTGGATCATAATTAAAGCAGCAGAAGTGAAAGTATAAAAACTCAGTTTGTTTCATCTGGACCTTTTTATAAGCAGGAGACAATGACATCATGCACATTGGAAGTACTTTGGTTTTATCAGGACATTTATTTAGTCAAACTGAAAGAAAATGTTCCGTCTGTTTCCACCTGCCGCTGGGTTTGAACATGTTTTGTCCTCTGTGTCCTCAGTTGACCTCTTCCTCATGTACTCGGTGGTCAAGCGGCTCGGAGGCTACAAAAAGGTGAGTCACTTCAAGTTACGTCACTTTATTTAACTCATTTAACCTTTTATTTAAAAAGGAATAGTTTGACATATTGGGAAATCTGCTCATGTTATCCACTCTGTCGGTTAGCTTAGCATAAAGACTGGAAACGGGGAAACAGCTAGCCTGCCCTTGTAAAGCAGCATTTTGCAACTGCATGTAACATGTTAGTTATTTAGAGGTGGATTTTGTTACCTTTGGACAGAGCCAGACTAGCCGTTTCCCCCTGTTTCCAGTCCTTATCCTAAGCCAAGCTAACTCCCTGAGTGGCTGGTGTACTCTGTCTTAACTGCATCTCGTTTGGTCAAATAGCTTCAGAAACTAATACTACTACAATTAACAACGATGACGGTAATAAGTGATGAAATGAAGTGTAACACTCAGCTGTATCAACTAATATTTGTCTCATGAAACGGTGCACTTGAAACAATCAGAGTCATTTCTCAGCAGTTTACAGTAAATAAACACAAAACAAAAGCAGCTTTGCAATAAATGAAAACAGGCGCTTCAGTTTCAGCTCAGAGCTGCACAGTTCACAACAAAAGGCTCGTTCAGTCGTTCCTTTCAGCTGCTGTACAGAACTGAGCCTTGTACTGAACAACACTGTATTATACAACATAGTGTTTCACCCCTAATGACACACTGTATAATGTATGGAATAGTTTCTGTTCGGAGGCCAGTCAGACTGTATGTCAAAGTCTTTGTTTCAGTCACGTTCTCAGTTGTTGGGTTTGGTTTCTTGGGTTTTTAAGTATTTGGCTAGCACATCTTTTAGACCTTAAGGGATGGAAGTAAAGAATTTTGAATTAAAACTGATGATTGCACCATGATTTTAATTTTTTTTGCTCAATTGTGGTTAAAATTCAAATAAAAGTGGCAGTCCTATACAGCACACAGGTTTCTGATCAGCAGGCTCTCACAAGTTTAAAGCTGACCGTGTGTGTGTGTGTGTGTGTGTGTGTGTGTGTGTGTGTGTGTGTGTGTGTGTGTGTGTGTGTGTGTGTGTGTGTGTGTGTGACAGGTGACATTGGACCGTCTCTGGAAAGTGGTTTATAACGAGCTGGGAGGATGCCCCGGCAGCACTAGTGCTGCTACCTGCACCAGGCGACACTACGAGAGGTCAGACAGAAACCGCAAACAAGTTTCCCAAAAACTCCTGAAAATAAAAATGTGTTATTTAGGTTAAAAAGAACATGCACTAAGCTTCCTGTAACTGTTGTGTTTTTTGTCTCAGGCTTATGCTTCCTTATGAAGAGCACCTCAGGGCAGGAGGAATAGAATTCAAAATCCCAGAGTCCCCCATGCCTCCAAAACCGAGAGGGATACGAGGAAGGAAACCACTTCCGAGAGGCAGAAAACCAGGACCCAAAGCCAAGGAGAAGAAGATCACAGCCCCTGCACCTCCCTCTCGTACTGTAAGCGTCTAATGATTTGAAACAAATGATCCAATTGGAAAAAACAATTTAATTAAATAAATAAAGCTGGTTTCAAGGCTGTCACTGGATTTTAAGGGCAAAATTGATAGATATGTCGGGTCACCTAAATATCACATGCCGATACAGTACTGAACAAATATTTTATTTTGTTTCATGTATGAAATCTATGGCGGTTTATAAAACATGTCTTTTGTTTGTTCTTTACTAAAAGTGTCTCTCGGCAGCTTAATGAAAAGATTAAAAAAAGGAAACTTGAGCGTCATTTAGGAGGATAAGCTCATTTATGAATGCAGCTCCAGATATATGAAAGCTTTTATTGGTTCAGCACATTTCATTAAGTAACATGTAAGAATACAATAATTATAACATCAGAACAAACAGCAAAAGAAAAAATACAAGAGAAGAAGACATTAACAACTTAAAGACGCCAGAATGACCTTCTTATCTTCCTCTCTGAGCAGATCGTGAACCCGAATGGCAGCGTGGTGGTGAAGAGAGGCCGAGGCCGGCCGCCGGGAACTCGCAACAAGGCGACGCTGATCGCTCAGGCGAAGCTGCTGGCTCAGCAGCAGGCTAAAGCCAAAGCATCAGCAGAGTCTCAGCAGCAGAGTCCTCCGCTTCCAGCCAGAGGCGGAGGTGGACCGACAGCCAGCAGCACTCACAGGGTAACACCTCAAACTCCACCGCACTGTCAAGGGTCTTTGCACGGGGGGAGATTTCAGATATTGGACAATAAATGTTATCAGTGGGGTGACCTGAGCTGCCTCTCACACTGCTTACAAGTCAATATGTGGGTAATGCTGGGAGCACTGAAGCCCCCTTCAGACTGAATGAACGTTATAGGAGGAGGCAGGGAATTAAATATGAATTACTGTGATTCAACTCACTGTTCAGGACGACATTTTAACCATCTGGAAATGATCATTCAGCAGGACAAAGACAACAGAAATCGTGAACGTTTTTTCAGGTTTTAATCAAAGTGATCCAGTGATGGCGTCTGTACGTCACTGCCAACAGGAGCTGCTAATAGCTGAGTCAGCACACCAGAATGTAAATAATCACTGAGGAGCAGCAGTAGCTGACGTTTGAGCAGCTTTAACAGGCTCTCCTGTTGGCTTTAATTGTTTTTCTGTCATCATATTGGGAACCAATATAGGCCCATATGTTGTTGTTAGCAGAAATATTAAACACTTAGACTCCCTGAAAAACAGTAGGTCATGTTGAAACAAAAATCCAGTCTGAATGGTGCTTAAGACTGGGGAGATACGGATGTAGATGGTCTTCACCTGCAAGTGTATTGAATATTTAACAATTAGTGAAGGGGGGCCTAAAAGACTGTGCTGTTTGGTGCAGAGGACAGAGCAGGTAAGGCTCCCCCTGCTGGCTCAGGAGAGGACTGTGTATTGAGAGTCCAGCAGAGATGAAGTGATGTTTAAAATCTTCTGCAATATCAAGTCCGTGTGTGATCGAACCAGTTTCACATTTAATCTGCAAAGGAAGTTAGTGAGTGGCTGAGAGATTCTTCAGAACTTCTTTATGAGTCATGAGTTTTCTGGAAGGAAGCTGTTTCATCCCGACACGTGGAGTGTTTTAAAAGAAACTAAAAGAAGAATACAACAGACAAATAAACTGACCTCCTGTTTCTTGTTCTCTCCTCCCTCCCTGCAGCCCATCCCGCCGGCTATCCTCCCTGTCAACATGCCCCTTACCCCCGACCTGTCCCCCATGTCAGCCTCCTTCCTGCCCTTCCAGCCCAAACCGAAGGAGCTGAAGCCGGACAGAGGGGAGTCCGTGGCTCCTGCTCCCGGTGTGCTCCTCTCCACTCTGCCTCGACACTTCGTTGGAGGATCTGTGGGCGGCTTCAGCCCCATCAAAGGTGTGTGTCCTCTGGATGTCTTCAGGAACCGCATCAGCCTCCAGAGAGGCCCGGAGAGCCCGGCCCTGACGCCTCAGGACCCGAGCCAGCACCATCCGACCATCTACACCCTCCAGCCCAAAAGTGGAAGCCCGGATACCCCTCATCCCAGCGGGGACCAGCTTCAGCCTCAGCCCCACCCGCAACACAACCGCTGCTCGGGGTGTAACGTGGACGAGGGAGCCCAGAGAGGCGGCAGTCGGGACGCCAGGAACCGGCCTCCACTGCCCCCTCTCCGGGTCCTGCCTTTGAACCTGGACTGCAGTGTTCAGGTGTGCCAGCTGATGAGGACTCGCCTGGGCTCGTCTCAGTTCCAGACCTTCACCCGCCGATTGTCTGAGGCCCTGTCCCAGGACCTGAGCACCAAGCCCCCCTGCTCTCCCATCACCCCTCCCCCCGAGCAGGCGTTGCCCCTCAACCTCAGCAAACGCTTCACGGCTAAGAGACCCAGCACAGAGGGACCAGAATCGAGTCCGGCAGCGATCAACGGTAACACCGAGCAACCACCATCCAAGAGACCCAGACCCTGCTGCACGGAGCAGGCCGAGGACTTCAACCTGGGCGACCGGTCCAGCTCTGGAGGAAGTGGAGGGGGACGAGGAGTGGGAGAGCAGGATGTGGAGATGAAGAACCAGGAGGAACCTGCAGACCTGAGCTCCCCCAGCAGGATCAGGGCCTTCCTGCTCGGGCTGCCACCCTTCCAGGTGAAATTCGAGGAGGATCTGAACGGGACGAGGTTTGGTAAATTCCTTCCTCCAGGATCCAAAGCCGAACCTCAGAGGACCGAGACAGAGAGAGGAGAGGGAGGAGTGGCAGTAAAGAAAGAAGTGAAGGAGGAGGAGGAGGTGGAAATAGAGCGACGTGAAACTGAGAGGAGCCAAAAACTACAGACACCGGAGCAGCAGGAGGAGAAAGACCCCATCCACCTCTCTGGTCCTGGCCCAGCAGAGCTGAAGAGAGCCGGGCCCTCAAACACTGACACACACTGTTTTTAACATTATTCCCTCTGTTGATGTTTGCATTTTCTGATCAGAAAACGATTTTGGAATCTGGAAAATAGTTTCCACCGTGGGGCTTGGTGGTGGTTTTGGACGCCGGATGCTTCAGCGGTTGATGCGGTTCAGGTTAAAGCCTGAACACGTGAAACGGGGAGGTTTCTTTTCTTCATCTTTGAGAACTCACAACTTCCCTTTGTTTCCCATTTTTGTCTCCTGTTATTTCCTGTCTGTTTGTTTTTCTGGTCTTCAATCACGTCGCTGATTGGATGACAACACAGAGACTCGTGACAATCACAAATCAGTTTCTCTTCCTTCCTTGATTTCTGTCTCTTAGCGGTAAAAAAAGAAACAGGAGTGAGACTGTGACTCTAACAAACACTGCCATAACCCTCCATAACACTATTAACTCCACTATTCAATGTTACAGTGAAATATTGAATAAGATCCATATTACTTAAAATAAAAATCAATATTATGTCTATGGGTGATGCTATGCATCAAGACTTCATTAATTAGCATCTAGAGTGTACTGTAGTCTGTAGTTTCATTTTTTAATTGTACTCTACTTCTGTAGAGAGATAGTTATTTTCTGATAAAGTGTCTAGATGTTATCTGGAGCTCCGAGTGAGAAGCTCCTCAGTCTTCACATTATAGCTCGTCAAGTGAAGCGTTTCTATAGTCCTGCTCGTTAGCTGAAATTATATAAACTTTTCTTACACACATGTGCCTTAAACGGCCTGCGATCTGTTTCATCGCCGGCTTCAAATACATTCAGTTAAAGAGATACCTTGATGTTGGACCTGTTAGTTTCCCTTCGCTGCTCAGGGGGGCTGGGTGTCTTTGAAATACTGGTGTGGATACGAGTTTCTGTTACTTTGAGAAATATAAACAAAACGTTGAAGACAAAAGAAGCCAAAGTTCTCAAATTTGAAACGGTAAAATAGGTTTAAATCAAGAAGTAGACGTCCGATGCCAGCTCTCAGTGCTCTGTACAGTTTTTACACCCAGCCCTGCAGTTTGTAAAGGCCGCTTTGGTGGTCTCGCCTTCATCACTGTTCAGGTTGTTCAACCAATAAGAAATCACATCAGCGCAGGAGGCAGAGATCATACATGAACATGTAGCCCAAACATTCAGACTACCTCAGGTTCTTTTTGTTTTGTTTTGTTTTTTATTTCCACCTGCTTTATCTGTTTCTGACAGGAGGAGCCTTCCCAGCATGCATTTGGGTAGACGGCAGGGTTTGACGCTGCTTCATAAACAGACACTTGAACCCCTTTGCAACTTGGTATTAAAGGTTACGGCTGGTGTTCTTCTACATTTAGATGAAAAGACCAAAACCACCAATGTGTTAGACAAGGAGAAAGAGAGACTGACTGTGGCTCTCAGGAGGATACATTTGTTGTTGGTTTTGGTCTTTTCATGGAATATAGAATATCATCATCTTTAACCTTCGATCTGTGTCTGGATCATCTTGGCTGCATGTGCCCCTGGTATTAGCCGGCGCTCTCCTAGTCTCCGTTAAGACCTCATTGTGATCAGATCTCAGATTAAGTGTAACATAGTTAATCTCAGTGAGGGGAAGTTATGCTGCTGTATGGGCTCTACTTTGGGCTCATCTGTAGATGTTAGACGGGCAGTTTGAGGTAGCAGGAAGAGGCGAAGATAGTTAACCTTTTCCACTTTTGAGGGGACTTTTTTAGCAGTTTGATATTTCGGGAAACCGACTCGTTCTCTTCCTGGCTGAGAGTTGGATGAGAAGATTGATACCACACATGTTTGTACAGTAAATACAAAGCTACAGCTAGCAGCCAGTTAGCTTAGCACAAATACTGGTAAGACCTAAGGTTAAAAAACCAACACCTCTTGAGCTCACAATTTCACACTTTGTAACTTGTTTGTTTGATCTGTAAAAATTAGAAGTTTTGGTTTTTCGGGGGGGGTTATGTGCTGGACTGTTTTTTGGCTGGGAGCGGTGACTTCCTGGTCCCAGACAAGAAATAGTCTGACACCTAACCCCCTGCAAAACTGCAAATTGTAGTTTTTGTACAGACAGTGAGCTTTCGCAGTGCTTTACGGATCAAGGCTAGCTGTTTCCCTCTGTTTCCAGTCTTTGTGCTAAGCTAGGCTAACTTATCTCCAAGCTTCATATTTAGCATACAGACATGAGAGTGGTATCAATCCTCTCATCTACCTCTCGGCAAGAAAGCGAATGAGCGCAATTCCCAAAATGTCAAACTGTTGCTTTAAGAATGTGGCCAAACTGCTCTGAGATCTGATCATATTCTGACTGTTATGTGTTCTGCTGCATCAATATGAAGTTTTCCTGATCCAGATCAGATATCCGGATACAGATACATACACATACACAACGCCGTGTGAAAGTGAGGAATCAAACCTGCAGCATTCGCTCTGCTTCACCAAAGAACGTTAAAAAACAATCCGCTGCTCCGCCCGGCTTCTTCTTCTTCTCATCTTAAGTGCCAACATTAAACACAGACACCATATTGTGACAAAGACCTTTTGTAGCTGAAAACATTTAAATGTCAAGGTATCCCTTTAACCGCAGCCTTTTTCCTTCGACTCGTCTCTGTTTGTTTTCTGCCACAGACGGACGTTGGTTCAGATTTGCACACCTACTGTACCCACTCGCTTCATTTTATTTCCATATTTATATTTGCCATGTTTTGTTTTTCCTTCTGCCAACGTTTTGTTGTTCTACCAGAGTAGTTAAATCAACTACAACACCGAACTTAACTGGTGCTGTTTATTCTTAATTATGTAGCTTTCGCCATATTGTTGTTGTTTTGTTGTTTATTTTTATTGAAAAAGCTGCAAATTGTTTTCATCTCAGCAAGTCTTTAAGTCTTGACTTCAGTCTCAAACAGCTTTGAAACAAGTGAAACGTTTCTCACAGCCCATTTATTTGTCTCAAGAGAGAGTTTTAAAGAAATATTTTAACAAACTAAATTAAAAGATGCCATGACTTGTTGTGAAAATATTTGCAGTTTTTCTCTCTGATATATTTGACTGTTGGCTTCATGTGAGACAGATATGAATTGTTTGTGAATGAATGCATGAGTAGAGATATGTATACTCAGTAGATCATAGCTGGGCAGATGCACCAAAGCACATGTACTCCACCAGAACTCAAACCTTTATCATCATGTTGACATCAGAGTTATCATTAGTGTTTCAGGATATTATAAGTCACTGTTTCACTGCGTCGGCAGACGATCCTGTTTGCTGAAAAAAAAGGTCACTTTTCACAGTAATGTCTGTTTTATTCTTCACTCGAGGAGAAATGAGCAGTAACAAGGAGAAGATTGTGAAATAACTTCCTCCTTTGTGTGATTATCTCTTGAAAACAAAGTTTCGTCAGTGCAGTAAGATTTGATGTCTGATAATCTTACAGCAGGATAAATGTATATTTTGTGCCTCGCTCTGCTTCATCCTGTCGTAAACCTTTTATTTATTAAGGTGAGGGGTGTCTGAGCGAGCAGTGAAGGCCTCAGTATGCTTCAAAGGAAAGCAGTCGTATGACTAAAGTTAAAGTGTTTGTCGCTGTTCTGAGTGGCCACACTCGATGGGGGACATTTAATAATGTCCCGCCAGTTACGGCGTCTTTGTTTCCTTTTACACGACAACATCTCAAAGAACTGAGCGTCTTTTATGTGTCTTACAGTCCCGAAGTTATAATCGTTCAAACAGACTTTCAGACCGTCTGTGCTCGAAGACGTTCATGATGTTGTACATAAGACAAATGACAGAAGTGAGTGAGTGCTACTTTCTGACCAATCGCAGCACACGTTGGGCTCGGTTGTTGGATTGTCAGTTTTGGAACATTAGAATAAATGTGGGAAGGAAACAAGCAGCAAGTCATGTGTTCCTCTGAGGATTTTCTGGATATTCGTTTAAATCCTGCGCCTCATTTGGACGGAAACTTGGCTAATGATAATGGTAGCAGGCCATGGGAAATTCCATAAAAATGAATACTACAAAGAGTGATAATGTTTGCAGTTGGAGGCGGTTTACAGACGTCTTTTTATGAAGCTGTTTCCAAAACAGTTGTGAAAGTAGTTTGAACGGATCTTTCAAGCTATCTTCTCTGTTTTTATTCTCTACATCATCACTTCTGTCACTTGTGAACAAGTGCATCATGAAAGACGGTGTGAAAGTGTTCTCTGTTATCGCCATGTGAACGGTTCACCCCCCCCCATGACCCACAGATTGTGGCTGTAACACTTTGCAGCAGTGCAGACAGCACTTTGTACAAACTAGTTCATTTCAAGTTCCCCCCGGCCCTTAACACTCGCATACTGGGAGCCTCCCAGTCAAACCACAGCTCCACTGGACCAGTTTTATCTCAGAGCGTCTCAGTCTGACTCTCCTGAACATTTTGCCTTAGTTACTTTTATTCTTCCTGCGTTTCTTTTATGTGAATGACCTCCTGGTGTGTCATTCAGAGGGAGAGCAGGTCTAATAGTTTAGAGTTGAGCAGCATGTTAAACCAGTATGAGAGTTGAATAGTTTTTTCTTCTTCTTTGGTTATTTAAGCTTTTAGTTTGTAAAGGTTTCTTTTAGTATAATTTCTTTTCTTTTTTTTTCCTTTTGATAAAGTTAAAGATTTAAATGTTTACATTTTGTTATGCATGTTCAAACATTTGTCATATCCAGTGTTTTGCACACTACTTCAGCATCAGTCTTGAACGGCACTGCTCATTTATGTAAAGTACTTAAAATTAAGTGCCTGATACTTAAAAGTGAAAATTGGAGTCGATACTTGGAAGCAAATTAAAGTTAAATTTGCTCATTAGTCTTCATGCCAGTGACTTGAACAACAGCTCCTGTTGTTGTGAGATGTTTTATTGTGTTTGAAGCCTCGAGGGGAGATTATGTTGTTTGGACGCTCGCTCGGCTCCACAGCGTCTGTCGGAGCCAACTGGACCTACAGGACTCGACAACAGGGACCCCTAGAGGCCGTCGGAGCGCCCAGCGAGCGACATTCATGAAGATAAATGATCAAATGAAAAAGGTGCTACATGTGACATTTTTTTATCATCTGTGACTTTCATTGAACTGTAAAAGACTGTCCTGCAGCTTCTTGAGAACATGTTGACGTCTGCTTGGATTTGGAGGAACCAGTGAATGCTTAAAGAAATCAAATGTTAACTATTGCTTATTCATTTTTGGTTCGATTAATGACGGTTTCAGCTCTTTCTGGTGTTTGCTCAGTTGCAGCCCTAATCTTGATTGACAACAACACAAGCAATTATATTCATCATCGGTTAATTGTCTTAAATAGTGAAAACTGTCCATCACAATTTCCCTGAGTCCAAGGTGACGTCTTCAAATGTCTCGTTTTGTCCGGCCAACAGCCAAAAAACCCAAAGAGATTCAGTTTCCGTTCACATAACCAACATTTGAGAAGCTGGATCCAGTGAGTTCTGGTGTTCACCAGGCGAGTTTAACGCCTGCACTTCCTGGTGGTAAACTTTCACATGTTTGGCTTTGAGCTCACTGAAAACATCTTTACCAGCATATTAATCCTCTTCAGGGAGCGAGACGTGGAGGCAGCAGAGGGGTTTATGGGAAATGTAGTCTGAGTGCAGTAAGTTTCATCATCATAATGTACTGATGTTAAAAAGATCTGCATGTGGCACCTTTTAGAAACGGTTGGATGTTAAGCACCAATGAATGTCTCTGTCACACCTTCCTGTGATCTCATTCTATCACTTGACATCATTTCCTTTCATTTTTTTGTCATTTTTTTTTTCCTCCTTGAAACAAAAAACCCCAGATCGACATTAAAACAGACGCGTCCTCGGTCGCCTGTTCTTTTCTTTACAAACTGAACTTTTGAAGAGAACGGACGCTTCAGCTGCCGCGTGCATCTAAAATGACGGCCGAGGTGTTTGACTTGAATGGGGAATTTCGTTTTTTCTGTTGCGTATGTTTGATTTGATTGCAGATCTGCAGCACAAACTCCAGTTCCATTTCTTTTGTTTCTATAAGCGGTAAACGGCTGGCAGTGTCAGGTACCATTCCATTTTAACACTGTATATTTATAATAAAAGTAATCTGTTAATAAAACGAGTGGGTTTGTTGTTTCTATCAGCTCTTTTACGTAGTCAGTAAATTAAATTTACTGTAGTTTTCATGATGTGTACTCGTGGAGCATCAGGGCCTCCTTGAATTAGTAATGTTATGAGGCAGAAAGGCCATAACAGGATTAAAGCTGGAATTATAAAGACAGGTTGTAATAAGAGTCAAAACATAATACATAACAAGAAAAAAGAAGTTGTAATTTTATCATTAAAATTGTAATTTTGAGGCATAAGTGTAAGAGAGTCAAATACGACCTTGTATGCCCTGAAAAACACAAGCAGATCTTTTAAAAATGGAACGTAAACTTAATTTAAAAAACAAAATGATTTAATTTTGATATCAGCAGGAAGATTGACAGTTGATATCAATATCATCATAAATCAAAGACAAAATACCATTAAAAAGAAAAACTAAACTGTAATTCCTCAAACTGAACACTAGATGGAGGTAGAGATCCTTATTTGAGCTTTTATTTTGGAGAATAATATTTACTATCTTACATGAGTTGAGATGTGATTCCCACAGATGGATTTCTGTCCTTTACATGTTAAATTATGCAATTTATTATGTTCATTCAATAACTTTTTACTGTTTTTGGCACAAAACCACCACTGGTTCTGAAATCTTCTCTTACTGGTTTCAGGACAGAGAAAGAAAGAAAAATAATTCAGGTGTCACTAAGTCGTGTTGAACCTGTTTGGACTTTTATTTGTCTGGTTGGTTCTCAGGTTTCATTTGTTGTGTCATTTTTACAACTTGTGGCAAAAATAAAAACATGAGAAACCCAACCAAAAGCAGAAATGTGCTCTTTGCAGCTCTTTTTTTTTTTTAAATGTGTTCAAATTCATGAAGACGTTCTTAATTTTATTTTATTTTGTCTCTTTGAATGTGTTTTGTGAAGTTGCAACACTGACATCGTTTTGTTTTCAAATACTTCACATTGACATTGACTTCCATTAATTTCCTGGAGACACACCATAACCATAACCACTACTAACCATGGCCTAGCCTAAACCTAAACCTAAACCTAACCACAAACCCTAAACCAAGTCTTTACTTAATGTTTAATGATGTATGGTATGTATATTGTGGTCCCCACAATGTGACTGTGTAAACAGATTTATGTCCCCACAACATGAGTAATACATGTCCACACACACACACACACACACACACATTCCTTTTATTCTCTGTGTTTTGAAAATGTCCAGAGTGTAAACATTCACACCGAAGAGGAAATGAACACATTCCTCAGTCTGCTGCAGGAACAATGTTACCTAGCCTGTGTGTGTGTGTGTGTGTGTGTGTGTGTGTGTGTATGCACAGCACCTTTCAACAACAAGGCGATTGAAAGAGCTTTTCAGACAGAAAGGCATTAAGAAAAGATATAAAAGAAGCACGTGACAACATAAAAACAAACAAATTGGATTTTAAAGAGCAAAACAAAATAAAATAGATTAAAAAAGGTAATTAAGGACGTCTTGAGGTTCCACAGAGTTCGGCTTCTCGCTTCATTGCTCACTTCTTAGTTCCTCCCAGCGGAGACACCAGAGAGGATGGAGGAGTTTGTATTTACCAAACAGCAACGACTCAGGAGGTTCAGCTTCTGTCACGTGTAGAAATAATTAAAGCTCCTATAACTTTTATAATAACTCTATTAAATGACAATATGACACACGGTGAGGGGTCTCTGGTAGGGAGAGTTTCAGCTCTTTGTTTTTCTCAAACAATGTTCAATACAAAGTTTAAATGTTTAGTTTTCTGGAGTGTGATGAAGATGGCAGCCTCACTGAGATGCTAACGTGGCTTCAGACTTTTAATGGTGTTTGTTTTAGTTTAGTGTTTTGTGTCGTTCGGTCCATCTCTCTGGTCTGGTCTCTGGTCTCTGGTCTGGTCTCTGGTCCTGTTCTGTTTTCTGGATTACAGATCTCACCACGGGGTTCTGTCTCACTCGTTTGGTATGCGAGTTGTATTTTTCCTGCACAGCCTGACAGACTTTTAACCCTTTGAGACTCCGATAAATAATTTTCTTTTGAAGTTTCTTCAGACTGTAAGAAGACCCATATATATGTGTGTGTGTGTGTGTGTGTGTGTGTGTGTGTGTGTGTGTGTATATAGAGACACAAAATTCAAACAAGTCCTCCAAATTAAACAACATATATTAGCGTTTTCTGATCCATCAGGACAACTACTACTTCAGGTTAAGGAAACATCATGAGTTAAAATAAGTGCTTCGTTTCATCTTCACGGTTACAATAATAACATCCACAAACTCCCACAAACTCTGTTCTTCAGATGGAAATATATTCATATTTTGACTTTATAGTCTATAGACTTTTATAGTACGTGTGTGTGTGTGTGTGTGTGTGTGAGAGAGAGAGAGGAATTAAACTGAGCCTCTGCTGTTGAACCAGACTTAACTCTGACAACATCTCTGAGGACGTGTTTAAAATGTCTGCAGCCTTTATTTGATCTGATCGGTCATATATTGATTTATTGTTGATAATTCATCAAGAAGTGAAAGAAAACAGAGACTTAAGCAAATAAAAATAGACTTTCTAGATTTCTAGAAGACAATAAAGAAAACACTCACTCTCACACAAAGACTACAGATGGGAAATTGACCTTTTCTTTTTCCTTTTGTTTGTTTTCCCATCTGTCCGCCTGCCTCCTGCTTTAGAGACAATCCCAGTATAGAAGCTGATCAATAAAATCAATCAATAGCCCTCAGCCAGGAGGAGCAGGTCGAGTTTCTGAAACAAAGAAGGAGCAGCAGCAGACAGAGAAACTAACACACTTTAAAGCCTTTGGTTTTCTTTACAATTCTTACTTCAAGCAGCAAGTCTTCCACATTAAACGACAAAATACGAGTTTTACAAATCTGTCGTACGATGTGAGGACGCCACAGTCAACAAGTCTGAAACTGAAAACAATCTGTCGGAGCTGACCAGACCTCTGTAGCTGCTGCAGAGGCTCCAGGCTACATTAGCCGCTACTAGCATAGCACACCCCAATCTCTGACTGAACAGTCTGTGGTCGAGTTGCATCGTGGGTAATGTAGGCGCCCTGTTTAGACAGGGAAGAAGGATGTGTGAAATGTTTATTCCTCTCGGGGTCCACATACAAAAGAACAATGTAGCAGCACTGATGTGTTGTTGTTTCAAATAAAATAAATCCTGACATTTAAATTGAGGGCACCGAGTGATTTCTTCCTTCTTCTCAGAGCACACGTCAGCAGAGAAGTTTCTTTCAAAAGACTGAAGTAGTTTCTTTTTCATGTTGAGCAGAGACTCCGACCTCATTCTGAAGCTTATTAAAGCTTCTCTTCGTGGCCATTTGGTGGATTAAAACTCGCTGCTTTTCTAAGTGTTATTTATTCCTTCCTGAAGCTGGAAGCAGAGTCGGTGTAATCTCAACCGTTCAGCTCTGACAGGCTAATTTGCTCAGTCAGAGGCTCCATTAAGAGAAGGCAGTTTAGTGTCAGCTCGCTCTGCAGGTCCGGATCAGAGGAGAAGATTTGCACTCAGAGTCGATCTCAAACAGAACAGGTGATTTATTATAATAAAGAATCAAGTCTCGACCGCCTCTTCCATCTCACAGGAGACGTCTGGTTGTTTTTTTATATTATTTCTTTCCAAGTGGTCTTCATCAAAAATAATCAGTAAGAGGAAACATTTATGGTGACTGCAGGCCACCGTACACACACACACACACACACACACACACAGAGAGACATTAGCATACCGTACACACACATTCACACTAACAAACAAAACAAACACAGCGTCTACAGGAAACAACGAGGACCTGCAGGGTGAAGAGAAGTAATTAATGCTAACCCACTTAACATGAGGGGGAGGGGCAGGTGTGTGTGTGTGTGTGTGTGTGTGTGTGTGTGTGTTGGGGGTGCGGGCGGTAGTTAAGGCAAAGCTAGAGAGTCATCTGATGAGACAGCATGGAGAAGACAGGAAGAGGGAGGGAGTGTGTGGGACATATTGGAGAACATTTGGAGATGTCGTTTACATGTCACATTAGCATTTTTAGCCATGCTAGCAGGTTGTTGTAGAGACAACAGAGTCTGTCTGTCTGTCTGTCTGTCCACCAGACTGATATCTCAAAAACTGTGAGCTCATGGATTTCCATGACATGTGGTTCAGGCCTTCATGTTCCCCTCAGGAAGATCTGTAATAACATTGGTGATCCTCTGACTTTTCATCTAGCGCCATCATCAGGTCAACATGTGAATGTGTCAAAAACTGATGACTCTCCCATCGGCCTCAGCTGTACTTTGTGTTTATTTGTTAACATGCCGACACGCTGAGCAACTAAGATGGTGAACATTATACCTGCTAAACATCAGCATGTTAGCATACTGACATTAGCATTTAGCTGAAAGCACAGACTCACAGAGCTGCTAGCATGCATAGCAAGTCTTAGACTGCTGCATCGCCCTGGTTCCCTCCACAGAAAAACAATGAGATTTTTCCATTGGATTTTGGATTATTGCAGAAAATAAACTCTGTGGCAAACAAACATTTATGATACGCAAGATAATCTCCACTAATGAACACCATGATTTTTAAGTAAGTAAAAAGCTAACGTTAGGCTATCAAGGAACTACGCCATGGTTGCGGTCAGGAACCTGGAGGGAAGCTGAAAAGAGAATTCAACCGCAGCCTCAGTCTTGTTTATTCTTCACACAACTACTTTTATATGCACAAACGGGTGCAACACGATGAGTTCCTTCAAGGGAGAAGTGTCTCACCCCTCTCCATGTCGACAGGCTCTTTGCCTGTCTGTGTGCAGCCGCTACTTAACAGTTCTAAAGACTTTTGCCCTCAGACGTGGTGAGATGTGTAGCCTAGTTTGTTTCGCATAATTTACATGCATGTTGAATGTTTCATGTCTTCTTATCCCAGAGCGATGCGACGCTACAGACAGGGAGGAGGAGACGGTCTGGAGGAAAGAAACAGAAACATCCTCACGCACATGTTGCGGGTTAGATGCAGCTAACATTTGTGCATCATCACATTTGTTGTTCACTGCAAAAAAATCCTCCAGCATTCACAAGGTACATAAAAAGACTCCTGCTGTACTTAGACTCTTGTATTAGTATTTGATTAGTAGTGATGGGGTTAATAATGATTGTTCACTTATACAACTAAATTATATATTAGCATCATTGTTGCCAAGGAACAATTATTCCTACAAAATGACCCAAACACACTGTTTCAGTCCTCTGAGCTCAGTTAAACAACAGCAGTTATTAATGATTCCATGACGCACTTTTACTGTGAGAACAGAATAAATATATATATTTATATAAAGTGCACTGGTGGTGTGAAGGCTTTTTATTTATTTAGAAAGAGAAAACTTGACTCACACGGGATATGTGTGAAGCTGAGCAGCGGTCCTCCTCTGATTATCTGTTTATTTATCAGGAAGAACTTCAACCTAAAGGGCGGGACACTTATTTTGTAAAGAATAACAGGAGCGACTTCAGATGTACATAAATAAAATCTGGATTAAAGCAGTGGAGCAGTGAACGCGGCAGAGAGGATACAGTTAGCTAAATTATGCAAACTGAATGAGTTGCAGCAGGTTCACCTTGTTCAACATCTCTGTTAGTGCCAATTAAAGCGACCAATAGCGTCACCCCCCACCCCCCACCCCCACCCCCATTATCCTCTGGCCTCAGTGTTGAGCTCCGGGAGCAGAGGGGTAGGTATGTGGGCTCGGTGCCAGCCGAGCCTGGGAGAAAAAAACACAGAGGCTGCCCGAGTGGGGTTCAACTCTCTGAGGCAGGCAGGTTACCACGGCAACCAGCCACCGCTGCCAGACAGGGAAAACCTCCTTTAAATGTCAACTTTTCCAGGAAACAAGAAGAAAAGAAACTCATTTTCAGTCCATCGCTCATGAGGGTTTTTTTTTAACCCTTTAAAGGCCTTTGAAAGGGATTCTTGGTCCATCAGGTCACTGAAATGTTATTATTTTAACGTTTATCATTATTAACCTTTTAATTTAAATGTACAAATGTCAGCCAAATCACTCTCAGATCATTGTTAGATATTTTATGGATCATGCTTTAAGAAATCAGCACATTAACATTTTAAAAAAGGGATAATGAGAAGTGTGTGTTTATTTATTTGGATGCCATCAGCTGTCACCAACACAGCATCTCCTCCTCCTGGTGCCCACAACTACCAAGTGCACACTTTACACCTGAGTTTTCTATTTGTGAGAGAAGGATTCATTTCCCAAAAATTACTATGAAATACAACCAGAGCAACATCTCAATGGGCAAATGTTTTATACAAGTTTCAAGCCTCTTCATCAGACAGAGGAAATAACATTTAACATTAATGTAATAAAATAGAACATGTTGGTATTTTCAACCCTCACAAAAAAGGGTCCTCTGTTACCTCAAAATTGTACTTAAGTACTTGAGGAAAAGTACTTAGTTACTTCCCACCACTGTCCACACCCTCCGTCCTCAGACCCTCGCTAGAGGGACGAGAACAGACCAACAACATCAAACAGTATGTACAGATTATGATGACAATATTATGAATAGATTGTAAACATAAATGAAGAATATGGATCCAGGAGGATGTCGAGCAACTTGTTTGATCCGTCCCACAATTGTTTCCTTCTATATGATGAGAAATACAGACGGCTGCAGAGTTTCACTCACACACGCACACACACACACACACACACACACACACACACACACACACACACACATATATATACGGTATATACAAAGTCTTGTACCCTCACACACACAATATCTGTGAATATTTGTGCTCATTAGTGCTGATGTTCAGCCTCCTGCACCGTGCCATCTGTGAAACACTTGCAGGGAACTCAGTGTTGGCTTGGACATCATGAAGATCTGATTTCAGTACAGCAGAGTCGGCCTGTGGCCCCTCCAGGAACTAGATCTTAATTAGCCGCCTGTCTGTCCTGCAGGAACAACAAGCTGCAGCCAGAATCTACATTCCCCCCCAGCGTGGAGCTGCTGGTCTCTGAGAGGCTGCAGGGAGACCGACTGACACATTTCTGTTCCCAGAAGCAGGTGGGGGGAGTCCTCCTGTCCTCCTGAACTTGTGTTGCAGAGTTTTAGTCTTACATCCTATTTCAATCATGGTGTAAAGGACCGATCACCGACCACCTTGCTCATGGTGTGATTTCGGGGTCACGTACTGCAGTTCCATTTGTATTACCACATTTTTAGTCGTACTGCTGAATTCAGATTAAACTGACATTGTGTTGGCACACTTCTGGCTGGGAAGGTGTGACTTTTTGTTTAGTTTTTTGCCCTAAACAATCAGTACCATGACCCAGCATCTCTATTAATTACATCTATATTGGATGATCGTGGGTCTCATGATTTACATTCTGTGTCAAAGCAGAAAGTAGTGTGCCGAGTACGCAGGTCTGGGTTTGTAGCCGGTCTGATTTTAATAAAGGAGATCTAAAATTCTGCTTCCATCCTAATACAGTGGAAGTGAATGGAATTTCTTCTGCTGCTTTGGGAAAAAATTTAAAATCAAAAATTCAAAGTTCAACTCTCCCCAGCTGTGCCTCACCAGACCTGCAGACAGTCTGAGGGAGGGACCTGGTTCTGCTGGTCATTACTCACAAAAATGTTCCCAGTAGAGACAGTGGCAGCCCTGGTGCAGTCTGGCTTCAAGAAAACTCACTTTTCTGAGTGCAGTTACAGCTGTGGGAATCCAGGATGTCAGAGGAACCAGATCCTGCACAGAAGGGACTTCTTTGAACGTGGAAAGGAGATTAGTTGACGTACCCTTAAACAAGAAATGCAAAAAAAAAAAAAAAGAAGGTCCCTTTGTCTTATGTGCTTTCATGTGAAGCAGGACGTTGCAGTGGAGTTTAAAATCTGGGAGAGACCCCAAAGCAGAGAGACCCCAAAGTTCACACTGCTGGCCCTTGTCTCTGCTGGTGGTGCTGATAAATCATGAGTTGATCTAAGTTGTAAGAGGTCATGTCTCCGTCTTCCCTTAATGATGATACAGCCATGATTTGTTTTTGCAGAACTAAAATAGTTCCAGTCGAGCAGCACTTATGAATAAGGGAAAGGATTCTGACATGTTGAGTGCAGAGCTGACATCCTATTGTTGCCGCTGTTAATTGCACCAGATGCATCTCGTTGACTAATCAGTTCAGTGCTCTGCATCGCTGCCACCTGTGTGTGATCTGTTTTTGACATTAAGATGAAGAAACGCACATTGAAATATTTCCTGCATGAATCACACTTTGTCTCATGTATCCGTTTTCAAGTTCGAGCATCTGTGCACTGCGTTGAAGAAGGAAGAGGAAATGAGTTGAATGTATTTCTTAGTAGTTTCATTGAGTGGAGAGTTGACATCTTTTATTTTGTGGGTTGTATACTTAACTCTCCTTGTGTTTGTATATTGGGTAACTGAACTAAAGTAATCATGATGCAGTGACAACAAACCCAAAGGGTCGACAAAACCAGACTGGCAGGAGAGAATATGAAGAAATGAGGTTTGTAGACAGAGGGAGGTCATAAGAGCGCATTAAGTAATATTTACAGCGATAAAGTTCACATTATAAACACTATAAAGTATTTTAATTGATTGTCACACCGCCATGTGACCAATAAGCATTTAGTGTTAGAATATGGACAGAAATCTCCTGGAACACGTTTCATTGTTTGTTTAGAAAAACAGATAAAAGAAACCCCATCCTAAAAAACTAAACATAAAAACATTGAGCTGAAAAAGCTAGTGGAGCAGACGCTCGCTGTAGAAGAAGCTAGCTTACACACAGACAATATTTATGGTAAGTAAAGTCCACATTTTATTATTAGCTTCAAGCATTAGTTTGCATTAGCTTAAAAACTAGTTAGAAAATAGCATAATTATCCCCAATAACTGCCACTAAATTGTGAAGATACAGAAGAAACTCAAGTTAATGCCAAGCTAGCTTACACGTTAGCTTGTAAGGCAGACAGTGTTTGTGGTGAGTAAATTATAATGTGGTTATGATCAGAGAATAAATGTTAATTGTGAATGGCTGTTGTAAAATATTAGCTTTAAACATGAGTTAAATAGCATAATTGTACCTTGTACCAGTGCTAGCTAAAGCATTAGCTTAAAAACGTTAGCTCAACAACAGCTATGAGTATTTAGTTTAGCTAAAAGTAAAGCTATATGCTAGCTGAAAGGGGCTACGTTGCTGGTATTTTTGTGTATTTCTGGAGATAATTTCTTTTGTTAAACTTGATTTTTTAAATGAACAGGTCAAGAATGTAAAGGGACACTCATGAGAAGATACTACTGAAACCAAAATCATAACATTATAATAATAATAACATTAAATTACATACAAAAAAGTGTTATTAAATCTCTGAAATTGTGTCTCTGAGAGTGTCTAAGTAATCTTCCTGAATGTGGAATTTGTGGCAGATCTGTTGTATCAGATTGCATTAAATTGTACAAGTGTACCCAATAACAAGTTCACCAACTTCCAGGGGCACGGGGAAGAGAAATAACCCTGATGAAGGCCACAAGCCGAAACACGTTGTTAATAAACAGTGTCTTCGTACCTAATAAAAGTGCTCCATCACCAGTTGAACATTAGTGACTCCTGTTTGTCTGTTTTGATATCAGCACAGTTTTTAAAAACCTAAACACTGACACTACCTGTTGTGCACCACTCACCTGGTGTGTCCGGCACCTGTCAGACAGCCTCAGTTGGTAAAAGGTGAAGAGAAACGGAGGAAAAGGTCTGCAACTGCCGAATAATCTCTTTGGAAGTTTAATAATTATAGAGAAAATATGAAAGTCTTTAAAGGAACTGCTCCATTTAAACACAAACAAATGAATGAATTCACCATCTATTATTAATTCTAGTAATTTTAGTAATTATTGTAATCTTTATACTTCAGCTGACCTGCTGTACACTGAATAAAATATTCTCCAGGTTGCAATTAAAAGGAATCCATTAATTGAACCAACTGAACACCAGAGCTGCTAAGATTAGACGATTAACGAGCAGCTGTTCTGATAATGTATTAATTGTTTAAGTCATTTCTAGTTGCATCCTCCTGCTTCTCTGTGTCTGTAAACTGAACGTGTTCGTGTTTCTGACCAATGAACCAATGAAGTCATCAGCTTTACAAATCTATGATGGGCATCTCTCACTTTTTTCTAAACATTATATAAACAATTCATCAGCAATTAATCTGCTAATTAATGTAAATAATCGTCAGGTTTTTCTTCTTAGGAAATGAAAACGTTAGACATTACATTCTTTTAATCATTAAGTGTATCAGTGAGAACGTGTTGTTTTGTTTGGTTATTGTTGTTATTTGTGTGAATCTGAATCTGCCGTGTCAGCAGTTCTAGACGAGGCTCACTCTGCGGCGCTAGGACCCATCAGACTATCTGGCCGCTCAGGTTCCGGCGCTAGGACCCATCGGACACCGGGATCGTCTCTTTGTCTCCACCAGTCAGAGCCTCCTCCTCCTCTTCCTCCTCCTCCTCCTCCTTTCTGTCCTCCCTGTGGTCTCATTCCGTGTCTCTCTCCATCAGCAGCGGTCTGGATGCTTGCAGGGACAGAAACATGGCTGTGAATCTCGGCAAGAACAGACTGGCCCTGCTGACCGCCTACCAGGACGTCATTGACGAGACCTCGGACACCGACTGGTGAGTCCTGCGGCCGGCCGGCCACCCCTCCTCTCCTCTCCCCTCTCTCCATCTCTTCTTTCTCCTCGTTTCGCTGCGTGCCTCCTCTCCTGGCTTCCCTCGGGGTTTTGTTGTCCGGGGCTGGTGCACGCCGGGGATGCGCACCGTGCAGCATCACCATCCTCACCAGACCCGGACCGGGGTGAAGTACAGACATACAGGCCGGGCTGTAAGGTCCCAGCAGATCCACCTCTGCTGCACACGCTGTCAAGACAGACGAGTTGATCTCCAGCTGAAAATCTCAGCGTAGCTTTGCTTTCTAATTAAGCGCATTAGGAGCTCCGAGCTGGAGGAAGCTTCACGGCAGTGAAAGTGGGGGGGTTGGTGTCTGGGTCATAAAACAGAGAGCAGCAGGTTTTCGGGTCTGAACTGAACTGCACTGCAGAGTCGGGGCAGTGTGCGCTGCTGTGCAACACTGTGTGCGCACTGGACAAATAATTGTGCAAGCGGAGCGCTTTGTTTCCTCTCAGTTTCTGCTCCCTGTCGGGACCAGGTCTACTCGCAGCCAGCTGGAAGCAATTTCAGGCTTTTATGTAATGCGATGCAGCGGTGTGTGTGTGTGTGTGTGTGTGTGTGTGTGTGTGAGAGAGAGAGAGAGAGAGAGAGAGAGAGAGAGAGAGGCTTCAGCAGAGGTAAGCGGGCCTGGTCCAGAGATACTGATGAGCCCCTGCATCCCCAAAACGAGAGCGGAGAGGAGAGGGGCGAGGCCGGCGGGTGGGAGGGGAAAGGGGGGGGGGGGGGGGCTTCCATCGTCACCCTTTGTGGCCTTTCCTCACTTGGAAATAGTGGAAGAGGTGGCAACGAGAAGCCTGCAGAAGTACTGAGTGTGGAGTGACTCTCCTCTATAGTCTCATAGTTCTGATGAAACAAGATTTTTAAAAGGCCAACAAGTACTATGAGTTAGAAACACGCTGCATCTGCTTTCACATGTTGGGATTTTGTATGAACTCCAGCCAAAGTTGGATAATAAAGTCTCCAAATATGGAAATCCAGCTGTTTCCAATGGACCTTTGATAAGAAATCTGAGGAATCAATATGTACAAAAACACAATATGCACTTTTATTTTGCGTTTGTGTTGAACCAGCGTCAGTAGTTCATATTTACGTTTAGTGAATAAAGACATTCTGGTGTTTCAGTACGTGAAGCAGCGCTGGTCCTCAGCCAACCAGGAAGTGGTGGATGTCAGAGTGAACCCAGAGGAGGAATGTTATCGGTGAATTAAAGTGATACTGAAGGAGAAGAGAGTGCCATTAGCTACAGGACTCTGATAGGACTATTAACTTGGTTTGGTGTTGCTGCCGTCTTCTTCTTCTTCTTCTTCTCCTTCTTCTTCTTCTTCTTCTTCTTCTTCTTCTTTCGTGTGTGACAGAGAGTGATTTATTTATTCTGTTTAAAAAAAACTTTGAAGAGTTAATGAACCAGTTAAAAGCCATTAGAGGAGGAAATATTTGACTTTGAGCACGACTGTAGGTTTAAAGTTAAACTGTAACCTGTTGTCCTTGATCATGATAAACCAGCAGTCACTACAGTCGCACTATAAACGGACATCCAGTAATTGAACATTTGGAAAACACCTTAAAGCTTCAGTAACTCCCTCATTTGATGAAAAGTGACGGGTGCGTTTGGTTCAGGTGGTGTTATTAGATTTACAGCTGACTGATGGCCGCTCACTTCAGAATCTGGAGGTTTTGTCGTGTTTTATCTCAGATTACAGATCTTGTTTTGAGTTGTTTGGATTCAAACACCATCTTAACTATGAATTGTGAACCTGGGCCATCTGTTGCCCGTCATTAGTCTAAATGAGGTCAGATTGCCTTGAATACACACGCAGTGTTTCTGCTTTCAGTTTGTAGCCGGCGTGGTTTCGGGGGAGATTTTGGTTTTGGTTCCACATTTCGTCTCCCGTTTTGGACACAGTTTTAATCTCCAGCGGAGGTTTTCGGTGCTGAGGATGTTCCTGTCTGGATACTGAATAATAACATTGGCAGATTAATCCATGATGGAAATAATCATTTGTAGCAAACCTCTAAATAAACACTATGATTGTGTTGCAGTGCAGCATCCCCAAACCTGAGCTGGTTGGACTTTGAAGACATTACACCAACTTGGGGGATTGGGAGTGAAATAATATATACAGGGATTTGAACAATTACATTTTGGGATTGAAATGATGACATTCTGGGGCCAATATAACAAATAAAGGCAGAATTGGATTCTTTTCAGGCTCGTCCTGTATGTTAGACTTACATAATATATTGTTGGTAACGATATCTCATATTGAGGAATATAAAAATGTTGTATATAACAAAATAAAGCAAATGTCACACAATGTAACACAAGAACTTGACCTCAACAAAATAGGGATAAAATGTACCCAATGTGTGATTTAAATATCTGATCAAAGAATACGTAAAGGAGACTAAGAAGACTGAGCTCAGTACTTGATGCTGCAGACACATCTGGGTCAGTACTACAAGTGTTGAGGTTTGATAGCAGCCCTCTGGACACACCTGGACTAACTCCTCTCACTGATCCTGGGCATGTTTGAGTCCGGACAGTCTGACACTGAGCTCTTTTAACTGCTCGTTCAGTTGTTGATCTCGACAGGAAATGATGCTTTTTCCACTCACAAGTCTCTCTGGACATCCCCAAACTGTAGAAGTGTAAATTGCGTCTGGCATTATGACCGTGTTTGTATGAGTCGCCCCGTCCTGTCGCCCCCCCCCTCCCAAAGGTTAATGCTTCCTTCAAATGTTTGCTTATTCTGTGGGATGATCTGGTGCAGCAGAGAGACGATGAGGAGGGCCTCAGGCCTGCCCCCGTTTTTCACACTTGATGGGATTTGAACAAAGGCAGAGACTTCCAAACACCGCTGACCCCAAACAACACGGGACACCCCCCCAAACACCCTCAACCCCCCCCCCCTCTGTCCTAAAAATGATATACTCATCTATCTATCTATCTATGTTGTTTTGATATAGAAAATGGATCACATCAGTGACAGACAGTCATGAAGTACATGTGCCAGATTCAAAGCTAAATAAGGACCAATGGTCTCCTGAAATATTAAGCTAGGACTTTTGGACTGGCAGAACAAGCAATTTAGATAACTCATCTCAGACTCTGGGGATCAGTAACAGGCATTTTTCACTATTTTACAGACTAAAATTCAAACTGGATTAGATCTGAAAGTCGATTTAATTAGATGCCAAACATTCAGCAGTTCTGGCTTCTCAGATGTTCAGATTCTGCTGATTATTTGTCCTCAGTTATATATATATATATAACATATATAATATATATATAATATTTCTGGGGTTTGGACTTGGTGATTGTGATGGACTTTTTCTGACAGTTTACAGACCAAACGACTAATCGATTGATAGACAAAATATTCGGATTAGACAGACAGATCGAAGGATTCAGTCTAAACAGAATTACAATCCATTTCTGTGATACCCATATTTTGTGGAAAGCAGAAGTCCACTGCCCTATAGTGCACTTGTAATTAATTCCTTCTTCTTCATCCTCCTCGTGTTCTTCATCTTCATTTCCTGCCACGTCGTCTTTATCTTGTGACGGTTCGACTTCTGTCTCCGGCTCTCTTTGTAGCAGCAGAGGAATCAATCAGGAAGGTGTGTGTTTTTTCATGAAACACAAAGCTGTAGAGGTTTATTCATCAATTACTTGACATCCTCACATAACGTGCGTCCCCGGTGAACAGGCCTTATCTCGGCCTCGCTCGCTCACACACCCTCAGCCCTGCCACCCTGCCACCCTGCAGCTTGTTACTCAAACTTTGAGCTCCGTCTGTCGCCTGTAGCGAACATGGACACGGCCCTCCGTACGCCATTAGCTGCGAGTGGTTGAGAGCAGGCTGCTGAAACTGTGATAACGAGCAGGACGGGTCCAGATGACAGACGAGTCGGCCGTGTCCTCTTGTACTCAGGATGACGCTTCGTCTCCACTGACAACAGAAAAGGATCCAGACAAAAACTCTGTTAGGAGGCTTGTTTTTATACATCATTTGGTGGAGGATGGTTAATTATTAAGAGCTAATGAGCTCTGATTTTAAAGACACCCCTTGCAGTGCAGCAACTTCAGTTTGATCAAATATTGATTTTAAGTATGTTAGCATGGCAGTGTCGGTCCTCCACTCAGTCCAGACTGAAATATCTCATTAATTATTGGATGGATTGTAATGAACATTCATGGTTACTAGAGGATTAATCCTAATGACTCTGGTGATCCTCTCAGTTTTCCTCTAGTGCCACCATGAGGTTGATTTGTGGTTAGACATTCATGTTCCCCTCAGGATGAATTATAATAACTTTATCGATCCTCTTATTGATTATCATCTAGCGCCATCATCAGGTCAACATTTTACTTTGCCTGATACTTTGATTTATGACCAAATATCTGTAAAACCTAACCTGATGAGCCTGATGATTTGTTTCACAGAACCATCTGAGAAGTCATCCTTGGAAACTGTTTCACTTTCAAAATATACTTGGCAGGTGATTGGATGAACCATCTGTCCATCACCGTCTATCACAGGCTAACGTCTGAGGAACTGTGGAAGCTAGCAAGCAGTCAGTGTAGCTAGCTATGTTAACATGTCGGTAGACGATTCTTGCCGTGTTTGTAAGAAACATCTGAGCATAAAAGGCAGTCGTTTCTACACCTAAACCACACCCGAAGCTGCCAGTAGTTTCTCATAGGACGTTCGGCCACAAGTGCATAATGGCAAGACGGATTCTTGCATGATCTCGCAAGGTAATGCAAAAAGAATGGCTTTCCCTCGGCTGTGCCAAAGTGCAGCCTCACAGAGCTGCTAGCATGGCGGCAGACTCTTATATTAGTTACTGCGAGCGATAATCAGCAGCTCATTTGCATTTCCACCCTGTTTTTCTCTTCACTTTTTAATCGTGGAAAAACTTTCTACAGCGCAAATCATCTTGTAGGTTCCACACCTGCATGGCTGTCAGGGTCTGTGCAGACAGCCCAAACTGTCTTTGCAACTGTAGAAAATTAAAATTCCTATTCCATTTCATCCAGCGCCTGAAGGAAGGAGGAAACCACAAATGTCAGACTGCAGTGAAGGTGACATTGTGAAAAGGGCAGCGAGTGAATCAGGGTTATCCAATATCAAACAATCCGCAGACGTTCAGGAATGCTGATTGGCCGGAGGCTGCTGTCACATGACCTGTTGACCCCCTCCAGCTGTTAGAGGAAGCCATTACCTGACGAGTCACCTCTGCCGGGCTGACAGAAGAAGCTGGTAAGAGGAGCTGAGCAGGAGGGTCGGGATGTCTGAGTCATGTTTCATTAAGTGAAGCCCTCAGACAAAGAACCTTCAGGTCTGACGCATTTGCTCATTTTTTGAACCGCTAACGTACCTGGTTCTGTGTCTCCTTGCTCACATTTTTCTATCTAGCTAGTCATTTATTAATGTCATTTCTTTATTTACCCCTGGGAAAGCTTTCTATTCACACTGAGGTCTGGATTAAAGGTCGGTCACCCAGTGTAGCACTGAAGAGCTGGTTGACGTCAAAAGAAAAACAAAACAGTGCTGAATAAAACAGCTGCCGGCCGTGCACTTTGGGAGTCTGGGCTCACGGTGTTCTTTGGTGGTGGATTTGCTTTTTTTTAATCTAGATGGGTAATAAATGAGAGGAAAAACCTGAATGAATGAGTATTAGAATAATAAGAATTGGGACTGAGGAATGTCATCAATTGTCAATTAACCAAACGATTAATGTGCTAATCAGTCACTCATATGACTTTATTTATTAGTTGATGACTGGAGCTTGTCGTATTTTTGTGTTTATATTTTCTAATATAAATCAAATCAATACATTAAATAGCAACCTGTTCTTTTAGCAGGTCACCCTTTACAAATAAAATCCTCCTGATATGTAAACGTCATGAAGTAAAATCTACACACAGTGAAACCCGCTGAGGTTTCAGCCTCCGTCACTGATTATTCTGTGTGGAGCAGACTTGTTGGTGCCAGCGAGAGACAAACCATATTACATATATACATGTAACGTTTTCAGCGTCACACACAGCTGATGACAGGTTCTCCATCAGCGTCAGTACACTCAGCAGGTCAGGAAGCAAACAGGAAGTCTGTTCAGACCCATCAGACGTGTCCAGGATCCTATGAACTGACCTCATTCTTTTTCTTTCTCTTCTTCCTCGTCGTCTCGTCAGCTTCAGTCTCTGCTGCCGCAGGTCTTCTAGTTTAAACTATTAAACTGTCTTGAACGCAGTCAGCTCTCTCTGCACCGCCTGCACTCCCTCAGATTAATATAGAACGAATCAGTAGTACAACATGCAAAACTTTCTTTCATCATGTCTGCTTTGTGAAACACACCACACATCTTCACTTACTGAGCTAGTACTAATGAGCAAAAATATCTTCAGTCAGGAATAAGTTGGTTTATCTGCACTGTATGTCTTTATTTTCACAGTGTGGTATTCATACTTTTAGTCCCGTCCTCTTTCCTTCTCACCTCTTTTCCTCCTTCTCCTCCGGCTGGTGACTCTCCACAGCTCCATAATGGGGTCGCAACCTTAAGGAAATGTCTCAGAGAAACGTGAGATTGCGGGCTGGACGGCGGTGTGTCGGGCCGAGGTCAGCGTCATGATGAGGAATGGGGAGGGTGACGACACGCTGCAGTCCAGACGGTGAAACCAGCAAATCAAAACCAGACACGCCTCAGGCCTCGCAGGGACACTGATTCTGATATTTCCCTCAGCAGAGACTCGTCATGTGGAGGGAAAACCCAGTACCACTCTACCTGAGTCAGATAACTCAGAACGTGATAAGAGATAAGATTATTTTGTTAGGTTACCTGAGAGGAACTAACTGACTGTTTCAACAGGTCAGTCCAAAACCCGAGCGTTAGGGACACTTTTTCATTCTTTGACAGGAATCTGGGCCAAATGTTAATTAATTGTTGAAGATGATTATGTATTCATTAGACATGCTCTCACCATGTAGAGGCTCAAAACAAACAGGCCGGAGGCTAATTTGGGGCGCAGAACAAACTGGTCTCGTCCTGGACCTGCAGATTCATTAAAGCATCCTGCTGCTGCTGTTTTCAGTCCTGAGGGGGTTTCTGACCTCAGGCGCATGCTAGCTGAGATGATGAATTAAATGCCCCGAGTCAGAAGGACCTGCCCCAGGTGGACTTGGTGGTAACTCCCCCCTGAGGCCACAAATAGAGGAGGTTTTCTGTTGTAATTGTAGAATCTGGAGCTCTGCACAGATACAGCTGGATTCATCCAGAGCTTGTTCTGATTGACCTCTGATGTCAGTGGTGAATGTTTTCCTCCGAGGAGAGAAAGATAAGATTCATTGAGTTGTGTTGTGCTGTGTCCTGGTGAAGCTGAAGGTCAGTTGTGTTGTGTTTTCTCCCTGCAGATCTGCTCTGCTCACTGACTCCAAACTCTCTGTTGATATTTTTGAATTCACCTCCGTTGTCGTGGAATTACTTACAGTTGGAAATAAAGTGTGTGTATTTATGAGGCCTAACAACCACGTTGAACACATTTCCTTCCTGCAAAACTGCATATTTTAAAACATCGTTTACGTCCATGTTTGCTAACGCTTCTTCTTCACTACTCCAAACTCCACAAGCTACCTTTTTAATATTGAAATGCAAGAAAAGAAAACTGGTTAAGAATATTTTCTTGTGCATCTAGGTCTGCAAATGATTTCAAATCTATTGATCATTATCTTAATTCACTAATAACCTATTTAAATGGATAATCTGTAGTTAAAAATGTTGCTCGATTAATCAATGAATCGTTTCAAATTGTGACTTGAAACCAAGCAACCATTAGGAGGGCAGAGGTCAGACTGGCTGATATTTGGGATATTTCAACAGAGTCGAGGGGGAGGTGTTACTCAACCAGGAAAATCTATAATAGCCTGTTGAGCCAAAAGCCATCGTTTACTTAAATGAACAGTCCACTTGATAAAAACGTTGAGTCAGTGAAGTGAAACACCGTCATTTTGCTGTCAAAGGTTTTGAGTTCAGCCAGGGAGCCCGGCGGTACAAGAGGGAGCCTGCAGCTTGTAACCTCGAAGCTTTTCTGAATTTTTTCCTCTCCGTGAATCATTTGCACTCTGCCCTCGCAGTTTCATAGCAGGAGGGAGCGAAGAAGAAGAGGGAGATTAAATTGGCCAGAAAAGAGAAGTCAGTCAGCTCTTATTTTTAGCTTCGCTTTCACACATAGAACACATTTGAATTACAACCAGAGTAACAGAACTGGTCCCTGTTTGCAGTTAGAAAGCAGAAATGATCCTTTATTTCATCCTGCAGAAACATTTCAAGACACAAAGCTCCGAACATGCAGCAGGTGTCTAATGCAGTCTAATAAACCGAATGTAGCCCAGTTTTACACAATAATTCTTAGACGTGGTCGATAGTTCTAGATAATTTTTCAAGAATTAACTGACTTCCTGAATTACAGTTAATGCGGTCTATATGTGGAGGAGTAAAGTCTAACAATGAAATCAGTTCCTTTCTTGTTTCTCAGTGTTTCGAGTCCTCAGGAGGCAGAAACCAATCTGAGGTCCAATTAAATTATATCCAATGAAATTTGAAAAGGTTTCATGTCAGTCAGCAGGAAGTGAGCCAGAGGACTCTACTGAGCATGCTCAGTGGGCCCAAATATATACAAGTCTGAGGAAGGCCTAAAAAGCAATACACCTATGGAGCGTAACAAATGTTTTTCTTTGTGAAGTTGAATCTGTTGGTGCACCAGATTTCTGTTAGTACAACACTGAAATGTACATCCAGTATACTGCAACAACTAGTAAATGGCACACACAGTACTGTGTGCTGTTAGTATGTAGCATGTAAATGGGACATTGAGTTTAAAGGGGTTCACACACACTCGATTATTTCAGGCTTTATTTCTTTACACCAGCGCGACATCAACACTGAATCTTCTCTGTGAAGTACTTTCTCTGTGTTGTGTTCCTAGTTTCAACATTCACCCAAAAACAGAACGTCATGACCATCAAATACCAGAAGTGAGTGGTTTACTTCCTGCAGGTCAGTACAGTAAAGGATCTGAGTACCTTCTTAAGTAAAAGTGGTAATACTGCAGTGTAGAAATACTCTGCTACAGGTACAGTCCTGCATTTTTACCTAACTCAATGAATCAAAAGTAAAAGTACTCATTATGCAGAGTAATACGCATTGATAAATTAATGCACCTATCCCTTTAATGGTGGAGCTCATTCTAACTACTTTAAAGCAACATAAAACAGAATTACTTACTACAAGTAAAGTACAAGTACCTCAAATGTAAAAGTAAATGTACTGACTTTCCATCGCTGATCAGAGCTGGAAATGTCACTTTTCTTTGCTTTGGAGTGAAAAAAAAAAAAAAAAAATCACAGCACAAGTCTGATTTTAGATGAACAGGCTGTTCAAGTCAGTGGAGACATCTGCCAAGTGTAGTACTGTACACACACATGATCACACACACACATATATACAGTACACACATATACAGTACACACGTACAGACTGCAGTCAAACATTTTGCTAGTTAGACAGAAGAAATCATGCCTTTACACAAAGCACTGACTGTACCGACGAACCAGCAACGGTTTAGATAATTACCTGACCTGTCACCTGTTCAAACTCCCAGCCCTCGTCAGCATCGATGAGAAGCAGGCGTTGTAGATCAATAAATCAGGTGTGATTCTGCAGTTGTTTCACTCGGATCTGTCCAGAAACTGATTTTTGCCAAGTTTTTTAAAAATGTTTTTTTTTTTCCAGTCTGAAATCAGACGCAGAGAACACGTCAATCATGTATTGTGGAGCCTTGTTGAAATGATGATATGTGTCTCCGGCTGATTCATCCGCGGCCCTGACAGTCCACAGTGAGAGGAGAGAAAATTGAGGGATGACTTTGCGAGATGAAGGGAAGCTGTGATTACAAGTGGGTTTTTTTTTTAGGTAGTTTAAATGATTTTGAAGTGTGTGAAACTCTTTGAATGTGTGTGTGTGTGTGTGTGTGTGTGTGTGTGTGTCAGCCGAGAGTGAGGTGTATTGTAAGAGTAGTGGTAATACAAGCCTCTCTCAAGGCTGTCGGTGAATAAACGGCTGAAACAAGCTGGAAAAGACAAAAGCATGCGTGTGTGTGTGTGTGTGTTGATCTTTTTCAGTTTTCTCTGGTCAAAAGTAGACAGACGTGTGCTGCAGACGTCTTTATGCTTCCACATGTGGGCAGCTGTGGCCTCTCTACGTTCACATACACACTGATAATGCAGTCATAACGGGGTAAAAGCAGTAATGAGAGTCAGACAGAGCCCATAAAGACACAGTTATATGAGGACACTTTAATCCACATATGGATATTCAGACTCTACGTTTCTCAGCCTTCCTGTTCGTGTCTGTGGGATTAATCATAAGTACTGTAGTACTTGTTTTATTAAGATGTTATTATGATAGTTGACCATGAAGACAAGAAACGTGAAGAGAGAGACGGGGGTGACTTATGACATGATGTGACCGAGTAGTTTCCTTGTCGATGTCATTACAAAGTTCAGGGGTCAGTTACATTTATTGGCTTGTAAATTCTGCAGTTTAACCACTATTGAAAACAGCACTGAATTTATTGCATTGAAATATTTTACTTTGCAAAACCACCTGAATTTATGCGGTTTGAATTATCGTCTTTCCCAGAAGGTCATTTCAAGTTTTACAGCTGAAAAGTTTCCTGACTTGATTTATTAGATCTGAAAATGAGAGTTATTAGAATCGTTATCGAGGGAGAAAATGTAAATGTGCATCCCTAAAAAGCTACGTGGTGCCAGATGATGCAACGCTACGCCGCTCAGTGTGTTGGTATTCATTTTCAGTTGACATTGAGGCTGTTAGCTTCTATCTTAAGAAGACGCAGCCAACATAACGACGGATGTTGTGAATGCAACAAACATTTAGCAGTAAGTGATAACGCAGGATGACTAGCTAAGTTAGCAAATCTCAAGTGTTGACCAACATGGAGGATTGTAACTGAAACTGGTGTCAGTTCTGACTCTATGGGACTTAACACCACTTTGTCTGTCGTTTTATTGAATAAAAAGCCATCAGACCTGAAGCCGCTGCTGCCAGTCTGAGCTCCGACTGGATTCAGATTGGAAGTCAATGTAGTCCAGCCTCTCTTCTCTGTCACCGGGGCCCCTCGTCCGACCTCTCCACCGAATGTAATGGCTTTTTAAACCAGTGGACTTTGACTGTAACTGTATTTAGTTTGGACGGTGACAGTCCTGCTGTCGGCTGAATGAGTCTGTGGAAACAAAAGAAGGAGAAAGTCATTTATCGTCTCAGTCTTAACAGAGTGGCCATGATTTTAGGAAGCAGCTTTTTTGATGCTTGCACTTCCTCCACGTTCCTCCTCTTCATCACTCCTCATTTCCTTCGTTCTCCCTCTTCCGCCTCTGAATTTCTACTTTTTCCTGTGATTCCTGGAGTCATCTGTCGCCCCCCTGCACAGATTCTTCTTTTCAATTCCTCCCTCCTGTTAGTCCACACCCCTCCTTTATTTCTGCCTTTTCAGAGAGCTGACTGAAAGATAAATCTATATTTTTGGAAACGTTTTGTTGTTACTCCCTCTCTCTGTCCCTGTCAACAACAAGAAGAGACTCGTCATGTTCCTCTGCTTCAAACTGAACCTACAGACAGCTGAAACACACAATCCCTCCCTCTCTGTGTCTCTGTGTAAACAAGGGACGCAGGCCAGAGTTTGTCCTCTGTGGACCTCTGAGTCACCACGACACTGCCTGGGACTGCGAGAGGGAGAGAGACATAGAAACAGAAAGCGAGAGAGAGAGAAACAACATCACGCTTATCTTTCTCTATTTGATTGTTCTGTGTTTTGTGTGTGAGAGCTTATGAGTGAGTACGATGACGGCAATGTCACAGTGTGTGTGTGTGTGTGTGTGTGTGTGTGTGTGTGTGTGTGTGTGTGTGTGTGCAGGTCAGTACTGTGTGGTCCTCTCTGGACAGGATTCAAGTCAAGGAGAAGTCATTGAAGTCCACATGCTGAAGTGTGCATGAACCTTGAATGTAGCCTGTACCGATCGCACTAACCTAATTGAAGCATTGAAGCTGTGAGCACAGGTGCAACAGTTTACTGTGTTCCTTTTAATTAAAATGTTTCAATGAATCCAGTAATGTTTGATTTGGCTAAAAGGTTCAAAGAGATGTGAACGTCTGCTTTTAGAACTGGGCCAAAAAGTAAAACTTCTCCTTGTGGAAAGAAACGTTGGGACTTATTTTTTATTACTCCAGCATTTTGTTGCCTTCCACAAAATCCCAAATGTCATCTCTTCAACCTGTCCAATCTGCTCGTGTTGTGACGATTCGTGCACTCAAATATACGTCTAGTGGTGTCTAAGTATGATACTTCAATACTACAAGAACACCATCAAGCAATCACGTCATCAGGGAAAAAAGTGTAATTTTCCTTTTACATCTTTGTTAAAACCGAACTTTGATTGATGTATAACTGTTGCTTGAACAGCTTATCAATGACTGCGTTTCAGTGTGAAGCAGCTCCCAAACACATCGATACATCAAAGAATAAAAAGGAAGACATAAAAGCAGGATTGAAGGCAGGAGCAGTCAGCGGTGCTGGGGGAGGGGAGAGCAGAGACTTAGAGGGAGCTGATGAGGATTTGGGAAGGGATAGAAACTGAAACTAGTGCTAAAGAGGTCAATGGAGGGGGGTGTAAATACTGAAGTACTGTTGACAGGAGGCCAAATAGGACTTAGTGAGAGTGTGTGTGTGTGTGTGTGTGTGTGTGTGTTAGATCCTATTAGGATCATCTTCATTTCAAAGTTATTATTTTGTTCCAGTTCAGGACTCATTATTTTGTGTGACATTTTATTTATGTCGCCTTCCTCAGCTGCTCTTCATCATCGTAATTTAAGTACAAACAAACTCTTTAATCCTTTAAGGTGTCTTATAATTCTGTCATTTGTCCTTTGTTTTATGTCTGCGTGTGTTATTTATACCTGTCTCGGGGTCAGGACACTCTTGCAAAAGTGATGTTTAATCTCAATAAATCTTTTACTCCTGGTTAAATAAAGGTTAAATAAAAGAAATACTTCAAGGTAATTAAATTTTGAGTGTTTATGCAGATCAGAACTTTCACTTCACAAGCTTTCAGTCACAATCAGCACAGGAACAATTCTCCTCAATGACAGAGTGGCAGGAGTGCACACCGGCCTCCATCTTTGTTTTCATTTTGACCAGAGAGAAAACCTCCATCTTGTAACTTTCTTCATATTAGAAAAAACAAAAGATTAATAGAGAATTTTAACTTAAATACAATCAATACTGGGAGGTTTAACAATGTCTCTAAATAAGTCAATTTGATGAGTTAAGTAAGCAAAGTTGTGAAAGTGACAATTTAATCTTATCTAATTACACTGAGTTAGGAAAGAAAGTTTAACATAACAGATAGATTCTTCTACCTTCTACAACTAAAGAACTTTCTCACTTTAAATCACAGCTAAAGATCTGAAGTTAACTGAACTCGCTCACTTCTGTTGAAGCAAGAGATTCACCTGAACAACAAGAATATACGTTTCAGAATCCAGTGACTTACTGTAGTTTGGTCTGTTGATCAACAGGGTCAACAGTCAGACAGACAGTCGGACAGACAGTCGGACAGACAGTCGGACAGACAGTCACACAGTCACACAGCTCATGGAGGCAATTAAAGTACTTTAAAACACTTAGAGCTTGATTGCTGCAATTAGCGTCAGAAATCGTACTCCTCATCCTTCTGAGTCAAAACTCAGTTATGACTCAGTTATAATCACAGACATGAAACATATTTTCAGATTCAGTGCGACTTACACTTCACAAGGATGTCATTATCTCTGATGTCCGTCGTGAAAAAACGTCCATAAAACCTCTCAGCAATCATAGGAAGATATCAAAGTGATTCAGTGATAGTTGTCTGTACATCCACGGGTTCATTGCAAACAGGAGCCGATGATAGCTAATTAGGCTACTTTTAATGGGACCAGCTTGCCAAAATGTAAATAAATAAAGGTGAAAAAATGGGGGCACAAGTTGTAGCCCACAGTGTAACTCAGTGAATCCCTCTTTGCAACCTTTTAAAGCTGCTGTGGTGCTTAAAAACCCCTGATGTAGATACAGTAACTCATGACAACAGCTTCAACACAATCTAAATACTGGAATAATAACAATGTGTTTTGCTCTAGAACGATAATCAGAGTACTTTCTCCATTGATCCCAGAATCCAACTGTTAAATCTGAAATATCGAGCAGAATAATCTTAACGCAGAATAATCGTCAGTGACTCCAATCAGCACACGTCTTGGGATCTTGATCAAGGCTCCAGTATCTTTTGGGCTCCAGTGTATATTTAGTATATTAATCTTTATATCTTTCCCTTCTAAAAATGCTCACAGAATCTGAATTGGAAGTCTACCAACCTACTAGTCTTTGGCGAGGAATTCGGGGACCAGCGGATTTTGGTTTGGAGGGTTTAACGGCCAAATGTCTCTGCCAGGCTCATTCTGAAAATCTTCTAAAACCTTTCACCCCTGGCTGTGAAGATTAGACTGGGATTTTCTGGTCTGGATCGAGAGCTACTGTATGTCGGTGATGTTCAGTTCACTGTCCTGTGGGACTCAGACTCTGAGATTTCTTTTGACTGGAAGACGAAAGCGTTGAGTGTGCAGCTCTGGCCAGAAGCTGAAGAACCGTTGAGAGGAATTTATTGTCTGTATATGAGAAATATTATCTGTCTGTCGCTGTCTCCCAGTCCAGCCACACGGAGCTGGACCAGTTTAGAGTAATTTGACCTGCATTACCTCCGGTGGGGGTTCACAGAGAAGTCTGAGGGTTTACAGTAAAGCCCTGCTGTTATATTAACTGTCTACATGGAGGACAGAGACTTCATTTAGCTTCTTCTTGAAAACCAGGATGTGTGATACTCCAACCAAAGTCAGTCTGCCGTTGGCTTTAATGGTGGCTGTAACTAGTTTGTACTTTGTTCTTCACAGCTAACAGAAGCTGTTGATCTTCATGTCAGAGTTTAAATTCCTGTCCTGGCCTTGGCGAGAGACAAGTCAGACCACATGTTGAATCCTGATTGTTTAAAGCTCGTGCACAAGTGATTGTTGGTGAAGTCGACATTTTTAAAGCACTTGATTTAGTTTAGACCAATAGTCTAAAACACAAAGATATTATATGTATAAATATTCCCATTTGAGAAGCTGGAACCAAAACATGTTTGGCATTTTTGTCCCCTCCCAAAAAAATCAGTTATAAAAAATAGCTGCTTAATTCACATGGTGGGTGTTTTACAAAGAGTTAAATTCAAAATTTGGCAAATGACATAGTTGAGCTGAGTTTCTATCTGTCCAGTTTAACTTACAGCAGTTGGACCAAAAAGACAGATACTAACAGTCTGTTCCCAAAACTCTTGTTCATGAAACTCCATTTATCACACTGTTGGCAAGAGGAGTGTGTGTGTGTGTGTGTGTGTGTGTGTGTGTGTGTGTGTGTGTGTGTGTGTGTGTGTGTGTGTGTGACTGATAAGCAGAGCCAATATTCAGCTGAAAGATTTATAAATCGCCAAACAGCCGTTGAATCTGGTGAAACCTGATTTTCTATCTTCCCGCCCGACGGATGCAGGATTTTTGAGGCCGATACTATCATCGATATGTGGGAGTTTAAAAATGAGACGAGATATCTGCCGTTTGTTTACATAATGTAAACAAACTATTTTGATATGGATCACGTAAATAAGATTTTTCTTCTTATTGTTACCAGGATCTGTACTGAGCAGGATGTTTTACAGTTTAAAACTGTTGGCGCTCTCTGGTGGACGAACTATACTCGTTATTTTGTTTTATGATTTCCTGATTTTTGGTTTAGATGTGACCATTCTTTTAAAATATGTTATGTAAGGTATATTTATTTACACACCTTCAGGAAGTCTTAAGCAGGCGTTGCCCAAAAAGCAGACACAATAAAAGTAACTGTATATTTGTACTTGTCGCTCCCTGGAAGACACTGAAATGTTTTGGTACATTCAGTCTCGTATCTCAGACATCAAATTGTACAGCTGTGTGTGTGTGTGTGTGTGTGTGTGTGTGTGTGTGTGTGTGTGTGTGGGTGGGTGGTGCCTGACCTGCCCTGACCTTCAGCGTGGAGCTTTTCCAGCTGCTGGCTGCTAAGTGTCCTCAGCGAGTTGTTGAAACTTGTAAATCAGAGTGTGGAAGCGGAGGAGCTGTCCCAGCTGTGGGTCACTCTCAGAGAGTGGAGCCTCGCCCCTCCAGCCAGCAGACAGTATTTCTTCCACATGTGTTTTGTCTGTGGATGAGTTTTATTGTCCTGTGAGGACCTGAATGAAAACCAAAGATGCTGCATGAGGGAGGTGGTCAGCAGCTGCAGCCTCTCATGTGTTTCCATCCGTGTTCCGATTGGAGGTTGGGTGTAGATGATGGTGCTCGTCCAAACCCACCATGACTCAGCACATCAGTTAATATTAATGACTGTCAGTGTGTGTGTGTGTGTGTGTGTGAGCAGCCATTGTCTCCATGTGTCAGTCAGTTGAAAGAAAAGCATATGTAGGACACTGGTTACAGGAGTAACATCCTCCTGATTATCAATCATCAGTCTGTGGTGTTTGGTGAATTCTAGGACTTTTTTGGGATGAAATCTTAATTAAAAATATTTTTTCCACCTTTCAAACTTTTTTTACAATCTAGGTCTTATTTTCATATTTGAGGCATTTCTATCAGTTATGAGAGAGACATATTTATCAATATATTTATATTTAAGAACAAAATCTCTCAGACAGCTGCATAGTTTTCCATGTAGCTAAATAAGTACGTTAATGACAAAAGATTTGATGAATTAGTATTTTATTTCAACCTGGAACTGGATCAGAAATGGATGGATGGACTTTAAAACCAGTTTAATCTGCTTGTATCTGCTTGCAAAGATCAAAGTGAAGATGGTGATTAAAGTAACTAAGACTCTGCACTTTACTTCAGAAACAGAAACAAGTTTATTGCCAAGTAGGTTTTCACTTACAAGGAATTTGCATTGGTATTATTTGGTGTATTTTGGAGCATAACAGTCACAATAAACATAAATATACAATAGAAAAAGTGAATATGTGAAATATGTCTGTTTTTAAAATGAAAAGATCTGTGTTGAGTTTAAAACAAAGCAAATGTTCACAGTATAAAGAATATATGCAATGTGCAAAAATGATAACAGCATTTAAATCTGGTGTGGAGTGTAGACTCTATGTTTAATCAGAGAAGAAGAAGAGGAGGAATGGCCTCACATGGACGCAGTTTACCAGCGTTGTTTTTGATCACACACTCTGTCCACTGTATCGTGGTCTGATCGGCCTCCTTCCTGGAACAGCAGAATGTGAGCGGCCTGCTGACTGAGCGGGCCGGCTGCCCGTCCCCTGTGTTAACAATTACTATAGAGCTGTTTACTCTCCAGAAGGGTCTCTCTCCATCTGATCCCTCTTCATCAGCAGCAAGTTGGTCCTGTCCTGTGATCACTGGTTGTTGTCATCTTCATTTCTGCTTTATCAGGCTGAAGAGACAATGAGAGGGAACCAAACATGGTCCTGCAGCTCTGAACGTCTGTTGTTGCAAGCAGAGACATACGTGCTGAACATGTTTCAACCAAACCGTCCAGACAGCTTTAGACCCGCAAGTCACCAATTCGGTCCTTACTGTGTATTTCTGTTATTTCCTGGAGACTCACCTGGCGGCAGGTGTTTGTCAAATACAATAAAAATGGAGGAAACTCATCCACGTCGTACTGTCACTTCTGACACCAGTGGGAATAATCCAGCGTGGCACTCGTCACTGGGAGGTGAACGGCTGCCGTTCTGCATTCACATCACATCTCAGGCGTCAGACTGCAGCTGACAGTCTTCGTCCAGAGCCACTTACAGCGAGACATTAACAGCTCAGACAAATATTCTTCTCTGTCCTGACATACACTATTTAGTATCCTCTCTTCACTCAGGGGGGCTTTCACATCTAACCTGTTTGGTTCGGTTAAAACTAACTCTGGTGTGTTTGCCCGTTTGGTTTGGTTTGTTCTGGCTGGTGTGAAAGCTGTTCGGATTAAACAGCTGTCCTCTTCCGCTCAGGCTGCGCCATCCTGGATGCTAATATGCAAGAAAATGTGTTGCAGGTCCGGGGGGTCAAAACATGTATATATCCTTCTACCTGTAAGCGTAAATATCACAATATATTTCCCACATTCATGCCTGGAAGAATCTTGTAATACGATTTCAGACACCCCTAAAGTGGGCCATACCATTTCTTAGTTGAACGTGTCGTCTGCCTGCCTCCCTCCCATTAATGCAGTGTTTCGTGTCCTCATTAAAGTCTATGCTCATGTACGTCGTACAAGCCAATGGAGACGCTGTAGGTTAATGTAAGTAGCTAGTTTAATACACTTTACTGTCCTTCCTACAGAGTTTTGAGGAGAGTTTTAAGAGTTTTAAGTTGTTGTGTGGTGCGTTCCCCATTAGCAGGTGTAATGGATTTGATTTGTCATCATCCACAGACTGCAGACACCAAGATACTGTCAGGACTGTAAGACCTGCACTGTACTGGGTTCCCTTTATGACGATTGTCTTTGTATAATTTGCACTCTGGCTGTTACTTTCCTTTCCTATAGGTGGTGCAGGACGGCTGGTGTAGGTGAAGAATATGCAGCTCGTGAAATATTAATTAGTTCCACGAGGTTCCTGGCGTCTAAAAAGCTGCCAGTGCTGTGAAATAACAGACCTATTTTAAACCCGTTTTAAATACTGACATATCATTGCATGATGCAGGCTGGTTTAACACTCCTGGCGATGTGTTGCTTAACTTCCAGGTCGACTGAAACAACTGAAACACCGGTGCTGTGGGTGTGAACGCCGTCTGACTCAACAGCAGAGCATGAAAGCAGGCTGTTGTTTTATTTGGAAAGCTGACGTTTCGACACAACACTGAACTCAGAGAGCTTTCACAGGAATCTAAAAATATTCCTCACCTGTCTCTCCAACTCTTTATTGTTTTAGTTCATCTTTTATCACTCACACCCCCTCCTCTCTGTATAACCTGACAGTGTGTTTCATGCTGTAGTGATATTGGACACAGGAGTCGGGCCGCTGTACGTTGCTGTGAGTTGGTTGGTCCGTCCAGAGGTCGGACATTTTGATCCAGAACCAAACATCTAATCTACTACAAGTCCGATTGTCATGAAATCTGCTGTTGATACTTGAAGTCAACTGAGGATGAATCCTAATAGTTTTGGTGACTTTTCCTGCAGCGCCACCATCAGGCCAACATTTCCACATGTACACAAGAAATATCAAAATGGGAGGACAGAAAAAGAAGCCAACTTTAGATTAAGGGATGTCATAATCTTAGAGTCAAATTCTGTTTCGACATAAGAGTGTGTTTATAAGTGTTCTACTGCATATGTAGTATTCCTAAGTAGTATAAAGCCTTCAGTGTCTCAGAGGAAGCTTATAGTGTCTTATAGTCTTATAAATGTCCTCAAGTGATGGACATGTTGAGGCTCCAGGGTACATTAGCCTCTACTAGCATAACACACCTGAATCTCTGATCGAACTGTCGGTGGTTGCGTTGCATTATGGGTAATGTAGGCGCCAAGTTTTGATAGGGAAGAAGAATGTTTTGAAAATTGATACAATATATCTGGTTCTTTTGCATCGCTTTATCATCAGTCTTGTTATACGAGTGCGATGCTAAGTCATTGGAGTACTCTTTTAACTACATATCCCAGTATCATTAGGGTCATGTAGCTATTAGCAGCCTAGTTTTCCAAATGCTGCACTGCCACATTTTATTAGAGATGATAATGATGACCAGACATCTACACTGTTTACACCGGTACATGTTTCATGATGTGACAGAGCTTCGAAGTGTTAACTGTCTTTATATTATATTCGTAGCTAACTACTTTCAACAAAAGTGTAGTTTGCCCAACAGCAGCTGCTAAATGTTTGTGCTTTCCTCTCTGTAGCGTGGTGGGAAACTTTAACTCATGCCGAATCCATATAACTCTTTGAAGGAGCTGTGTTGGTGTGGACACAGGTACAAGTTAGAAGATGAAATATGATCCACAAAGTCCAGTTTTGTTGGTTTGCAGCAGAAATTGAGCTAGCAGTGTGTCTGTGTTTTTGTTATTGCAACCATTTGCTGAAAACACCATTTCCTTGCGGGGGTGCTGATCGAAGTGAAGTGAGGGCTTGGCAAATGATTTCTGAGACACCCCCCGTGAGTCAGACATCCACCTTGACATTAACTTTGGTCACATGGGCTTCTGTAGCTGTGAACACTAGCATGACACCTACAGCAATGAAGGTGATAATTAAAAACAAAGCCTGCAGGAGGTTACTGGTGTCAGGGTTTGATTTGAAAACCAAACTGTGATGGATGAGGTGTCCTCACCTCCTCGTGCCTCTCCTCTCCATCGATCTCAGGCTCTCCTCTCAGGTCTGTCAGATCCGGATCAGCCTGCATGTGATTTAGTGGAGGCTCTGTGGAGCTCTGGGAACGCAGCTTCCTGTTTCTCTGCTCTGCTGTGTGACGAACTGCACAGAGGAAATGCCCTGGAAGGTTTATGTACGCTGCTGAGCTCTCTCTTTATTTTCCTCTGCTTCTGTCCCTCCTCTCTTCATTGCTATCATCATTATCCATCTGTTTCTTCCTCGTCGTCTTCCTCTCGCCTGGCTTCATTTTCACCCTTCACCAATTCTGTTTGCTCCATCTTCGTGTCAGTGTTTCTTTCTCCCAGAATATCATGTTTTAGCCGAGGAACCCTCCCTCCACTTGACGTGTCTATAAATGAACTCCAGGTGGAAAAATGTGCTATAATCCACTGAAATAAACCCGTATTCATGCTGCCGTCCCCCACCGCTGAAATGTTCACATTTGCTGAGGCCACTCTCTGTCTCCTCATATCATATGTTGGCTGGATGAAGGCTGAGGCTTAAGGATTTACAGAAGATATCCAGTGATTTATGGAAGGGAGTGCGGCTTACAGGCTCTGCAGAGGTGCAGGATGTTTCGTATACTGTTTGGTCTTAAAGGAAATCAGGCGATACTTGCTGTTTAATGAGTTTAACAGGCAATTATTGTGAAGAATTTAAATGAAAGCCAAGGCTAAGACCATAACTGACAAATAGATTTTTGAGGAGGTTTCAGAGAAGAAACAGACATCAAAGTCGGGGCTGCGATTTTAAGAAGAATGCACTTCATTTAATATATTAAATTCCCTTTTTTTGGGGTCAGTTGTGGTTGAGAGGCAGCAGTGCAGCTCTGATTAGTGGGAAGATGTGGCAGTAGGCTGCTGTTCCAAAGCATGATTCAGTCCAATGTACCGTCTGACACACACAGTTATAGTACCAGGGTAAGGGCCTGGTGAGTGGGAGCCCTGCAGGGAAATGAGGATATCCTGTTATAACCGTGTAAGCGCTCATCTAGTGCTCCCTCTTATTTCCTTCTCTCCTGGAATAAATACCCATTTAAGTGTTTTCTGGATGTCATCATTTGTTAGTGACTTTCAAAATCATGACACACAAAAATGGATATGACCGTTTTCTGATCTGCCACTGCTACGGTGAAGGTTTGGTTAAGTTTAGACACAAAAACTATTTGTTAAAGGTTAAAGAAAGAAAAAGGAAACCAACGCTGATGGTCAGTAGGATCCAGGAAACAAACAGCATTCGTCAGACAACATTATTCACTACCGGAGGTCCTGGTCAGGTGAATCAAAGCAGAAGATGTTTTTTAGGCTTTTGAACAAACAACAAATACTCTGAGATAAACGAGTATCTACTACAGTACTGGACAGTAAAATGTGAACACAGCAGAGCGTCTTGGCTCATGATCTCTGCACGTTCTTTCTACCAAAGTACAGTAGCACTAAGTAGTATCACGATCAGCAGGCAGCACGATGGGACGTCATCCACTTTTAGCTGAATGGTGACTCAGAAATCTCAACATCCTAATTTAACCCCAAATCATGAAATGAGAAGTGATGAACTCGAGACCAGAAATAAAGATAGAAACCAAAAAATGTTCCTTTTGCAGTAAAAATACGCAGTATGCTGTCTCTCCTCACCTAAATATGGCAGTGAGTTATTATATCTTCTCATGCAGGAGCTGCCAGGTCTCTTATCATCAACGGTGGTTGGTGTTTGGGGGCTGAGGCCCAGCGGTTTGCTCCGTTGTGTGGGTGATTTGAAAGGAGAGCGTGCGGTCGTTTAGTTCCACTGTGGGTCTATCTGCCCTCCTTTCTTTGTGCCTCAAACATCTCTCTTTCTCATTCGACTCATACATATTCATCTCTCCATCCCCCTCTTTCTCCACATGTGGTAATACTATTAAAATGTCTGTCAATGATTAATTCCTCCGGGCTGGATCAGACGGAGCAGAGCTGCTCTGTTAACTCAGTATCAGCGACAGCACTGCGTTATTTTAGTCCAGAAAATAAAAGAATATGAAACATTTTGAGGAGATTTGCTCGTTCATGAATGCAGCTGTTTAATGAAGATTATTATGACTTTTAGTGTTATTACTCAGTATAGTGTATGCCAGCGGTGCCTATTTCTGAGTAATAGTACATTTTCTTTTCGTAGTTAAATACGTTCTGTTGTAAATAATTTTGAATGCAGGAGTGCTACCAGTAAAGAAGTATTTTGACACTAGTTTTGCTCACACTAAGTAAAGGATGCACAGAGCCAAGCTAGCTGTTCCCACCTGTTTCTAGTCTTTATGCTGAGCTAGGCTAACCACGTCCTGACTCTCTCAGAGTATTTCCCAAAATGCTGACTACTTCTTAGAAATGCTCTCTTAGAACTAGAATCACCAAATTATTAAGATTATAGTTTCAGGAACAAGATGATTGTGACGTGATTTTGCATCATGTGACAGATAATTGTTCAGAGAGCCACTTTAACAAACTGAAGTCATTCTTTTGTAGTTTGACTGCAGTCAGAGAGAAGCAGTGGGCAGCTTTTAACATACAATCAGTCAAGGTAAATGTCAGTGTCATAAACTCTGTCTCTCTCTCTCTGTCTCTCTGTCTTTGTCTCTCTCTCTCCATCCAATCCCATAAGCCCCGGCAGCCACGCTGGCACACATGCAGCTGAGCACAGCTTGACTTATCAAACTTGGAGAGCTGTCCATAAAGAGTCAGCACTCCTCTGTGTAACAGCTACAGTCCACTGAGTGCACGGCTGCTCTGTCTGACTCCACTAATCAATACACAATATGACTCTGAGGAGACAATCTGCCTCATTTTCACACAGAAAGAAACCCTGCAGAGATACTACTGTATCTCCCAAACCTCGCAGGGTTTTTGGCAGAAAAACAGGTCGTTGAAAATCAGCAACTTCAACAGTAAAATCTGGTTGCACTCGTTCCAGAACAACAGGGCCTGAGCTGAGCTGCTGTCTGTAAATGTCTTATTTCTTCTGTCTGGATACCCTGTCTCCTGGAAGTTATGTCTATATGCTGTTGGACACATTTGTGGGGGTGACCTGATCAAGAGCACAAAAACTCGACAATAGCCAAATTTGATTTTGGTCATTTATACTGCTGAGCGACGGTCAGTGCCAGCTGAATATGTATGATGTCAATCCAGGTGTATAAATTTCACACTCTAATTTGATGTGGACAGAAGATGGCCTAGTAGCCTAGTCTAGTAGAGGACAGTAAAGAAAGCATCAGCATTTGATCTGGTTTATTTTAGTCTATCTATCTATTAAAATATGCCCCGATTGGCCTCGATCAGCACTACTAATTTGCAACAGCAGATATGTTTAGAGAGGAAGGTAATGTTTTTTTTATCATTAGCTTTTGTAATACAATATGTGTTCATAGCATCTGAAGCATGATGTCACTTTTTTCTGGTTATTTGGACACTCGCAGCAAAGGTTTGAGAAAGATCAAGGCTTTTGTTTAATACTGAAAAAGTCAACAGACTCAAGAGCTCGAGACGTGTTAACTGTATTAACATTAAATCGAATCCACCATCTTTCCCCGACCTAAATCAACAGGACTCAGGTCTCTTTGTTTGCCCACCATCCACCTCAACCTCCTTCACACAGTTTACATGTGGTAAACAAACGTAGCACCTCCTTCACTCAAGCAATGTTCCCAATCAAGGCAGCAATTCCGTTTTCTCAACAAAAAAATATATGGCGAAACAAATTTCATTTGGAGCAGGAGGTTGTTCAGTTTGTTGTGTGGGGCACATAAGTGGCAGTTTGCCCTCCAGTTTGTTGACAACACTGAATCTGCATGACTTAGCTTATGCTGTCTCTTGGAGAGGAAACACAGCCCTGATTTGTTTTTGCCTCTTTGTGCATCCAGACAGCTGATCCCCTGCATGTCTGCCTGTCGCCATGTCTGTCTGTCTCTGCTGTAAAAAAAGATGAAGTCAGTGTAGATCACATTCTGTAATTTGATTGACAAGATGAAACCTGCAGATCGTCCATATATACTGCCATTTAACACTTTCCTTAAAAGGCAAAAAAGATTCCTTAGATGTTGATGTTTGATTTCATGCTGAACGTATTTTACAGACCATGAAACAAAGCCTGGATACAGGAGAAAGATCTGGTTTCCTCGCCTGTTATTTTGTGCCTGCAGGGTGATAATTTTCTCTCCCTGCAGACTGAGCAGTGATTCCCTGTTTCTCTGCACTCTGCCGTGTTTTCTTGAAGCCTCAGGTGGATGAAAACACTCACACTCAGGAGGACGCATGAAATGGGGTTTCTGTGTGTTTGGTTTTGAACGTTAGTTACATACACACATACACAAGTTCAAATGCACCTGGATGCTTGCATGTGTGCCTGCATGTGCAGCTGTGTGTGTGTGTGCTGTGATGGTGTTTGATGGTCGGTTCTATTGTTCGGAGCCTTTGAAGGTTCCCTCTTTCCCTCCCAGTGGGTTCAGCTGCAGGCAGGTCGTCTCAGATCAACACATCTGCAGTTTCACCAGAAACACAAACTGTACATTTTGAAATGGATCTCTTGAAATGGAACCATGTGCTCCCCAAAAGATCAGTTTCCGTTGTTTTAGGTATAATTTAAATCAATTAGTATGGATCCATGTGGTGTGGTAGTTATGCATTATTTTTATAATGGGTTATATATTAACACGACCAGTGCTGTTGATTTCTAGGTGAGGACAGTTACCATTGAACTAAATCATCAGACAGTAGCATTACACTTTATTGACGCTCCGAAGTTTCTTTTCTTTGAAGGAAAACTGCAAAAAGAACCAGCTAGGAAGCAAGTAAGGAATATTTTCCTTTTGATCAATCGATTAATCTTCCATATGTCCATCCATCCTCTTATTCTTTAGAGGGCCTCAGAGGGCTGGAGCCGATCCCAGCTGACACTGAGGTTGGGTTCAGACTATACTTATAATAGTATAGTCTACAAAATGCCAGAAAATAGTGGTTTCTGGCGTCCTTCAAATTGTTTGTTTAGTCTGACCAACACTCCAAAACTATTCTACTACAATAATGATTGAAAGCACACGAAATGTTCACATTTGGAAACCTAATGTGAACATTGTAAAAAAAAAAATAAAAGGATAACAAACTGTCCATCTGTCACAGAGTGTTTAATAAAACGTCCCCTGAAGGTCCATGAAGAGTGTAACATGTATTGAGATGTACTGTTTCTTCATAGTGTCTCAGAAGGATGATGTGATGCAGTTGTGATCCTCGAGTCTTTGTCTGCTGTGCTGTTTGATGTTAAGGGGATTGTTCAGGTGTCCTGCCAAAGGCTCAGTGTGTTCTGTTGGGGGGAGTCGGCCTCCCTCCTCCCTCCCTCCTCACCCCTCTCCATTAGTCTGTCATGTCCTGGTATTAAACAGGGATTTAGATGGCAGGAGTGTGTCTGCAGCGTAAGATTTGGCTGTACATGCCCGGTCCCAGCAGGGGTGAAAGCTTCGGCTCTGAGCCCCAGAGGACAGGAGACTGAGAGGAGCTTTATTTAACAGACTACTCTTCATTATCACACTCATAGCTGACAGCAAAAGACATTTTTAAAAAAACACTAAGAAAACATTATTCTCTTACCCGTTATTGTCAGGGACGGAAGCTAAAAGCTAAGTTTTTAAAGTGATGTTTTGAATTCTGAACTCGGGTTTACTGCTCGCCATCGTCGTCATTTACTGTAAACAGAAAATACATGTGTAGGCGGAGCAGAGGTGGGACAGGAAAGCGGCAGTTTATCTTGTCTGAGTGTGTTGAGTTGCGTTTGTGTCCACCTGATAAATGTAAGTCATACATTCATTTCCCTCTTAGCTCTGGTTCGGTAACTCCAGAGAAAACTATCTGGCTCTTGTGTACAGTTGGTTTATCAGAGTTGAGGTGACGATTCTCAGTGGGTTCGTCACTATGAGCAGCTCCTTTCACATTCTTAGACATTTGATGTGTTCTTAATCTAAATATATTGACAAAAGCTTTTCAGACAAATGTATTGCCAATGGATTTATTATTAATTATTATTTATTAATTTCATAATTTTTAAATTTAATATATTAATAAAGATGGATGTTGGGGGTTTTGGCCATAAAAGCAAGTCCTTGAGCAGCTCTGAAATTGGCATTATTATATATCTACAATCCAAAACTTAAATAACATATAACACATAAAGCAAAGCCTGGTTTATTATTGATTATGGGGTTATTAGAAAATAGTACAAGCCTTGATAGCTTGAGCAGAAAATGTTGAATATACTTCACAGATGCCACAAAGTTTTGTTATAAAACGTAACATCACTAGCATTTGGTGGTAGTTGTTGTCGAACATTTTCAAAGACAGTAATTGGTATTATGTTGTCAAGTGTCACGGAAAGGGATTGAAACCACAGTCACACATGGTTTGACACCCTATTTATATATTAATTGTATTTTCCTGCAATGTCAATGCAGGTAGAACTGGACCTTACACTGTGTTTCACATTGACAGCTACATATTTCTGATATAATGGATTCTTTAGCAGGTTTTATTTCCAGCCCGAGCATCATGACATTCACTTAACAACTTCAGTTCAAATGAGAAATTGAGAAATGCTGCAGTTGTGTGTTTTTGGTCCTTCAGCACCTGTTTTCAATAAAAGTGACCCACAGTCCTGCAGTGTAACCCAACCACCTCCCGCTGTCTGGTGTTTATCTCACACACATTCATCAGTACATTTAGACTTCACCTCTCAGTTTGTACTGTATATGGTGAAAACCCCCCTCCATCCTCGTCCTCGACAGTCTTTATTTCCATGCTGTTGTGTATTCCGAGAGGTTGTTTTGTTTCGGTGTGGTTTTCAGTCGAGCGCAGCACAGAACAGTTTGTCTATCTGATAGTGGGGATGAATCAATTACTTTCCTCTGCTGCTCCTAGCGGTAACGCTGCTGCCAGACCAAAACTTTGATTCCAGAGCCAATACCAGCTGACAGGATACCACAGGGATCCCATCAAGGACTGGTTCTGGAAGAAACAGAAAGTCCTGCCAGGAAAACAACAAAACCACAACAGGTGGGAGGCATTAGCTGCCACTTTGAGGGTTTGATGCGCTGCATTGGTCATACGTGTAGATTACGTAAATAAACAACATGTCGGTTCTGTGGTTGAGACACAGAACACTGAGTCTGCGTCGAGTCTCGTGTCCTAATGAATCCAAGTGAACTGCTGTACTTACCAAAGTCATGTACAAGTCACTACTCTAACGTTTGGGTCATCAAAATCATGTCAGAGTCCAAGTCGCCAAAATCAATCATGGTCATGTTCTAATCACCAACTTAAATCTCAAGTTCTTAGTATTTGATTGTCAGTCTGATATTTAAAATAATGCAAGCTTGAAGGTTAAAAAAACAAAAACAAATAACAACTTGTCATCAGTTGGAACCATGACTCTGGTAACTTCTGTTAGTTTCTGATTTTCTATTCGGTTTCTGTGCTCACCTCCGTCTACATATAGTTCTGTTTTTAATCCAATCACATGACGGGACATTTTATTTTATATTAGAGACACACTGTAAGTGTAAAAACCTCTGTTTGCAGTCGTTGGTAGCAAGACGTAAGGACCACAAACATGGCTGCTCCATCACCTGAAGGCCTGGGGGAATTGTTTTACCTGTGGAAAGCATTGAACACACAATGTTGTTTCAGTTTATTCAACCTGTCAAATATCAACAGACAAATGTTTTGATGCAACTGTAACAAACCATTAAAAAAAAGAAAAGAACAGAGACAGAAAACACTAAAAAACAAGAGGGCGAGCCGAGAGACAAACATGAGTGATGGCAGCTTGGCCTGCAGTTTGCTGAGTTAAGCACTCTGCCTTATTGGAGTGTGTGTGTGTGTGTGTGTGTGTGTGTGTGTGTGTGTTTCAGAGGAGGGAGGGTGGCAGCTTATGCGAGTCCACAGGGGCATTGTGGGTAGTTCCCTCACAGGTTTTCTCCCTCTGCCTGGATACAAGCAGTGCAGCACTCCCCCCCTGTCTCTTTCCTTTAGTCTCACCCTCCTCTTTCTCCTCTCTACATCTTCCTCTCTCCCTCCATATTTATCCATCCAACTGCGCAAACTAAGTATTTACTAAGTACAAATTAAGTATTTATCGAGCCGTTAATGTTGTATTTGGTTTACATGTGTCAGTCCACAGAAGAGGCAGTTTGGCTAAAGCCTGTGGAGATAGAAGTTGCATGAAGGACTGTTGGTGTAGAGCTGCTCTTCTCATGATGGCTGCTGTAATGCAGCTGACAGGGTTTCAGTGTGGACCGTGATGATGTGATGCCCTCCAGTCTGAAGGCCGTGAGATGTCAGCTTTCATAAAAACCAGTCAAAGATGCTTGTTTACCCACACGAAGCTGCAGCTGGAGCCAGCATCCACTGGTGGAGGAATAAAAGTACTTAAATTAGTCGCGATTGATCCCATAATATCTTCAACAGGAGAAACGTTTTCTGCTTTAAGCAACGTGAACATGTTTTGACATTCTTGTGAAACTGTATAGATTCTGTTTTCTGTTCTGTGTTTCTGCCGCAGCAGTTCAATTAATGTGCAGAACACAACTCAACAAAAGCAAAGAAAGCGCTGCTCTTGTTTCTTCCTCCTGCATGCTGTGCAGAGGAAGATATCTTCTGCCTGCAGCTCCGTACAGTCGGCGGTCTGCTTTCTCCAGCTGTTTGCTTCCAATAAATCTGTCCCTGAAGCTCGATGCCTCGCAGCTATTTGAGCATGATAGCGGCCCAATGTGCAAAGCTTTGTTACAGAAGTCCTGTCCAAGCCGGAGGAGGAGCTCTCTGTGCGCACCCCGTTCTCCTCTATCCCCATGCTTTTAATATTTTATTCAGTATTAATCTTTTATTTGAGTCGCCTTATGTGAATAGAACAGCATCAGAGATTTGTATTTTTTTTTTTTGGGGGGGGGGGGTTCACAGGCTCTTTGATGTATTCAGAACCAAAACTTTCAAGGAAACCAGAGAGAGAGACAGACCATGTTCTCCCTCTGTGTTTCCTTCATCCTCCTTTCACGCTTCACACATCCTTCTCAGACCATCTGGGAGCTAGCGGGGTACAGCTAACCCTGCTGCCTCTCTCTCCTTATGCCTGACAGCGTCACACAGCTACCGAATACTTTGCTGAGCGCTGATGTCAAAGAGAAATACTGTATGGAAGCTGGAAGGATTTAAGCTGAGCTAACTGGTACAAGACAGTTTTACAGTTCTTTACAGGAGCTTAGATGATATGAAAGATGTTATCCTGTTGCATTATGGGAAGTGTTCCTCTAGCGCCATGATGAGTTTGACATTTGTTGTTTTGAGTTAAATGTCTTGACAACTATCAGATGGATTTTAACAGCATTACATTTCTCTCAAAACTTTTCTGTTGCAAATTAGTGGCATATAAACACAATATCTACAGGACAGGAGGTCGATTCCCGAACTCTGCTGTCTGGAAATCAAACCTGAAGGACAAAAAATAAGCAAACGTGGGCACTGTGAAAAGAATCATGTCAATCTGATTGTTTTCTCAAATTAAAAAAGATGCTAGTGCTGCTCACAAAAACTGAAGTAAAACTCAATATTTGTTATGAAAGCTTGCCTACAACATCTCAAGCAAGTTGGTCTTCATAGTGTTCTGGCATGACGTTTAAACATAGTTTGCCTGACAGGTGGGAAATCAATCCAAAATCACAGTCCGTCCTGCTTCCTACATGTATTTTATCTGCATCTTTTTCATGTATCAAGTCTTTTCTGCATTGAACTGCAGAGAAATACAAGTTTTGTCATTATGAATATTATAAAATATGAACTAAGAATCCTCACACCACAGTTGTGAGCTCTCACTCAGCGTCCACAGTCTTCTTTGTGTATTCAGAGCGAAGTAACAGAACTAAATCTGCCTTCTTGCTGCTCTGTCTCTGGTCAGTGGGTCCCTCAGCTGTCAGCGTGTCACTTCCTCCTCTGCAGCAGCGATGACGAGTGCACCAAATGTCCAACAGGTCTCGCTTTCGCGATTTAAAACAGACGGATGTGCGACCGGGACTGGCAGTGAATCTGTCTTCCGTCCTGTTTAGAGGACATTTCATCGCTCTGTCCGTCCACTGAGACGCCTTCAGAGGAGTGGAGGAGCTGAGGCCAAACACTGAATCAATGACGGTGACCTTTCTCGTGATTCTCCTCCTAAAATTCCTCCTTTTGGGAACTCTATACACATCAGAAATTATCAGATGTCATTGTTTTGAGAGTTTCTCTGGACTGAAGAGGACCATACGGAGCCAAACGAAGACTAAACAAGGACAGACCAGAGAGGGACAGAGTGAGCGTTGGCAGAGAGAGAGAGTATCACCATTGTATCACCTTTTACAGTCAATACTTAAACTGCAGCAGAGAAATAAACTTCTTTAATACTTAAAGCACAAAAAATGTAAAAAAAAAAAAAGATCTGAAACTCTTCCTGTAGCTTCAGAAGGCTGAAGACAGATTAGAGGTACGGACATAAATAAAAGAGTTGTGTCTCCATCAGGAGACTCCTCCCTGCTCATTTTTAATAGTTTCAAAATCCTTTAATGAAGCGTGTTTTTAAAACTCGCTCCCTCTCTGTCATTTAAGGTGGTTTCATCTCCTCGGTTTGTTGGCACACAAACTCCCACTCCACCGAGAGGGATTATGTTTTTTGGCAAAGCATGGAGCTGGAGCACAGCGCAGGAAAATGCTATTATGTAAAATATGAAGCTTACTCTGCACTCTGGTACAGTTTGTGCCTGATTTCCAGCACCGACCCCCCCCCCCCCCCCCCCCACACACACACACACAGACTACATGAACAGATATCTGCAGCGTTTTAAAGGTCATTCCAAACATTTTGTACGTCTGTACTGCAGTGAAACTGTTATCCGAATACGTAATACGTAAACTTTTTCCATTTGAAAAACAACCAAGAGCTGCCAAATCAGTGCAGAACAAGGACAAGGACATCTTTGATGGTTTTTAGGCTCAGTTGCAAATTCTGGTGTTGGATATCAGGTGAGGAGAGGAGACTAAAATAGGCTGCAGGTATTGAAATTGATACCAAGACCTGCTGAGCAACGTGAGAGTGACTTATTTCAGGCGTTATCAAAGAGGACAGGTCCCTGTAATGAAATGATCCTAGTTTCTACTGGTCATTTAAAGCAATATTTGTGCTCTTGTAGTAACACCCCTGTACAAACAATGAAACACTGAGCTGAAAAAAATCTAACGACTAATGATGGAGGGATGCTGGAGGCTGAGTTTTGTAGAACATAGTGTAGTGGGAAAATACAACACATCCCTTTAACACCCTTAAAAGTCTATTTTAGGTCACAGGTAATAGTTGGATGAATTCAGATATTTGAATCAATTCACTTTCACATTTTGGATCAATATTGGATCAATTCAGTAGCTGTGGTGCAGTGTTTTGTGTCTGATGCATCTACGAAGCTTCCTGAAGCTCATGGACACTATAGTGTTGTCCTCGCATTGTCTTCTGGTCTGTTTTCCTGCTTTGGTCTAGACCACTTAGTTCCAATGAAGTGAGATCTTAATGCTAGTGCACACAATGTTATTTTAGACAATAGTGTTCTTCCTGATTTGTGCATGTCCCTGTGCACAAAGTCAGTTCCATATAGAAATGGTTTTCCCAGTTTGGTGTGGAAGAACTTGACTGGAACCCTGACCTCAACCCCATCCAACACCTTTGGGATGAACTGGAACTGGACTGTGAGCCAGACCTCATCACTGAACGTCAGTGTTGGACCTCACTGATCCTGTTGTGCTGCCAGGTTCACTACATGTGTCTGTAATGTCCAGGTGTCCACATACTCTGTTCATGTGTCTTTCAACCATGTAATGCACCAAACATACAGTAATCCTACAGTTTTATATATTTATTCATTTTGGTTAAAAATCAACTTTCAAATGCATATTTACTGCGAGAAAATACTTTTACAACCAGTCTCATGTGTGCTTCATGTGCTCAAACATTTCTCAAAATCAAGTGTCACAATTTTGGCGCTAAAGAACTCATAAATCTTCCCTTATGTGCTCTCAAATCTTGGCTTGAAGACTGATTTCCCTCGAGCTGGTTTAGTGCTCTCTCGGTTCTGTTGAATGTCGGAGCAGAAAAAGGCTTTGGAACCTGCTGCAGGGATTTTGCTCCCAGTCAGAGAGGTCCAACACTGATGATAGCCACATAGTGTAGAAGAAGAAGAATGCACTAACCAGTAAAGGGAACCTTATATGCAACTTGCATCACCAGGTGTTTTTGGGTGCTCAGAGCAGGAAAACATCAGGAGTATTTTTCAGAAACAGCTGAATATTTTTGTCGTGTTGGAGTTTACCTCAACCTTTTTTTTACCTTCACATAGCCACTCATCCTTTCACAAATCACATCATCTTTTCTACATCTGTGTGCTTTGCTTGCTGTAATAACCTCCTATCTTTAAGTTTTAAAAAAAACCCTCCTGCCTGAGCTCTAATTTCTCTTATTTCTGCACCGACACCTCTTCACTCCCACACAGCCACTCAGATATCACAGGAATAGAGCCGGTTTGCTGCAGCTCTGCCCCTGTTCAAACCATTTGAATGGTTGCTTTTCATCTACAATAAAAATTGATGCTTATTTTGCTTTTATTGTGGTGAAATACTCTGGATGAGAGCCTCAGTGAAATAGCTGGAATTTAAATGGAGATGTAAATAATAGAAAAGGTGAAGGACTAGCAGCAGCATCGGTGACAGACGCCTCAGAAAAGAGGCTATAGATATCCAGTGCAGGCTAAAAATAACCCTACAGGATGGTACCTGTAATTGAAAATGGATGTGGTGGAACAGAACAGATCCTTTCTGTCTGTGTCTTTTCCTTTTCAGTCTTTTTTCTCCTATCAGAGAGTGGAGTCCAGAGGGACAAAGACAGAGAAGGAGACGGTTATAGAGAAAGGCAGGGAAGTGGACGGACACACAGACGAAGGCAGGATGTGATCATACATAACATTTGTTCACGTAAAGGAGGAAACACCGTGAACGCTGAACGTGAAAGCCAAAAATTGCCATAAGATGCAGTTCCTCTAACAGCCTCTAGATGGAGACTCCAACTTCTCTCTACAAGAGTCAAAAATACTGAATTTACTTCCTCTTACGCTCTTCGTGGTGGTGATTGTTTCATTAAGAAGATTTTAAAACGACCTTCTCAGCAGCCTGCGTAGACTTTAAGGAGACGCTATCTTTTCCTGACGGTGACCTCTAGTAGTCGTGTGAATTATGACTCTTGTCTGCGTTTTTAGCTTTTGGCAAAACACAGCAAGAGTTCATGTGGACAGTAGAGAAGTGGATTATGCTGCCAAGGGGTTTGAGATATGAACATTTTGATAGTCAAGATAACCTTTGGTTGGAGTTTAAGATGTAAGGAGGGTATTATAGGATGCAGTACTGAAGACTGTATAACAGAAATGACGTCACCCATTGGTTTGTGGAGTACTGTTTTGAAGCCTCGAGTTTGGCATTTTGGCCGTCGCCATCTCTGGTGTTTTGGAACCAGAAGTGACCATATTTGGACAGAGGGTGGAGCTGGGGATCTGAGAACCAGAGGACACCATGCACACCTACCTACACCTGCAACCTGACTGTACCTGGCTACGCCGTGCAAAGTCGCTGCTTGTTAATGTACTCACCGGAAAACATCAACACCCGACTCCTAGAGTGTCTTTTAATACAACCAAACGCCTCTATCCCACCTACCTACCTATTACCGTGGTTGCGACCTGTCAATCACAAGTTAGCCCCGCCCTGAAGCATACCCTGCTTTATCGTCTATGTTACTCCAAATGGGACCATAATTAACAAAATGAGCATCATGCTGTATTGAAGAAGACTTGAAACTAGCGATTGAGACCATAAAGTCATGAGGAAAATGTTTACAGGAGGTTGGTGCTCGGTTGTCCCTGCAGAACATGACAGACGCTCTGTCCTTGTTTTTATACATGAAGAAGTTCAATAAGACCAGTCCAGTTTTCTTGTCTTTCCAAGCATGAAGAACTGCTGCTTATGAGATGCCAACATCAGTCCCTGTCTACCCATAAACACTTGAGCACAGTATGTATTCTCACTCTTACTGTAATTGTAGCTCAGCGTCTCTATTTGGTGCCACCTGAGTTGGACTGGCGTGATTCTCACCTGGACATATGAAGCCAACTCAAGCAGTAAACAGTGCAGAGCTCCGATAAATCCGTCCAAGCAGGTTGGGCGTGACAGACAGAGTCAGGCTGCAGGAGGTCGGCACACTCGACTCTATTTCTGTCAGACTCCCACTGAGAGCCAAAGGTGCTAAACCAGTGAGAGACAGAGACACAACGAAACAACAGGGAGACAGAAAAATACACTCTGTAGGATATAAAATACAACTTCATTTTCTTAAATGTAACATTAATCCCATAGTTAATATGTAAAAAAAAAACATCAAAGAAATAATACATTTAAGATTTAAAAACATATTGAAGATGGAGAGCAAGATAATAGATGATAGTCGCCAGGGTGACGTCCAAAGTTGCTAAACAGAATTTTAAGTTGTATGTTTGGAAGGCAGGAGGCTGATTGTACTGGCAAGAAAAGAAAAGAACAGCAGAACAAAAAGACAGACTGAAAATAGCACCGTGTTATAAACATGGGGCTGCTCCACGTACAGGTGAGAAGTTAAAATGCAATCCAGACTCTGCTTGTGACAAAGTAATCTGCTAGAAATGTATTCCACTGGCCATGCAGTGCGTTGCCAGGTGACGTTGAACTGTGTTAAAAGTCTTACCCTGCCCTTTTTGTCTTCCAGAGCTCGGTGCTTTAGCAGCCGTGCTGTGCAAACACAGTCGTGTCATTTTTAGACGGAAAATGTGTCTGAAATCAGCTGTGGTGGAACAAGTATTGAGATCTTTTACTGAGGTTAAAGTAGCATCACCACAGTGACTCCGCTGCATGTAAAAGTCCTGCGTTCAGTAAGTAAAAGTAGACGTATTAGCAGTAATGCAATGTACTGCAAAATGGCACCATTCAAAGTGCTACATTTGTTATATATATCATTGGATTACTATTACTTATGTATTAATGTGTATTTTCATTATTACATAATCTAACAATGCATAAAGATTAGTATGTTTTTTAATGTAAAATCTGCAAAGCTGTCAGAGTGATGTTGTGCAGTAGAAGTATAAAGTAGCTTAAAATGGAAATAAGTATAATATATAATAAATATAAATAACTGTACTTGGTGACATTCCTCCAGTGGGAATTCGGCTGTGGTTGTCTGAGTCTCCAGCCCCCCCACCCCCTGCCATCAGTGGTTTTGTTGTGAGCAGCCTGGAGGTGCAGCGTGTCGGACCATTAATCTAATTATCAGAGTGGAATCACAGATTGGAGGGATTAGCAGACAGGAGCTCTCTGCTAAAGCAGCTGATTTCAAGATGTCTGTTAATCTCGCTCATCTGGCGGCTCATTACTTTTATAAATTGAGATTTTGCTTCCAGTCAGCAAAAGTAATCCCCATGTTTTATGAGCGAGATAGCGTCAGCAGCATTGATCCAGTGGTGCCGGTGGAACGCTCTGGCGCAGCGGGGTTAAAGGCGGCCGTGAGTGGGTGCCTTGCTCAGGGGCACTTCAGATGATTCTGTTTCAAGGACACTGTTGCACCCTGCTGCCCTTTAATGCAGTTTTATCTCCATCCTTTCATTTGATTCTGTAATGGCTCCACTCTCCCCTCGGGGATTAATAACGTTCAAACTATTCGGTGAAAGTTATCGATTGGATCTGAGAGGACGGGAAGTAGAGAGAGGTAAACAAAGAGAGCAATGGAGAGAGAGAGAGAGATTGTAGAGGTTAAGTGTTCCACTTTACTCTTGTACAGAAGCTTTTCTGTTGACGTAACACACATTGGACATGTTGTGTTTCAGCAAGTTGTTGTTAGATCCGTGTATCAAACCTGGTACTGACCGACATCTTATTCACTTAGTATTTGATCGCTTTAAACCTCATTGATGTGTTTTTAATGGCTGGCACAGAAGAAGAAGATATATCAGGTTTGGAAACAAATCTGATCAGATTAATTTGTGGATCTGCGAACAGTAGAAACTGTCCCTCTCGGGCTGCAGGGTTTCTCCTGACCTCTGACCCTTGCTGTACCACACAGTCACACTGAGAAGTTGTTGAGCACTTGTTGGAGTTCATGCAGCAGTGAGCATCAAAGCCTCTCTCAGATCTGGGAGATCTCGGTCTGGAGTCGAGCGATAAGGCGGCTGGAGAACTCGGTGCGGTCACGCTCCGCTGCTGCCGGAGAGTTTGGTTTGAGCTGGTTTGATTTGTTTTCTTGGTCATTTCTTTTCTTTTCTTTTCCTCTCAGTTGGCCCGCTCAGCTCTGCTCTGCTGTGTGAAATATACAACACAGTTTAACCGCTGTGCGTTTTGTGTTGTATAAAACATGACGTAGCTCGCATTCGAGCTGAAGGTGTAATGGGTTTGTCCCTCAGAGAGAGGAGGAAATGGATGGAGAGATTTTCTCCCTCTCCTGTCCAACTCAGTCACTCTGATTTCATGCCTTTTATTCATAAATGTGTCACACTGACTCAATCGAAAAGCTTTTCAAGCGTGGCATGCAACACACACACACACACACACACACACACACACAGTAAATCACCCCCCCCCCCACAAACACACAGCGCATGTTGTCCTGTATGTTTGAACAGGGAACATCCCTGCAGCTGTGATCTCACACAGTGCTGATTACAGCTCTGCGTTATGACCAACAGTTAATATCACAATCATTGTATTTCATATTTATCAGTAAATTAAAATGACAATGAATCATAAAAGGTTCAAAGTCACCTTGGCTTCGTGCAAACTAAACCCTCAGAAACGTGGGAGGGATTTTATTTTACAACGCAGGGTTATTCAGTGTTCAGTCTCAAATCATTTCTGTCTGCCGCTGCTATGAAGAAAGTTTATTAATTCTTTATTATTGCGACTCTCTATGTTCAGCACTCAGTAAAAAAAACACTAAATCCACTTGAATTGCCCCAAAATGGAGCTGCAAGGCTTTCAACTGGAACTACGAGAAGAGAACAAATTACCCCAATTTAAGTATCCTTTCATTGGCTTCCCTTTGCTTCCAGAATAAAGTAAAAAAAACTCTATAAATCACCTATATGTATCTATATACATAAATGAAAACAAATGCAGTATTTCTTTGACCCTTTGGGTGATTTAGACATAATGTTTTTATGATTTATTGCATTTTTGGACTGCTTTTTACTATATTTTTATATAAGGTTTCAGATGTTGACTAAGCCGTACCTTGATTATGTTTACAACAGGGTGTCTAAAAAAATGAAAATCTCTAATTTATCGATACATATATTACAGGTTCATAGTCACGTAATTGTTCATGCTACTAGCAGTCTGCTAGAAAGCACAGGCAATAAGCCCTGTACCATTATACCGCCTATCACAGTCCTGGATAGCTTTAAGAGATAATATAGTTTGTAAAAATTCATAAAATGTGTTAAATATCATACTATATAATACATCATACATCCAACACACTGTTCAGTAAATCCATCAGTAAGTAAACGTCATCAAAAATACACTGATTGCCACTTTTGGATAAGACGTGGTCAATAAGGAGTAATTGAGTTATCGCTCTGACAGTAACATGCCGGTTCAGTGAAACCACATCAGTACAGCTAGAAACACATCTGGGAAATTCAAAATATCCTACGAACTGAACAAGAGAAGAAGAAGAAAAGAATGTGTGAGAGAGGAAGAGAACTATTTTCAGCCTCCAGACAGACCTACAAACACAAGAAATATGCAGTTTTTCTTTTAAATTGCCCTTAAAAATCTCTTGAGTTTGTATTGAGCTAAAATCCCAGCTATGTTCACACACAGCTATTAATAGCACTGGTAGAAGACTGTGTAAGTGTGTCCACCCCCAAAACGCTAGTGATGATGTACATTGACTTCTGTGCTGTTTTACTGTTTGTTGATGTACCTTTTTTCTTCCTGGACAAAGGTAGATAATGCGACGGCAGATATTTCCAGAGGGATAAAACTGTTAACCGTAGAACAACGCTGAAAGTTTTGGATTTAGTCCCAAAAAAATGGCAACTGTAACTGCCTCTCTGCACCAACACATAACTATCTTGCAACAAGAAAATCACAGCAGAAGAACTTTTGACTTACAAATGATGCAGCCAGGAGGCAGAAAGAAATGTCGATGAAATTGGTCACTTTATAAAATCAGCAGTTAGAAAGAAGTTGTTGGAAAACAATACTAAAGTCAATTTGTATGAGACACTCATCTTTGCATTTCCACAACTTAAGGATCAACATTAAACTCCCTATTTACTCCATCCATAAATGACAATTATTTTCCAACTGAACATTGCAATGTCTATTTTTATGCTGACGATACCTTCTTATATGCTGTCGGCTCCACCCACTCGGCTTTTGATGAATTCCAGCAGATTTTTCGCTTTTTTTTTCTCCTTTTCAACTCGTGTTGTCAAAACTCTGAAAGTTCAAATTGGGTTCTTATACGGGAACAGAGCTTGTTTTTCCTTTCAAGTCTCCAGATGGTTGTAGGTGTCCCACAAGGGTCTGTATTAGGCCCCATGCTATTTACTCTATACCAGTGGTTCTTAACCTGGGTTCGATCGAACCCCAGGGGTTCGGTGAGTCAGTCTCAGGGGTTCGGTGGAGGTCAAGACACACACCTCACTCATATGATTCGTGATGACACATTTTATTTTTCCAATAAAGAAGGGTTCGGTGAACGCGCATATGAAACTGGTGGGGTTCAGTACCTCCAACAAGGTTAAGAACCACTGCTCTATACATAAAGAAATTTTGTATGCCAATGGCTCTACTGCAAACCAGGCCTTCTCCAGGTTAGTCTGCTTTTGATGACCTTTTTTATGAATTAAAAGCTTGTTTTAAACCCCACTGCGTTTATTTGTGTTGTGTCACATATGTATCTCCTGCTGTTTGTCATTAAAATATGAGAGATAGTTGACGTAGCCCAGATGTCCAAACATTTTAGAGGCCTATGTTTCTTTCATTACAGGATATAATACAAAAACATGCTACTCTGCATACTGAATCACCTCGTATCTTAACATCTGTTTGTGATTTGAGTCTTTTCCTCTGACAATCATAAAATGATGGTTTTTCCATCAGAAGTCATCAGTTTCCCTCTCTGAATAAACCTGAATAACAACATGCAGTTTTTCCCTCAAGACCCCACCTACATCCACCTCACTGTCATGTCCTGGTTTCTGCAAAGTTACATCAGATACTGTGTGTAAACTAATAGAAAACAGCTGTAAGTGTAATGTGGTCTGAAAGGTCTGTTGATCCTCTCTGGAGGAAACACAATCTTTTCTTCTTGAATTACTGTAGCTTCAGGAGCTTGTTTTTATGGACGTGTTGTTCACGAAGCCGGAATTTAAAAAAATTGTGAATATTGTGAATCTCAGTCAGAGTGATGTTATAACTCGTTCACTTAAGCCAGACATTATTTTAAATGTGCCTCACACTGTGTGACCTCTGCATAATACTTTCAAACACTGCAGCTCTGGATGCACTTTATCTTTTTAAGTGATGCTTTTATGTGACGTAAATGTGACTCAATGGTTACAGTCAGAGTGGTTTTCCATTGTTTTTTTATGGTTTAAGATAAATGGTCTCATTTTAAGTGATATCAGAGTTGATGGAAAGTTTCTCATCAGGTACACAGTGTCTGAGTAAACTATGGAGATTACAGAGAGTGATCAGTCACATGGATAAGGACGAGTGACGCAGTCTGTTCAACAGACAACTTAACATAACTACTGCTGTTACTATTACAGTACAACTGCTACTACTACTTTTACTTCTATATTACTACTCCTGCCACTGAATCTTTCTTCTAGTACTACTACACTACTACTAATTACAGGACATTAGGACCGACTTATACTACTATGATTCTACTACTAATACCACTCCTGCTATCATTGCTACTGCTACTACTGGTACTCCTGCCACTGCTGTTACTACTACTACCACTTCCACTACTACCCATTACCACCACTACTGTGGTTGGGTACTTCTGGTGCTAAGCTAATTTAACCCGGTTCATAAGCTAACAAGCTTTCATGGACGCCGGTGGAGAGATGACGTCTTACATGAACAAGGGATTTATTAAAACTCAGCACACGCCCACCGGCAACTGATATATCTTAAACTTTTATAGACATTTAGTGCTGACGAACAGTAATGTCTGTAGGATCCTGTAATTTAAATACTCGACTTTGTACAGGAACTCAAACACAGACACCTATATGCTCACCTGGCCCCGACATAGGTACCCACACAGTCGTTGGCCTCCATGGCTTAGCTGCTCATGGCTGGAAAGTTCTGGCCACCAGCACCACGTGAATGCACATTGCTATCCATGCTACGTTGTGCAGTAGTCGGTCACAGTGGAGCATGTCTCCACATACCCCCCACATCATCTCATACTACCCAGTCACAATGCCACACCTCCTCCCATCTGCTATGTGCTGAGGAAGCCGGGCTCGTGGCAGAATCAGAGGGGGTACTTACTCTTTAGCTGGCAAAAACACTGCCGTCTCAGGTTTTGGCCTTCTATAATAAAAAATGAATAAGATGGTGGCAGGCAGGCCACGCAGAGCCACACAGCTTGAATATTTAATTATTAGGCCTCTGCACTGAAAGAGCTTCAGTTATATAAGTTAAATAAAAACTCACTTCACGGCTTTCAAAGGAACATGTTGAAAATGTCGACTGATTGACTTTCGACGTGCTAATAAAGACTCCAGAACTGTTCCTGTCTCTGTTACTTCAACTACAACTGCTCGTACTGCTGCTGCTGCAACATGTTGACCGTGTTGATGTTCTGATGCAGCAGTATGTCCTGGTCTCAGCGGTGCTGTAGTGCGCTGAAGCAGATGATGCAGCATGCCGTCCTGTTGGACTCGGGCCAGCAGCTGCCCTTCCTCTTCTTCACTGTCAACAATTACAGACGTAAAAGAAAGAAAACAAACAGGATCCGGCCCTCTGTCCTCTGTAAGGAGCAGAGAGCGGCCATCTGTCTGCAGGGAAAACAGCATGTTGGGACCCCATGTGGCGTCCTGGCATGGAGCACGGCCGCGCTGTCTGATGACATCCTCTAATCTACAATAAGACAAAAATACTGTTTTTCCATTAGATGGTGATGCTGTGGGGCTGGAATAAAAGAGTTTAATTGCTTTTGTTGAGGTTGGCAGAGAGAGGAAACACTTAAGTCCAAGCTGTAAGAACGCATACAAACTCTCTATCCACTAAAAGATGAAACCATCCCTCCTCCAGCCCCTCCCTCCTTCCCTCTATTCCTGTTTCTGTGTCTGCAGGAGCGATATCCCAGCAGGCCGAGGGTTGCCTGACTCATTCTTTGTGCTCCAGCTAAAAACATCTCGACACACATTCTCCTTTTCTGGTCACCGGCTCTCTCTGCTCTAATCTACTGTACTCTGCCCTGCCGGGGGAATAACCAGGGTTTTCCTTCCCTCAGCAGACATGAATTATTCCTTCAACTCTCTGAAGCTAAAGCACAGAATGCCTCCTTGTCAGTAAAGTGGGAGTGGCACAGTTTTCTTTCCTCGTAGTGAATGTTTTTTTGACTGAAACTGAGATGATGCAGTGAAATATCTCTGTAATATCTAACAATGATCTGTGTTGGCACATTCGGTCCGCATATGGCAGCACAGAGGTGTGAATGGACTGAGAATGTGGAGCAGCATGTTGATGAAATCGAGCGTGTTGATCCTTTTGGATAAGACGAGGTTGAAAACACTGCAGCCGTGACAAACACAGTCTGGTCGAAGGATTCGTAGCTACAGCTGGAGGTTTCAGCCGTTAACACAGCAACCTGGCAGTGATGGAAGAAGTATGTAGATCAGTTTAGGAATACTCAGGTAATAAAGTAAAACTGCATTCAAATTTGTACTTAAAAATACATATCCATTAAAAGTCTTAAAGGAGGTCAAATGTTCACCATGTTAGCACTAGACACAAAGTGCTTTGAGGCCGGTGGGAATGTCATTAGTTTAGCTTGTGGTTTTATTGCTTGTTTCGTTCGACCAGACGTCCAAAAACCCCAAAAAATCAACTTACTAATGTTTGACATTTTTAGCCACGTTAGCAGTTGCACAGGAGGTACAGCAGAGTAGAGCAGGTAGGGGGTTTGATCCTTGGGCAAGACACTGAACCCCAAGTTGCTCCCGATGGCCAGCACCTTGCATGGCAGCTGGGTCACCAGCTATATATAAGTGAAGTCCATTTAACTTGTTTTTACTTTTGTTTGAGGCCAAATAGCTGCAAATTATTCCCATCAGCCTCAGCTGCACTTTGTTGTTGTTGTTGTTGTTGTTGTTGTTGTTGTTGTTTAGTGCAAACTAGCTAATTAGGATTGTTAGCATTTCAGTGCTGCTTTACTGGATCCTATAGACATCCACTAAATGAGCTAAGCTAATCTAATAAAGCTCACTGTTCAACCTCTAACTGCATGCAGACACATAAAGGCCCCTAATGAGTTCATCTAACTCTTTGTTAACAGGAAGAAATACTGTAATTTCCCCAAAACAATCCGTTTAAGGGCTTAACTGTTAATTAAACACATTTCTGTGTCTTTACTTCACTTAACTGTGTGAAAGATGTGACATTTTAATGTGTAATAAGTAATTTGTTTATGTTTCGAGATGAAACCGGTGAATTCAGGCTCCCAGTAAGTCTGTTATTGTGGATGAATAAGCAGAACAAAGGCTGATTTAAGACAGATATTGTAATCTTTGAGCGGTTCCTCCCACTCAGCAGGCCGCTGTGTCGCTAAACGATCCTCCCACATTGACTCGGGGAGTCAGAGCAGCTTATTTCCAGATTTCCTTTAGGAGTGTGCCAGTGCTGTTGCTTTATTTCTAAAGTGCGCGATAATGCTTCCTGGCTGCTCGACAAAGGGAAGTCAGTCACTGTGATGATGACTGTGTTCTTCTCAGCAGAGTCAACCCTGACTTCTCTGTAGCTGCAGTTTATTCAGGACAGCTTCAAGTTTTTTACACATCATCGTGTTTCTCTCCTGAATCTTTCTGTCACTCTGAACCTGCTGTTTGATATTCGCTTCACAGTTCACTTTTCTGTGCAGCTCTGTACTGTTAGGTTGTGAGTCCACTGGCCCTCGTCTAGGACTGTAAGATGGAGGCAACCCAAACAGTAAATTCAGTTTTTGAATTTTATTCACATTTGTGTTGAGAGGAACATTGAAAATACGAATTCAGTCAGGGAGGGCGGTCTTAAAAACATGACGTTCTCTGATGGAAAGCAGCTGTTGAATTAAAGTTAGTGCAACTTAAATCTAATCCTCATCAGGACTGTGCAAACCTGTCTCCTAAAACTGTGCTACTAAAGGCTTTTGCCAAATTAGAGGAAAATAACCTGTATTATGTTTTTTCCAGTTCAGTATAGACTACTAACACACTTTGGTTAAATAATGAATAAGTGTACATGTCCTGTGTTGTGCTTCAAGTCACTTTTGAAGTATTTAACCAAGTGCAGAACAAGAAACATGCTTTAGTCGCCATGGGGATAGTGAGAGGGAACAAATACGTTCTGCAAGTACTGCACGTTAATTCTGTTTCCTCATTGTGTTGATAAAAAACGTATTTGCTAATTATTATTGTTAAATTAGTAATATATCAATGTAATTTTTAGTGTACTTCGATATATATCCGAAGGAGTCTCTAACAGACTTCCTGGGAGCGTCAGCCTGAGAAATTATTTACCTGAGCAGCTCTGAGCCACGCTGGTAAAAAGACAGAAAGTAAAGAAAGACTGCAGCATCCTCCAGGCTCGCTGAATGAGTAATAAGAGTTTTAAAAACTGCTGGTTCTCTGAAAAAGATGCCAGCTGAACTCACACTTACTGCTGACTCTCTGTTTGGCCTCTAGAGCAATCGTTTCCTGTTAATGAGAGAAAGAACCAGCCGTCGCTGCTTCCTAAGATATTTAATTTCACTTAACGAGTACAATCACAAAGTCTCTGTCATGAGCTTCAATTATCCTGGTTTGGATGTCGGGTTTCAATTAAAGCTCAACAGGTTGTCTTTATATATTTTGGTTGGATTGTGGCCCAAAGGAAGCACTTTGTTTTCATGACAGGAAGGAAGTGTCTTCTTGTACAAAGTTTTGCATTGAAATATAATATAATATAATATAATAAGCATTTAGCTAAAACTCTGTGTGCCCCTTCTAACCAGCCCCGCTGCAACATTTACCTACAACCACGTGACATTTGTCACATAACAGCTCCTACAACTCATCTCATGAACACAAGATAAAAATCTTTTTGAGGTACTAAATATTAATTATGAGAACTCCATTGTCCAAACAGCATTTTCAAGTTTGGGGGATTTAAGACTTTTCAAACTGCTCTAGAAAAGAGTGAAAGCAAGTTCATGTTTTGGTTTCATTCAACTGACTGATCTTCCTTCTCTTGTCTTCCATGTTGGCTCTCGTCCTGTGATGCTGTCTGGTCCAATCAGGTAAGAAACTTTACTCATTTGAACAAAAACACACAGAAAGTTCCTCAGTGACTGCAGACGTGAGGGGCTGACCTTCCTGTCTGTGTTTGGGTGGAGCTGAGATGAAACTTATCGGCTCCCCCTGCTGAAGATTTACATCTGAGGGTCTTTGATGTTGGAGTTGTTTGGACGGACCGATCTCAGTGGGTCTTAATCAGGTTTTGCTCGAGCTGCAGCTGTATGATGAGAAATGTTATGTAACTGAAATATTTTTAAGGCCAATACACAACTTGAGCCTATCAATGAAATATGGGAATAAGTAATAATAATAATAATACGAAGAAGAAAGTGTGCAGTACGTCCATATCTGAAGCTAAGAAGAGCCTTTCAGAGGCCACGCTCTGCTGCTCAGGTCAACTACAGGTTGTGAACATTAATTAGGCTGTCGCTCAAACGTGTTGTGTTTCTGCTTTCTCTGCAAACAAATGCAGAGTGCAGAAGTTATTCATAACTTTTCTTACTCAAAGGTGTTGAAGCTTAATAGTGACCATGTGACTGGTCAGCTTGTGTTTGCTCCTACAAGTTTCTGATGCCGTTAGAGACTTTTAAAGGGAAGACAACATGAAGCGAGTTATCTTCTCCTTTTCTCTAAAACATCTGGCAGAGTCATTCCCCTGCTCTCTATCACAGGACATAAAACAGCACAAACATCAGGTACACCGAGCTAAAACTAGTCTAATGCAACAGTCCAGTAATAAACCCTTCCTTTATAAACCCAGTTTAACTGTACTGGTCGCATCATTTGCTCACAACAATCTAATTTAATCGCTGACATATGTTTATATCTGTCTGTATTATATCTGGAAATATTTTGTCACAGTTGAAACTGGTGAAGCTGGTTCTGTCGATCGATGTGATTATTTGTGAGTGAGATATGAGCGATGTTTGAGGCTTTGACCTTTTTAATTTACAGTTTCCATCAGATTGTCTCTTTCCCGCCTTTAGCTTCAGCTCAGCACAGAGCTGCAGAGGTTTTAGAAATCTCTTTGCTCCTATTCTCTCTGTGGTCAGTGTTCCTGCTGCTTCCGGCTCTGTGATATTTACTCGTTTGCACTCTGCGTCCGTCTTGCAATATTTTTGAGGGTCCGTCTCTCCCGCCGAGGCGGTTATTAAACTGCAGCTCTGTTCAGCAGTATCGACCAGCAGACACACTTCCAGCGGTTCTCACATTCTTTGGCTTCAGAAGCGGCAGGAGAGTCTATTATCTCTGCGAGGAGCCGGTACTTTAAGGTCCAGTCTGCAGCCCTGCTGGGAACACTGGGAGACACGTTTTCTAAAATGGATCAGGTGGAGACAACAAGAGGCTGAATGTCACAGCGGAGTACAGCCGGAGGCGGCTGACTGATGGAGGAGGGACTGAACAAACCCAACAAACACTTCATGGATGGGGAAATAAATGCAGAAGGCAACCAAACTCAATGTCAAAGAAAATACATTTTAGACTATTTTCATCATCAATTCATCTGGTGATTATTGTTTTGATTAACTGATTAATAGTTTAACTGTTTAGTCCATAAAGCGTCCCTCACAATTCTCCACGGCTCAAGAAGACGTCTTCAAATATCTTGTTTTATCCAAAATAAAAAGATATTCGGTTTGATGATGATAGAAGTCAGAGAAAATCATTTAAAAAAAATAATTAAATAAAAAATGAATAATTTGATATGTTATCTGAAACACATTGATGATCTTGTATCAATCGGTCAGTCAATTAAGCATGAGCAAGAGAAAAAAAGCGTGCTTTAATAAGACATAAAAGGCATTAAGACACAATCTCTCCAGTTTGTGTTTTTTATGTCTCATGTTAGATTTTAAATGTATTTTCAGCTCGGCCTTCGTGCAGCGGACGTTTTAATGAAATGACGGCTTCTGAATCATAGAAAGGAGGCAGGACGCAGCTGTCCTCCGCTGTTTCTCCTCCGAGCAGCAGCAGCAGGACCAGCCGTTTAAGTCGAGTCGTAAACAAAGTTAACTGAGTTAAAAGGCAGGCCTCTATTGACAGCGACGATCAATAACCTGCACTCAGCCACAGAGGGAGGGAGGGAGGGAGGGAGCTAACGTAGACATGAGGAGAGAAAATGTAATTTCTGCTTTAATATGTGTGAAAACATCATCCAAAACATCTCAAACTGGATCCAGTCAGAGACACATGGTCCTTCTGTCTGAGTAACGTTGGATAAATCCTCCAGCGAGCAGCTGTTTGAGGAAATGACTTTTTAAAACAGGAAACTATATATTTGTCACCAGTTTTTAAAGATTTACGTCTTCAGTAGGAACCAGCTGAGAATATTGAAAGTATTGAGAGACGGACAAACACATTGCTGGTTTCGGTCTTTTCATTGGATTGTTGACCCCCCCCCCCAACTTTATGTAAGTGCAGAACCAAATCCCTGAAGTACCCCTTTATTCATCGTGAAACTCTGGGGGCCTTGATCAATCATTATAGAAATGGTAAATAGGTTTACAACATGTAGATGGCAGGAGATTTGTGTGATTTGTGGATTACAAATCCTCTGCTGTGTAATTGGTTCCTATGGTGTGTCTTTTTCTCTCATATTTTATTTTCTATTACATGTTTGTGGTGAAATGATGTGAGATGAGAGGTTGGGGTCAGAGAGGAAGAGATATGTTAAGGAAGATGAAGTAAAGGAATAGAAAGAGTAAGTGAAATATGGGGAGAAAACAGCTGCAGGAAAGTAAGTAATGCAGAAGTTAAGCAACAAAAAGGAAGGAGAAAGGATACAGACAGGCAGACTGATGAAAGAGGGAGTCAGGAGAACAGGGGTGATGGAGGAGGAGGAGGAAACAGAGTGCAGCATGTGGATGTGAAAGCTCTCCACCTGTACAAAAGCTTTTAACTCCAGCTGAAAGTGTTGACCACGGGGGGTCTGCCCAGCTCCTGTCCACAGAAATGGACTCCAACACCAGCGGCAGGTTTCAGCCAACAGAACAAAAACACTGGCAGCCTCTTTTCATTCATCCCTCAGCCTGCGTCACAGAAACTGGACTGCAGCTGAGTCTGACAGAGAGAGAAAGGGTTCACATGGAGCCGCAAAGTTCAGGCTGAATGTTTTTACACCTCTGTTGGTTAACTGCGCTGCTCCCCCAGAAAACAGAGCTGGAGGGTGGATTAAAGATGGAGAGACAACTTTGTTATTCTGTCCTCAGCGTGACACCAGAGGAAAGGTTATGTTGTTACCTAAATCTAGACAAAGGTGCTGCGTCCACCTCAGCGGTAACTAGGCTCAGCTGTAGCCTGATGATCATCTGAACGGCTCTTTGTTTGCACCTCATTATGCAGTCAGTCGTTGTGTTGAAGTTCTGTTTGGGAGGGGTTGTTATTTTGCACTAACCAATCAGGAGTGACCTACACATCCATCCAGATGACTTCAGTTTCAGTCGACACAATGCCAATATGTTGATTTAAGAGTTGTTCTTTCTGTAAAGTCAACTTACAGCAACCTGTACAGCTACGTCCATCTCATCCACGCTTGGCTCCCACTTTGTTGCCACAATGTCCGCAGTCTTAATCCTGCCCGCGAGGCTCTCATCGGCTCTGTTGTTTCTTCCACCACACCAGAATTATTTGAATCACTGAGATGCAAAGATCTGGAACCAGGCTCGCTCAGCTTGAGGTCAGGAGTTGGCTCTGGGGCAGAAATAGGCTGGAAAAGGTCAAAGACAAGGCAGACCGGCAGAAGGCTGGAACGCTGTGGCTGGAGAGACCCTGCAGACGATCTGTCAGGAGGCAGGGAGAAAAGTGAGGGTACACATACGAAGAGGGAAACTGGGGAAAGTGGAGCAGGTGTGGGGATCAGGTGGCTGTTATTGGCAGGAACAAACGGAGGGCAACTGCTAGTAATGTGGCGGGATCTGGAGTGACAGGTGGGTTAGTGACTGGCTGGCAAAATGGACAGAAATGTGCAGAAGAGTCAACACGAGTGCAGATTTTGACCTGCTGGTGGTGCCAGATGAAAATCAGGATCATCAAAGTCATTAAGGTTTCATCCTCTGGAGAATTTAAATGTCTGTATCAAACTTCATGGCTGTCAAACAATATTTAATCAAGATATTTCAGTCTGGATCAAACATTTTTATTGTTTGGTCTCTTTTAAGACGTTAAGGAGCATGTGACTACTGTCTCCTCTCTAAGCAGATATTCTGAGTTTTGCACATTGACACAAAACCAGCTACTTAAACTAGTAAATTCGAATTATTTTGAATACATTTTAATGACAATACACATCGAGGGACAGCAATGTGTGTCAGCAAGTTGTTCCAGTAAATATTCTTATGCAGAATGAGCTGTCGCCATGTTTTACTAAAAAACAGCAGGTGGTCCAGTATCTGCCTGTAAACCTCCTGCCTGACTGTTTACACTGGAGGTTGTTTGCTTCCTCTCTCTCCTCTTTCTCTCTGTCTCGCTGCTCATGTGGAAGTTTACTATCAGCGATACGTTTCCAATGTGAAGCTCTAACCGTGGCTTTCTGCTTCTGTATCTGAAAAAAAGAGAGAAACATGATACAGCAGGGATGAATTATTCCGATGCTTACATAACACAGAATATGTCTTTAGAGAAACACCATTTTTAGCTCCCGCTGACTGCATCCCTGTGTTGCTTCCTCTCTTCCCTTCTCGTGAGCGATGACTTTCATGTCAGGCTAAATATTGAAACAGGCTCTCCATCCCCCATCATCATCACCAGGCTGCCAGGACGCTGTCAGCAGCAGAATGATGCATCTATTTCAAGCTTGGATCGTCCTGAACGAGAGGATCATCCTGCTCTGTCTGTTTGGGGTTTTTTGTTGTTGAGCTAATACAGTTTTTTCGGCCATGCTAGCTGCTTTTTGACAGCACCTTGCTTCACACACCAAGCTACCTGCTGGACTGGCAAGGCAAAGCTTCCACGGCGACATCAACCTGCGTGTTTGTGGTTACATGCAACAGGAAAAAAATCTAAATCTAAAATGTCTTTTCTTCTTTTTTTTAAAATAAATAATAGTCGCAAACCAAAATGGCTCTGGATACTACAACCAATCAAAGCAACGTGTGATGTAGCGGTAGGCTGCTAGGCTAGGTAGCTAGTTCCAACATCCAGTTCATATCTTGTTCAACATAATACACAGACCTTTGGCACGACATGATATAGAAGCCCACACTTACCATCTTGGTTGATTTACGATAATGCCTCAGCGGCGCTCCTTTGTCGGTCATCGCATCAAACCCGCCCTACGTTAGATAAACGGTTGTGACAGGAAATCTGTCTGAACGGGAGGGGGGCCAGACGCATCTGCCAGAGCAAATAAAACATGAGCTTGCAGATTCGTTATCAGAAACCCGACTCTGCGTCTAAACAATCTAGTTGCACCAGAAACTAATCCAGGTCTGACGCTTTTAAGGCATGTTAACAGTCTTCATGGTTGATTAACGTCTTCTCCTGAGCCGTTTAAATATGTTAAACATCTCAGTGACCTTAAATACAAAATGTGCTTTCTATAAAATATGAATAAGACAAACACACAGACTCACACCTTGAGGCGGAGTGGCTGAACCTCCAGCTGAGTTCAGTAATTGGAGAGTGGGTGAAGCAGGTGGCGCTGCCTCTCTTGTGTGTGTGTGTGTGTGTGTGTGTCACAGTGTCTCGGTTCTCCGGCCCGTTAATTACAGCTCTTCACCGTCTGCGTCACTTCAGGACAACAACCCAGCGAGATGACAGGCCACCACAGCTCGCTCCGTCTCTTCCTGCTGTCTGAGGCGAGGAGAGAGATTGGTTTTCTTTTCTGATAGCCATCACTGTCTTGTTGTAATCTTACTCGGCTTGCAGACTCGATAACATATCTGCGAGAAACTGTAGACTGAAGAAAGACATGTTTTAAAGCCAGGACTGGGGTTCATCACTTGCAGCCATTTTGGGACAGAAACAGAAAAAATATTCACAGAATTTCTAGACTTGACTTTTTCTTCTCTCAGTACATTTAGAGGCTCTTTGCAGCCAAAATCATCATCTATCGTCATCTAGTGACTTTTGGAAGAACTGCGTCTTAACACTCTTAAAAATAGTTCGGTTTCCATCCAAATGTAGAGCAGATTTTAACCTAATCTCAAGCAAATCATCAAATGTAAATGCAAACTAATGAGTGTTTCCATCCATTTATTGTGACCATTAGGAGTTCATCGAGATAAACAGCTGCCGGCACTAATTTACCAGTCGGGTGCCATTAAACCACTGCAGGAGAAGATGACGACAAATGGTGAAAAACAATGTAGAAAACACGATGGAAATCTGACTTTTTTCATGTATTAATTTGAGGAAGGTTACAGTCTCCTCATCACTCCACACAAATCTGATCTTTTCATCTGCCAGAGCAGAAACTGCAGAGGCTGCATGTTTAGCTTCAAATCTGTTTCCATTGCACTTAATCGCATTTAGCTTCTATCGATAAACCAACTTTTTGAAAATTTGAAGAGCACATAAAATCAGGAGACATAATGGCATCAGCATTCAGTCACGGTGGTCGCTGCTCGGTTTGACACAAACAAACCTCAGCGCCTCAAGCTGCATGTTAATATATGTTGCTTTGTGATATGACCTTGCTGGCTAGCTAACTAACACCAAAACCAACAGCGACTTGATTCTAATAACCGTGTGTGTATCACAGCCAGATATATCTTCTTCCTCGGAGCCATAAAAACTATTAAAACACATCAATGAGCCACACTGTACTTTATTTTGACTCAGTCCCACATACACCATCCTGCTGCCCCAAATATTCACTAGAGCACCAAATGTGGATTCATCCACTGCTGAAAATAGTCCCCAACAGATGCATTATTTCCTCCTCTTTGCTAAAAACTACAGCGAGCAGCTGTTTTTTGGGAATTATTGAGCCTTTTCCCTGGTTTATTTGACGTACCCAACAGTGCGCCAAGTCCTACAATTTCCTCCAAGCTCCGTGTTGATGTTTCACTTGACTGGAGACTGTGTCGAGTTTCAAAACAGTGAACTGAGAGGAAATTTGGGGATTAAGAGGAACTATTAGACCCTGAAACAAAGTCAGAGTGTGTCTTTATGTTCGAGAGGAATGAAGATTGAGGACAAACATTTGAAGACAAAATAAAAACCACTTCACTATTAAATGGCCAAACTGACCACCGCACCGCTCTCCAGGTGGATCCAAGTGTATGAATACATTTATTAATAAACATGATAACAATGATAAAGCTCACATTCATCTCCCCACACAAAGGCAGAATGAGAGCATCAAGAATGAAAGAAAAAGGTGTTACAACACAAAGGACCATGTAAAAAAAATCTCCCTTATTCATTCCACCTCTTCCTTTTTCCATATGTAGCTACCTCCCACACACACACACACACACTCACGCACAAACACACATTCGTCATCCACCATGCAGAGCAGCTGTATCCATCCTCGGACAGAAGCTGCTACTCATCTCTGAGCCACTTACACAAGTACAGCAGCGTTTTATTATAGCTGGAGGTTTATATTTAGAAACACTGATTCATGTGCCATGAATGTGTTCCATTACTGGAAAATGATGCTCACATCTCTCACATCACTGGAATATTCACAAATATGTTTTCATCTTTAGTTAGTATCAAATCTTCTCTGTGACTGCAGGCTGTCATGCTTTTTCAATTTAATAAGCTTAGTGATGATTCAATTTAATGATTTGACCTTTAGTCAATAAATGTCTGCAGTGAGGGATAGAAAACCAGCTGGTTCTTTTCAAGCTTTGTTGTGCTGCAAAAAACAGCCATTTGTATGAAGGGCTGAGTATCGTCATTCAACACAATAACAGGACTTTCTACAAAATTCTGTTTTTTCATTTAACAAAAGAAGCCACAGTTCTCAAATGATAACTTTTTGTAATTAAAGTACAGGCTTTTTGATTTACACCAGAAACTACTTGACCGACACATTTCAGTCGCAGATCTTTTATAACAGCAGCAGCCCTTCAGGAAATGACACACAGCTATAACACACAACACACAACATCTATAGAAAGAGGATTTTTGATTGATGTCAGTCTTTTGTGATCAGGGATGAGATCAGACCTACAGTAGATGGTGATAGTGTGTGTGTGTGTGTGGACCAAATCCCACTTATATATGTGTGTGTGTGGGTTGCAATTGTTCCCTGGAGCATGACATAATTTCACTGGGTGGTTTTGCAGAAGGAGGGCGGAGACAGGATGTCAAACCCTCATTAATGCAGGAAGATTATATCAGTCTGTCACAGATCCAACAGCCACAGTTGGATCCATCATAATGGACCAATGCAGAGATTTCTTTGTGCTAATAATGTCAAAATACCTAAAAGAAGCACAGAGCAGAAAAGAAAGACTTGATTGAACTTGTGTCTGCAGTCCATTCAGGAACATTTTCAATCAAAGTAAACTGCTTTGTTTCTACACCAAAACACAAGAAAGGAATCGCATCACTTCGTATTTGCATGTTTTAACAATTCAGAAACTAGGATGTGTTTTGAATATACTCTTGAATGACTCCTTTTGTGGGTGTAGGCCAACTAGGCTAACGTCCAACTAGGCTTGTGGGTACTGTAGTATTTAATACCTTTCAGCACAACAATCTCACATGAAAAATGTGATTTATGTGAATGTGACTATAAATGATCCAGGAGACTCCTGTGTGTCTAAATCCACGCTCACATCAGCATGCTAACACGCTCACAGCGATGATGCTAAGTGTTAGCATGCTAACATTTTCTAATTCGCGCTAAATGTAAAGTACAGCCGAGGTTGATGGGAATGTATAAAGTGAAGACTTGATGTCCTGATGATGGTGAGGGGAACATGAATGTCCGTACCACATTTTATGGAGATCCATCCACCAGTTAGATATTTGATATTAGTAGAGATATTTCAATAAAACCAACAAAAATGTCAACCCTCATGGAGGCGCTCGAGAACAGTCAGCAGGATTCATCCTCTGTGGACCATGAATGTCTGTCCATCTTATAGTTGTTGAGACATTTCAGTGTGGACCACAGAGGTGAATCAAACGAATGATCTAGTGTGGCTAAAAATGATTAAAGAAAATAAAAGAAAAATCACCTTTTCAAATGCAAATGTAACGTGTGAAATACTGCATCTGGTTCTGCTTTTTTATAAATAATATTGTCCTCAATGGCGCATTTGCGACATGTGACATAATATATCCGCTTGACCAAGAAATCCATTTTAAGGGGAAAATGGGGAATCAGATGTTTTATATGTTCTTTTCCAGCCTCTCGCTCCAGTTAAAGCTGTTAACAGCTACAGTATGTTAGATATGTTTATTCAAATGTATTTTAATGTGCCCTTCCTGCTGCAGTGTGTGAATGTGTGCAGCCACATGTCATCTGACCTACTTCACATTCAGCATCAGTGTTCAGCGTATCCGTGTGTGTGTGTGTGTGTGTGTGTGTGAAGTGTGGGTCACTTTGGCACGTCGCAGTCCGTCCTCGCATTCACACCGGAAATTAGATGAAGAGAGAGGGAGGGAGGACCAGGGGAGGCGGGGTGAGATGGAGATGGAGACGTAGAGAGGCAGGAAAATGGAGTGTGTGTGTGTTTTAAATAGAGAGAGAGAGAGAATGAATTAGAGGCAGAGAGACATAGGGTGTGTATTATAGAGAGAGGGAGAGAGAGAGAGGGAGGCAGGATGAAAGGCTTCACTGGCTGACAGCCCACAATGATCCACCTCCAGAGACTGTTCGATCACTACTCACAAGGGGTCTGTGTGTGTGTGTGTGTGTGTGTGTGTGTGTGTGTGTGCGTGTGTGTGTGTGTGTGTGTGTTGAGTCCGGCCTGTACAACACAGTCGTCTCTGTTTGAGGCTACTACACAGCCACACGAGCCTTTGAACAAAGACGCGGTTATAAGATGTAAGACTACGACATAAAATCAAAAATCCTTGAAGTCGAAAAGACCAGCACCAACAATTAACTGATTGGCTCCCAACGTGGAGGTCGGGACCCCACAAGGGCTCGCAAGACAAGTGTAAAGGATCCATACGGTGGCCAACAAGGACAAATGTGCTGCAACGGCCCCAAAACAGGAGAAACGTGCTGCAGCTTCAGAAACAAATTCAGAATGCAAATTCAAAAACACAAACGAAAACAAAACAACAAATACAACAATTGAAACGTGAAAAACTAAACAAATACATTAACGCTAGCTACATAAATCTGTTGCTCTTTTATAATATTGTGAAAGACAATATGTACCTTTATATGTCGTCTCTTTACTCCACTTCTCTTTCCACTTTCAAATCAAATACTCTCTCTCACTCTCTCTCTCTCTCTCTCTCACTCTCTGTCTCTCACTCTCTCTCTCACTCTCTGTCTCTGTCTCTCTCTCTCTCTCTCTCTCTCTCTCTCTCTCTCTCTCTCTCTCTCTCTCACTCTCTGTCTCTCTCTCTCTCTCTCACTCTCTCACCTCTCACTCTCTGTCTCTCTCTCTCACTCTCTCACCTCTCTCTCTCTCTCTCTCTCTCTCACTCACTCTCTGTCTCTCTCTCTCTCTCTCACTCTCTCTCACTCTCTGTCTCTCTCTGTCTCTCTCTCACTCTCTCACCTCTCTCTCTCTCTCTCTCTCTCTCACTCACTCTCTGTCTCTCTCTCTCTCTCTCACTCTCTCTCACTCTCTGTCTCTCTCTGTCTCTCTCACTCTCTCTCACTCTCTCTCTCTCTCTCTCTCTCTCTCTCTCTCTCTCACTCTCTGTCTCTCACTCTCTCTCTCACTCTCTGTCTCTCTCTGTCTCTCTCTCTCTCTCTCACTCTCTCTCTCTCACTCAGCACTTCCGTCACGTTGACTGGATGTGCAGTGTTTTTCTATTGCATTTGTTTTCGAGGTTTGTGTGGTTTTGACTTTGCATCGTTTCTGTATCAGCAGCTCGTTTGCTGTTATTGTATTTGTTTTGTCTTTCTGCAGCACGTTTTTGCATCTGCAGCATGTTCCCGTTATTTGTGTTTGTTTTGGGTTTTCGTATGTGTTTTTTTGAATTTGCAGCTGAAGCTGCAGCACGTTTCTCCGTCACCTGTTTTTTATAAAGATTTATGTCTTCGGTAGGAACCAATGGGCTTGTTGCTGAGAGCCACAGACAGGAAGTCAGACAGTACTGAGAGACGGACTGACACATTTCGGTTTTGTTTTTTTCATCTGTTTTTTTGACAATAAGAAAAACACCAGCCACAATAACTGCAGAGCAAATCATGATAAGATAGAACATGCAGCGTTCAGCGTTTTCATTCATTCACAAAGGATGAGGGACGTGTAGAAACATAAAGAACTTCTTCAGTCACTGAAAGAAAGGAATCCAGACTATTGAGATAATGACTCAGAGGAGTTAGCAGGGTTTCTCACAATAGTAATTATAAGGACAATAGCAGCAACAACAGTACAATTAATTAAAATAACAATAATAATATGTTTCTTAATTAGGACAGAGGGTTACTCCTGCTAAAAAGGCAGCAGCTTGAAACACAATCACCTCAACCCTCTGCGTTGTTTTCTGTTGGCATCACCAGAAGCAGCTCAGCAGTGGTAAAAATTAAAAACACAGAAGAAGAACTGTGTAGTTCACAAATCACAATAAGCATTTGCAGATTCAGATTTCTTGACTCAAGACTGTACAAACAAAAAATAAGACACAATCATAACAGGACAATGACGTCTGGCAGGAACAACATAAATTACTCAAACAAAGGTTCTTCAAAATGGTACTTAACTTATAAATATATATAAATAATAACAAAGTTAATTTAAAGCATTATGCAATAACTGGTATTTTATGTGACTTGGCGCCCCCTACAGCTTACAGAGTGCAGTTCCCCCTCATGGACAGCTGCACACGTGCATTTGTTGTCAAGCTGAAGGATTTGGATTTGGTGGGCTGACTTGGTTTATGATCAAAAACTAGAGAGTCGACAACTTTGCTACAACAGCCAAACATCAAGCAAGTGCAACAACACGAGACGCAACAGGCCACAGACTAAAAGCCAGTCCCAGCTTTACTCTTGTCCGGTCACTCCGCCTTTTTCTCTTCCTCCGTCAGCGTCCTTCCGTCTCTTCGTCACTGCCACGATGTCCGTACTAAGAACATCGAGCTAGACTCGAGTGTGACGTAGTGTCGTAAAAAAGCTGTTTGTATCCGTTCAACCAACTCACAAAGTGCAGGAAGGATGCGTTCAGGATGCAGAGTGGGAATGAAAGAGGCAACGTTCTCTATATTACAAATCAGTGTTCCATCAAAATGATTTTGAAGCTATTATTTTAAGGTGAAATAGTTATTTAATGTAGCTTTAAACATAGATGGACTGTTTGAATAAAGTGCTTTTCCCTGTAATTCATTAAGCGTAGACTCTTACGTTCAAACACAGTCTGATGCTCATCTTAAAAAGGCTGCAGATCCTCTGATTCCCATCCAGCCTTTATGTCTCTCACTCAGCTGCATCTTGCCTTGACATTGTCCATTTCATTCCATATGGAAACTATTGCCATGGGTTGTCTGAGTGAACAGGAGAGTTTGATAGTGGGGCTGATGTGTGACGTCGCTGACTCAGAGGGGGAGGTCTGAAAGACATTTACCGACCAGGAAAACTCAGCAGGAATGTCAGGAATGATATTTGACATTTCGCTGCTGCGCTGTGGGTCACGCGCGGTCAGCCTCCTGCGAGAACACCGCGGGGATCCTGCGTCGCTGTTGTTTTACTTTGAGCTTTCAGTATTAGAAGTGAAGGCAGGAAACAGAAGAGGTGTTTGGAGAAGACGTCATTGGTCCCAAAAGGAAAGAAGGAATGTTATCACGTCGTCCTCCATGAGGAAAAAAAGAAAATGCTCAAACACGCTACGTGTTTTCAATATAAGTGTATAGGTGCTAAAGTAAATGTTTATCATGTTTACTACAAACAAACGACAGGATGGTGGAGTCAGCACAGGAAGAAAGTGGCTAAACAAGTTGTTTCAGGAGAAAAGGTTTGTTTTCAGAGGTCTGGGCTATCTCTGCAGACCATCAGGTCCCAGTTAAACGCCCCCTCGCCCGTCCAAACACTCTCTGTTTTCCCTCCTGTTTACACTTGTTCGCTGCTCACATGGCGACGGCCCAACATTGTGTTGGACGCTGTGTCGGTCAGTGCTGAGATTTCATTGGTGCAGAGGAGAGCCACAGGAAGTCCATTGTAAGTCGAGCACACAAAGTGGGACTGTGAGAGAGCTGCTGTGGCCTCCATGGAGAGTCCAGGCAGGAATGACCGGCCAGTGCCACAGAAAATCTGAATAAAAAAACAAGTCAGGAATGTATCTGTATGCATTGTAAATATTTAGTCCTTTAGTCCTGTTCGGAGACGTCTTCACAAAGATCTTTTTTAACATTGTTTTCATCACAGAAGCATGATAGTAGCACACCTAATGGTGTTTTCCAGGATGTCAAAAAAATCCTAAATGTAGAAGAAGAGTCTACAGACATGCTGAAGTAAATGTAATATTTGGCCAGAGGTTGGTGTCAGAATAAAAGTCTTTAGCAGCCTATATCAGAAGGGGTTTATCATGTTGGGAGCACCAAAGTGTTGAGGATGGTGTAGCACCAGTAGCCCTGCAGTACAAGTACAGCTGAGGCTTCATTTTGAAGGTATGTGTCTCAAAGAGTATTGGTGATGTTCAAAAGTCATATATGGTGATATGTTCACCATGGATATCTGCATCTAATTGAATGGCAATCCATCCAATAGTTGAAGTGTTTCAGGCTGGACCAGTGGTGCATCGACAGAAAGAGAAAAGAAGCAACTGCAACAACTTCAATACAAAAATACAATTTTATGTGTAAAAAACAAGCTGAACAAAGTTAAACATCGCGTTTTTGGACGTGTGATCATTTGTGTGCAATGAAATGTACTAATGAGAGTTAGGTTGTAGTTCTCCACACCTGCAGCTAATCAGCCAATCACCAATCAGTAGAAGAGCAGGTGTTGGTCTAAACTAACTGAGCTCAGAGACAAAGACATCATGTTGAAATGCTTTAAGCTTCCTTTCCTGATGCACAGGACACTGCTAATGCAAAATTTGAAATGAATGAGTCTCCATCGATAATAAACTATTTGTCCACCGACGTCCTGTCTTCAACGATTAGCTTCTGGACATAAAGCCTCGTTATATGCACCCAGCACAGCAGCTTGTCATTAGTTACTCTGCAGCATCAACTTTGCCTCAAGCGTCTTTCCAGCATTTCTACCTGAATCCAAACTGCTGCACCAAATGCACATATTGAATTACGTCCTATACCGTATTTAAAGAGACAGACTCTCACTGCTCCACCTCGAGCTGAATCTCAAACAGAGAATTTGAGCTCATCTGTCAAGATGTTTTCACTATTTCTGGAGTAATGGGCCGGTGTCCTCACTTCTCCCCGAGGCTCTTCTGCCTTCCTCAGTGTAGAGGAGAGAATGAGTACACTGAGGATGGATGAATACTGAATGCTCAATGAAACCCTGGAAACAATGCAATGCCACTGTCACATAGTCAGAGACACAGTGAGTGTGTATGTGTGTGTGTGTGTGTGTAGTGTGTAGTTGTGTAAGTCTGTCACTGCTGTGTCTCTTGCTGAGTCAGTGTTCAGTCCTGAGAGAGACACACAGAATCCTAAACCTTCATTCTCGTCCCTAGAGAGCTGATTAGGGCGAGTGTGTGAGGAAGGGTGGTGACGTGTGTGTGTGTGTGTGTGTGTGTGTGTGTGTGTGTGACATGTCCTCAGGGCCCCGCTCTGCTGACTAAGTCACTGTGACAGACTTTGGGCCACAGCTGGAGCTGTTTGGACTGTCCTGTCCTTCTGCAGTCTCACTCCACAAAGGCAGCGTTTGATGACTTCCAGGACAAACAAAACGTACTTCTGTCTGGACTGACAGAGACACATGCCACTCAGATCTGGACAACAAATACTCGAGACCTCTTTTGGTGGATAAACACTGTTGACCTTTGTTAAATGGCACATAAATATTCTTCAATTTAACTTCTTTGGGAAATAAATACTCGAGACGTCTCTGGTAGCTAAATGTGTAGAAGTCTTCCACTCAAACAGTCCAGACCTTTTTTGGCAAATGAACACATTCACATTGCTACGGCAGATACACATTATAAACCTCTCTGTCTGTATTAGAAACCGCCTACTACATATGTGCTACATACTGCTTTTCATAGTAGTGCAGTATGAAACTATGAAATCGATTTATTTTTCAGTATGTTAAGTCAGGCATAGCCGGTTTCCAATTTTGGAAATGGAGGTAAACAAGAGCACAGCTAATGGCAAACCACTGCTGCTGTGTAGCATCCCCTTATGCTCTAAAAAAAGGATATTCTCTCATATATATATACTCTGCCAATCGAATACTCTAAACATTGCAGAACCCTCAAGCATTAATTCTTTAAAGCTGGCAGCAGATGCTGTAGAGAACTTTTGTATTTTGGAAAGAAAACAGCCTTATTTAGCTCAGATAAAGACATTAGCGTTCTCCTGGACAGTGAAAACTGTTGGACTCTCTGTACATGGTAAGTTGTTGATTCCCTGGGTTGACCAGGCACAAGTTAGAGGGATCTAAGGAGTCCTAGATTGTGGTTCCTGCCGCTCTTTTGATGCGGTTCTGTAATGTTCTACATTCCTCTTCAGCTAACTTGATTCCCTACTTTTAGTTAAAGTGAGATCATATCATGGGTGCAGAAAATGTTCAGCCTGAGGCCCAAAAGAGAAATGAAACTTACTGTTTAGGGACCAAAACTAATTTCCTTTCTTTTTTTTTTCCAGTGTCACTTTGTTTGTGAAAGTTAAAGCTAACGTCTGTTTTATTTGTGCTGGTTTCATTTCAGTTTAGAGAGGAGGCCTGTAAACATTTTCACTTGCGGTTTAGTCATGAGAACCTTAAATCTCTTGATCATAACAAGAGACCTCAACCTTTTGTTTTGTATTTCTAGTCTTTGCATTTTCATAGCTGTTGCCGAGTGGAAAGCCCAGCAGTGATGACATGCAACAGATTTTAGGTTCAGATTAGTATTTTCAGAAATGCTAATTCTTTTAATGACACGCCTACGCATTGATGTGCCGTCTCTCAGGCCTTTAGGATAGTGCTGCTATTGTACAAGTTCTCTCTGCTCTTTCAAACAACACAAAACAGTTGCTGATCCAAGCAGTATTCCTTTTTAAAAAATCAGCTGCAAGTCAGCCTTTTCCCAATCTCAACACTACAAAGAGCCCACTGCCAAACACGGAGGCAGACAGTTAGGCGAGCGGTGAGCCGGCTGGTTTGTTCACCAAATTCTTGAGTATTGATGGAAAATGTTCCCTCGCTAATTCTGCTGCCTCAGCAGCTACTGGTTTGGCAAGGTAATTTCACTTTCCATCTGGTGAATCCATCATTAGCCATGTGGGATGGTGGCTGGGATGTGCGATGGGAGACCGTAAACTCTGGATGAAGGACATGAACTCACATTTCATGTTTCTCCCACTGAGGGAAGGTGTCTGTTTTTCCTGCTTTCAGCAAACCAGGCTGGTGGACAGACACACGAGAACAATAGATGGATGATAACCAGTTCATTTTGTCACATCTGTTTCAGAGTAGGACGTAGATTTGTCTAAACGTCTCTCTTTTGAACCCCCACCCTCCGTCTGGTGTTGCTGTGTGTCAAACTGCTAACGTTGATTCAGTTTGAGATGTGACGGCTGGATGACCTCAGAGTGCAGATATTATCTGTGTCTCCATGTGTGTGTTTGTGTGCTGATGAAATAGAAAAAGAACGGGAATGTTTTTGGAATATAAATGTTTTGCCAACAGTGTATTTAAACAGATTTCCTACAGTATTTCAGTCTTTTTTAGTGTCTGTTGTACTGAGTATTAAAAATCTAAATCTGATCATATTCATAATCTTACTTCTTTGATCAGACAGTTCCAGTTTTAGTCCATATGTTATTTGGGTAAACTTCTGTTACGGCTGCTTGTGTTTTAGAAATCCCAGCCCTACCTGAGACACATTTTAAGAAACACACTTTCATTCTTTCGAGGTTTAAACACGCCATGTTTATGTTGTTATGTGTTGGACTAATGATGAGATTATCTGCAGAATGCATAATATGAACCGTGACCAAGAATGTGACTGAAAACGTCTTTTAAAGCCCCAAAATAAATCAAAATGACCCACTGCATTTACTGAGGTATTGATGTTGTTTTAGCTACAAAGTGGGAAGTGGTTTGGATTATTTTATCATTTGTGGCGCCTGCATGAGGAATCTTCTGGATCGTTCTTCTCTTTCTTACCTCGAACGGTAAATAACTGTAATATCACCCCCCCAGCTCTCTGATGCACTCACCAGTGCGATGACGATATACTCGAGGGAAGCCATTACTACAGACTTCTTCCTCCCTTCATTGTAATTTAATGCAGGCTCAGACACATGCAGACTCCTGTCCAAGACATCCTTTTGTCCTTCAGGTCTTCCTTCTTTTCTCCTCTTGACTTGCTGAAGAGAAACACTCCTCTTTGTTCTTTTGGCAGATTCTTCCACTCGCTGTCCTTTGTATTTCCACTGTTTGTGTAGTAATGGTAGCTAATATCTTCAATGATTTTGATTATTTAGGGTTATTTTCAGGGAGGCACGTCAGTCTGTCTCTCGACATCTATCGGATGGATGCAGGTCAGATATTCACACATTCATGTCTGGTTCTGTAGTGAACATGTTTGATTGTTTTCACCAAGGAATTTATTTCCTCCAAAACAGGTAACACAAGACATTAGAAACTCCTGTTCTGTAGATTACAGTCGGCTAACCCCAACAGACACACACACACATACACACACAAAACCTGCTAGCTTAGCAACATTAAGAAAAACAACCCATAATGCAACACTCCCTGGTGTTACACTGGTACTCTCTCTGTTCAAAAACATCTTTTCTAAATTTAACATCCAGTCTTGTATTTGGGCCAATATGGTGTAACCGGTATGGTGTGTTACCACACACGCATGGTAACACACTAACTGTACTGTACTGGTCTGTAATGAGCATTACAGCCTTGTGGTGGCGCTATCACAGCTACAGATGACTCGTCTTGTTTTCCCATCTCTGCCTTTCACACTCGTGTCTTACTCATTGGATCGGCATGCAGATTTCTGCATTCCCAGACCGACAGGAACAGGAGTCACGGCTGTTCCCTAATGCCCCCTTCCACCCCCCTGAAACATTACCCATAATTCTCCGTCCTCATGTCTGTCTGCCTCATTTCTTTCGCATTAAGTCACCATGTAGGTTTCTTGCTCAATAAATCACGCAGCGTTATCCGACCACAGGAATAACAGTCATTGCCAGCGTACTCAATCATCCCCCATAGTTCTCGCTGTTCCATCCCACAATGCTCTCTGTCTGCCTGCTCTTTGTCTGTATTTACAGTCTCTGTTCTGCGTATCTCTCCAACCGCGCATATTTTTATTTTCCCTCTAGCCATTAAAAACCCAGGAGGAATCCATAACTCTCAAGACCCGAGGATAAATATTGGATTTGCTTCACTTTTGAAGTTGGACGAATAACAGAAAGAAACACTGTCCGCTATTTTCACACTTTGCCCTCACTAATCTCATGCCACTAGATGCAGTGCCATCTAACCACAGTATGTTTGATTTTATTACCAGATACAGTTCACGCTCGCTTGTATGCAAAAAATGTTTGGTGTTCTGTAACCACATAAAGGGAAACTTATTGTACATTTTTACTGTAGCTGTTATAATTTACTGCCTAATAAAGTCGCAGTTCTGACGTCTTTTGATATGGAAACAGATTATTGGACGATGACCTCCTGATGTGCCCACATGCTCTCTTTCATTCAGTCTGTTAACGTCTCTTTGGCTCACGTAGCCTCATAGCTAACTGCTGACTCGACTTGATCTGCTTCTTCTTTTCTAAATGAGCCTCAGCAGTCGGCGTCTCTCTCTCGTGTCTCGTCTTCACTGAGTCAGGAGGAAGGCTGACAGCAGCTCGCAGCGGCAAAGAGCTTCCTGGCAGGACTCATAACATCAGCCGTCTGGTGACGCGTGTCCAAGAGGCCCGAAAGTAGAATGAGTGTAGACGTCGTCCATTTTTCACCAGCAGGCCGGAGCCTCGGGGGGGTTTGAACCTTTAACTCTGGCAGCTTCATTGCCTTGTTCTGTACTTACGCTGCGGTACTCTCGATACTTCTCTAACCTCTACAAATTGGTAAATTAGGACAATTTTCATCGGGTTGTCACGGCAACTGGAGCAATTCTTACACGCTTGGAGCTTTGGAATGTGAAACTGATCTAATAAACACACAAATTACTGAGACTTGTAAAGTGATTTAATGTCATTAAAATGGTTAAATCTGCTGATTTGTTTTCAAGCTCTCACTTTAAAAAGTAGGACTCACTTCTCCAAACAGTCACTCATCCTATCTTCTATCTATATTTCATTACCTTCAGCAACTTTTATCTTCTAAATTGTGGACAGGTCGTCCTCTCCTGTCAGCTGCATAAAATGTCGCTCTGACATGTTGGCCTACTTTGTGGACAAATATCGTAAATAACAGCCTTCAAAATGTCCCCATTTAGAAAAGAACTGTGTTAGCTCTGTTAGCTTGTAGCTCAGACTAAAATGTGTTTGTTGCACAGATTATCGAAAACTCTCAAGTAATTAAAGCTGGTATCAAATATTATCAAATGTCTTCTTTACTTGGATCAGACAGTTACATCTGAGATGTATGCAGATGTTTGTGTGTGAGGTCTTTTGAACCTAGTGCCAGGAAGTTCGAGTGTTATGATACCTCTGTATATACTGGGTCGTACCTCTAAATATATTGAAGTTTTTTGGAGTTTGAAGAGACCTTATAGGCCACAAGCAGCAGGGCTTTAGATTAACTTGAACGTTAAATGTACGAACACGAAGTCAAACTATCAACCAAACTGTTCAGTATCCGCAGGCTAACAAACAAACCAATGAACCAATCAGGGGACTCGTGTCGAAGGCCACGAATATGTACGAGAGCTGCAGAGTGTTTGCAGTACTGAGCAGTCACTTTGCCTCCATTTTGATCACTTAGCAGTTAGCTTGTTAACATAGAATAGCCGAGTAGGCGGGAGAAGCTGAGAGCCTTTGTCATGGTCGGACTCAATGACTAAGGCTGTGGCTATTTCCTAGTGACTGCTCTGGAAGGTATTGCTTCCAGGAACCAGCCACAGGCAATAGCCACAGCCTCCTACTCCTAGTCGGATAATGACGCCATCTGCAGACACACGAGATGAAGGTGTAGAAAATGTTCAATTCTTGAGCTAAAATTTTAAGTTATTGTTAAGTTTTATGACCACACAGCTAACGTACTGTGTTCGATTAGTGCAGTTGATACTGCAGTCAGTTTGTTGTGTATTTGTGTTGTGAAATATGACACCACCATGTATCCTGACACTCCTGCTGTTTACTGTGTGAAGGAGAGTCTGCAGCTCCGTACATCAGGTCTGCAGATCCTTTTGAAGTTGTGAAGCGAGTCCAGCTGGATCAACACACACACACACACACACACACACACACACACACACACTGCATGCTGTGTGTGTGTGTGTGTTTTGCCCTTCAGCTCTCCTCCACCCTCCTCCTTCCCACCATCCCTATCTTTACATCGTCGCTCCCCTCGGGTCACAAACTGCTGTTGCCGAGATAACGATGGGGGATGCTGCCCAGTTGCCATGGCGACACTCCCCACAGGGTGTGTGTGGTGGTTTATCTTGGCAGCCTCTTTTTTTTTTAACAGCGCCAAAGTCATTGCAGTGCGATCCCACACAGAGATGGTGGACAAAATAAGAGAAACAGCAGGAATGAGACAAATCTGAAGCAGCTTTTGAGATGAAACGTTTTCCCTTCAGAGCAGCTGAAGGCGTCTTTGCAACTCGTCACACATGTCGCCCTGGTTTCAGGTCTTGTCACCTGTTCAGATACCGCTCATCAATCCAGACTTTGCTTTTCTTTTTTCTGCTCAGAGCTGCCAGTTTTGTGCCGCTCTGACTGCAGGTTGGGCGTCTTTGTTCCCTTTAGAACAAGTCATTTCTGATTTGTAGAGTTTACATTGTCCTGTGTTTGTTGAGACTGTGTCATAGAGGTGTTTATTCCCTCCTGGGTTGTCCTCTTCCTGTGAGTGAAATTCAACATGTTGCCGCTGTTCCTCCTCCCTGATTATGTCTATTAATCTTCTGAAATATGTTGTCAGATTCTAAAATCAGCTCTGTTAGTTGCCTCTTGGTCCTGACAGTGTTCAGTGTCCTTTCAGCTTAAAATAACTCCGGCTCTGTAGCTTCTTCCTGTTGAGACTCCTGTTGTTTAAAAGGACTGGGAGGGATGAAAACATCCAGTCTGCTTCGTGTGTGTTGCATCACAAAGTACAACAGTATTAAATATGTTTTATTCTGTGTGTGTGTGTGAGAGAGAGAGAGAGAGACTACAAAGAAAAGAGAAAGCCTGAGAGTATAAAAGAATAGTTTGAAGATACAATTCATTAGTTTAATTGAGTAAACTTTAGCTGAGATGAGTTGAGTCTGTCGTCACTGATCTTGATTCAGTCCAGACTTCAGCCCTCTGTACTCTGAGCAGCAGAGAACACGTTTAATGACATGAAATTGTCTCTTTATCTCAATCTGTTGCAGCTGTTCTCCGTCCTTCTCAGGCTGGATGTTAGCACTGCCGCACTTTAATCACATCACTGTGTAGGTGAAGGTGTACGAGGCTACATCAGAGCTCCGCCAACTCTTAATAAATCAGACATAAATGCTAATACCATGCTAACATCTTCGTAGCACCACAAGATGAAACAGCTACTGAGGAACCTGGATAAGGACAATAAAACAGTTATATGAAAGTCACTGTCAGTTCACTACTGTTAGGACACACACACACACACACACACACACACAGCCTCCTACAGTAAAAAGCAGATTAGAGAGGAAAGCTGTTGTGCCGCCTCCAGTTGAAAGCACTACAGTGATTCTTGTGTACGTCAAAGGCAGCGTGGGCACACACACACACACACACACACACACACACACTGAATTAATGTAGGCTATATATAGTATATTTCCCATAGGTGTTCAGTTGGGTCGAGATCTGGTGACTGTGAAGTCCACACTGTAGCTTATGATTCACATCATTTTCACACTCACTGAAACATTCACTGAGCCCCTGTGACCTATATAAATGTACTGTATGTGTGTGTGTGTGTGTGTGTGTGTGCGTTTTAGATCTGTCACTTAAAATTAAATGTTCAATCTGTAATGATCTGGTCAAATTCAAAATCCACAGCGTATGAGTGCCATGTACTCCAGCATCCTCTTGCTTTTCGCAAAAATAGAGAAAAGTAACAAGTCGTGCTGAATAAATAAAAATGAAGCCAAACCATCTGAAAAGTAACAAAACCTGTTGTTTGTCGATGCCCTCCAGAACGACACATTTTCTGATCTGATGCCAGTTCCTCTGTCTGTGCCTTAAAAAAACATTACAAATCACTGCTGGAAAATAAATTTGTTAAGGTCTGATTAGGTTTAGGTAGCCGGCCAGAACAATTCGCAAATGCAAATTAGTCTGGAACCTCTCAGTTCAGTTTTGATTTCCAGTCATCAACAGTCGCCGACCAAAGTGTCTCTGGACGCTTCAACCAATCAGAGCAACGAAACATAGCGGCAGGCGGCTAGGCTAGGTAGCGAGTTCCAACATCAAATTCATACGGCTTCTAGTTCAACATGATACACAGACGTTTGGCACGACATGAATCTGTACATAACGTGAACTACCGTCCAGTTCCTTTAATACTGACGCGATGGCGGATTCAGAACGTTCCACATCAGCGGCGGCCATCTTGGTTGTTCACGAAAATGCCTCAACGGCAGCTCCTCTGTCAGTCATCGTCTCAAACCCGCCCCGTATTAGATAAACAGCTGTGATTGGCCAGACCTGGAAGGGGGTCACACACATCTGCCAGAGCAAATAAAACATGAGTTTGCAGATTTGTCTGGTTTCCAGGCGATGGTTCAGGCCCAAAAATGACTTGATTTGATTTAAGGAAATTAGAATTTGTGGCTCTATAATAATGTCACCTGATTTGTTCCTTTGCTCCCGATGGACAAGAGTCAGAATAAGCTTCTGCTTTGTCACGTGAACGTAAACGTAACATCATTTTGAGGCCTTTGAACAACTGATTCTGTCGGCGGGTAGTTAATGACTACGTCGGTTGTGTGGCGATAAATGCACCTGTTGTTAATGTTAAAGGACATCCATCTTGTTCTCGCTCTCTTGTTTGTCTGATGAAGCAGAAGTTTGAAAGGTCGGAGTGACACCCGGAGGAGCTCGGTCCTGATTGGTGCAGAGAGCTCATTGACGATGTTCTCGGCTGACCTCCACACGTCTGATTAGTTGATTAATTGAGTCCCCTTCAATCCCTCATTATTCCTCTAATCTTTTATCCTCTTGCTGGTTGTTTGTTCTTCCTCTCTCCCTCTTCCGCCGCCTCCTCCTCCTACTCATCCTCTACTTTTAACCTCCCTGCCTCTTCTCTCCTCCTCCTCCTCTTTTCCTCTCATTCTCCATCCTTTTCCTAACTCCTCCAATTTTCTCCCCTCGTCTTCTTCTGTCTTTTCTTTGCTCTCACTTGTGTAACAAATCCTCTTTATCCAACACATCATCATCATCATCATGTCCTCCATCTTCATTTTCCATCCTGTTTTCTCTTGTATTTTTTTGCTCTTTCATTCTCCTCTTTCTTCTTCCTGTCTTCTTCTCTTCTCCTCGTCCTTCCATACTTCCTCCTCTTACATGTCCAGCTGTGCGCGCACACACACACACACACACACACACACACACACACACACACACACACACACACACAGAGCTGTTTCTAGGTCATGAGGGCTTTATATGAATAATAAACAGCTGTCTGCTTTAAAGAGAATTATTTATAGAGCCTCAAGTGAGCGAGTGAGACTCACACATGCTCTCTCTCTGTCTCTCTGTCTCTCTGTCTCTCTCTCTCTCTCTCTCTCTCTCTGTCTCTCTCTCTCTCTCTCTCTCTCTGTCTCTCTATAAATCTATCACTCTCAATCTTAAATGCTTCCTCTTTTTCTTTCTCATCCCCTTTTCTCCTCCATCCTTTTTACACCCTGTTGTCTTTATTATCTGTCATCTTTTTAATCCCTGACTTTTGCTCTCTTAGTTTTTTCGTCTATAATCCCCCCCCCCCCCCCAGCCTTTCCTTTTCTGCCTCAAGGAATTTGCTTTTCTACTCTTTTGTTGTGATCAACTACTATAACTGCCGCTGTAATTGTTGTGGTTACCAGATCATTGTGGATGATTTGGTAACAAGAGGCCTCCATCTTCATTCTTGTCTGTACTTTCGTTCTCTTTGACTTCCACTGATGAAGTAGAACTCAGATCTTTTGTTTAGGAGAGTTTCTAAGAGAGGAAATAAATTAGATGAAAACAAATAATATAAGATAAATTACAGCTTAACTTAAAAACGGCTGAAGCTGACAAAGTCAAGCGTAGACAGATGAAAGTTGAACAGAGGCCGACAGTGTGGAGCTGAGCTGAGTCTGAGATGTCCCAAAATGGCCATTGTTCAGAGGATAAACCTTTATAAATGCTCCACTATGTTCACCAGCTAGTCCCTCACTGTGTCTGTCACGTCGTGTATGGTGGCTTTTTACAGCTTTTTCTCTAAAAACAGCTGCCTGCTGCATCTAAAAACGACACAGACTCTCTTATGACTGGTTTTATCCCGGTATGATCGTAAGACTTTGGGGGATGTAGAGAGAAGTCTAATCTGTTTCTGAGGAAAGAGCTGATTGGAGAGGAGGATTCTGGAGAAATGTGCAGTCTGGCATGGAGGGAGGGGGGGGGGGGGGGGGGGGGTAAAGCAGAGGGTGACTCTGCAGAAACAGACAGGAGGGAGGGGGGGGGGATGAGGTCAGCAGAAAGTCAGACGGAGGCCAGACAAAAGCTTCAGGCTGAAAAAGCATGAGGTCATCTTGACTGAGCCCGGCTGGTAAGACCTGTCACACACCAACACCACCCAGAGGCACATGGAGGTCCACAACAACATGCTGCTGTGAATAACAAACCCTGTTCACAAACTACACATTTATGTAAAAGCACAAAGCCTCACAAATCCGTTAAAGATGCCGACATCACTGCAGCAGTGAGACAGACACAAACCTCACATTATGTCGCTGTTTGTGTCGCTGTCACTTCAGTTCAGTATCACATAGTCTAACTAAATCTAAAGAGTTCCCTTTCAGAAAAGACCAGTGTCGAGTCTGCAACCAAAAGAAAAGAGTCAGGAACAGGAGCCATTTCATTTCCAGGTTTATGTAGTAAAGGGGTAGTCAGGCATCGCCAGACTAACTCACAAATGCAAATGAGTCGGGAACCTTTCAGTTCATTTTCAATTACTTTCCATTTCCGCAGCTGCCCGAGCAAATAAAACATGAGCTAACCTAGGAAACCTCAATGTCTCACAGTAACTGAAGTTTGCAGATAATTAATCACAAAATGGTATATTCTCCTCCTCTCATTAGATTGTGTAGTAATGTTTTTTGTTGTTGTTTTTTTATAAAAATACATATAAAAACATTGGTGATCATGAGGGTGTCTTGGTGTTACCGCAATGTCCCTGGTTCAGGGATGTAGTGACTGTATTTGAAGGTCATTCATCAGTATTTTTGATGTACATGAATGTAGTTCGGAGAAGGTGGTTTTGTTTCAGTAGATGTGGTAGTCTTTAGCACACCGTTCCTGCAGTTACTTTCCTCTGTGAATGGGGCTGAAGTTTGTGGCGAAATCCTGGTCAATACCAGGATCTCAAATCCTGGGCTTTAAACTTTGAAGAAAACCAACAAGTATTCTTTTTTAAATGCATTCTTAAACAATCCCAATGAGCATTTTCCCACCTGGTGCCCCCATCAGCAGACCAAAGACACACCAGTTTAGGAAGAATGATCTTCATCATGCTTGAAAGAAACCAGGACACCAACCTCCTCCCCAAGACCTCCTCAGCAGGTTGCGTTATATATGTCAGTCTTTAATAATAATCTTCAATAATCTACAGTGCACTGCTCCCCTGTTTATAATCTCCCGTTTAAACCCTGATAGATTAAAGGGTAATTTCTCTAACCTCAATCCCAGTATGCATTTAATATGTAGAGAAATCCATTCTGATCAGTTGGTTTTCAGTTTCCACAGCTTCTCCTGATTTGATGGAGAGTCGGTCGGCGTTATGAGGGAACGCCACAAATTCACCTTTTATTCATCCAGGAGGAGTTTCAGCTCCCATGATTGGACATCATGTTGAATTTTAAAGAACAGAAAATATATTTAATAGCTGGAAGCGCTGAGATGTTTACATCCTCTTTAACTGCAGCTGAACCACCAGATGGTTCATGATTTAAACATTTGTCAAATGATCGTATCAAACCCATAGAAATGGATCTAAAGATACTAACAGCCGTGGAAAGTAACTGAATACATTTACTCAAGTTCTGTACTTATGTGCAATGTTGAGGTACTTGTATTTCCATTGTATGCTACTTTACAGTTCTGCTCCAGCTGCCAGTTTCTTCTCAGATTACAGTTCTACATACAAAACATTTGATCCGTTTAAAATATATATTGTTATAGATTACACTACCCAAGAGAATATAAAGCTGTTGCAATGAGCTTCACCTCAACTGGCACATGCTTACATGTTAATCAATAACAATGATCCAATAATATATAATGATTTCAGCCGTACTTGTAGTTTAATTTGTGACAAAACATCATATTTCATAAACTCTTCATATGTTTTGTGTCCAGCAATTTTAATTTGTAAAGTAACTAAAGCTGTCAGATAAATGTAGTGAAGTAAAAAAAAAGTACAATATTTCCCTCTCAGATGTAGTGGAGTAGAAGAACTCAAATAAAGTGCAAGTGCCTCAAATGTTGTACTTAAGTGCAGTACTTAAGAGTAAACGTACTACGTTACTTTCCACCTCTGGTAATAACTTCATTCTGACCTGCAGGTTGATGGATTTTACTGCAGGGTCGTAACAGGAGGTCAAACATGTCAATCTGGAGATGTCGGATAAACTGTAATCTCTGTCACCTTCGTTTAACCTCAGCCAAAGAGGTCAGAGGTGTGTGTGTGTGTGTGTGTGTGTGTGTGTGTGTGTGTGTGTGTGTGTGTGTGTGAGCATGCATGTAATTGACTTTATATAATGCAGTGAGTGTATACTGTATGTGTTTGCATATACTGCGGGTGTGAGTGACAGAGACGATGGTGGGGAGGGCAGCAGAGGTCAAACTGTGAATGTGAACAGTTGTCACAGTGTGTTTGGTCTCTATATTTGTGCAGGACGTGTTGTCCTCACTTCTTTGGGGGTTCAGACTTGGTTGTAGTTGTTTTAGGTTAAGGGGAGTGGTACGAAAGTTTGTGTCAACTTGTGTCGTTATTAAAAGTGTCGGTGCTTTTTTTAATACAGGCAGAGACAAGAGTTCCCACAGTCATTAATCAAACCAAGTAATCTGCTTTACACAGATAAAGCAGCTCCATCAGTCATCCTAAAGAGGTTCGTAACACTGTCTGCTGACGACCGCAGTCGCTTGCTCTGTCAACCTCTGTTACTTTCCTCAACCGTCGTCATCAGGAAGTCCCCGATTTGTTATCTGATGTTAATCAATTAATATGCGATGTTGCGGTCTAAAGCAGCATGGCTGTGTTTTGTAGTAGCGCTGCAGTGTTTACAGACAACACACTGAAGATCAGTCTGAAATACTGCTAACGTGAGGAAATTCACCACAGAGTGTTGAAGTAGAAGAGAAGAGGTTTTTAAAATGGGAAAGCACATCTAAGATCTTGTTCTGCAGCATTTAACACACTGTTATTTGTTTGAGACAATTTCTGATAACTTCTACCTGTTGTTCATATACAGGAGGCGTTGGGTCACTTTGGTCACGTGTCTGACAAATATACAATGTATTGTGACAACAAGTCTAAAATGTCTACAGCCACGCTAGCATCTCTGTTAGGCTGTATTCAGGCACAGTGGTCATTTTAGCTAAATGCTAACATCGGCATGCTAACATGCTCACAATGAAAATGCTAACATGCTAATGCTGAGAAGGTATGATGTTTACCATGTTTACCATCTTAGTTAAGTGTGTTAGCATGCCAGCATTAGCTAATTAGCGGTAAACTCAATTATTTTGATGAACCAGATGATGCTGTAACGGTCATGAAGGTGAAAGTGGTCTGATTGACTCACACTCTCCCTCTTTCTCTTTCTAACAGGGCCTTGTACACATATGAGGACGACAGCAATGATTTGACACTCGCATCATCAGGAGGTGAGTTCATGCTTTTCTATCACAAATTTAATCTCCCCCAAATGTGACATCTTGCTGTTATTCTTTTCATGGTTTAATGAACATGGCTGCCAATGAACATGTTAACGTCGTGTGTTGTAATTTGCTGCGGCTGTAGCTCTGATAAGCTCGGCAGGTGCTGCTGTTGCTTTAAGGGTAAAAAACAATCACGTTCTTTGTCTTCTGATTGTTACTGAGCCACCGGAGAGCTGGATTCATTAGTGCTACAGTTAATGAAGCGCTGCAGGATCATTACAGTTTAATGAGACTCCTCCATGTTTGAAACACACACATGCAGCATACAAGGGTGTTCCTTCAGACTGTGATAATATCATGAATACACATTCAAATATACATACGTATGTAACATATAATTGTTATACATAGTGAAGTAACTGAGTCATTATTTCTCTATATCTTCATCACAAAAGTAGAAGGAAATACATTTGAGATATTTATCTGTGCAGTTAGTGTCTCAGGACAATAAACAGAGAAATATAACCAGTGGAGGTATGTGTAATTATTCACAATAAAGTTCATGATTTATGCACATTCACTGAAACTAAACAGGTCATAAACAACATGTTCCAACAGCATTTTATTATACTGTATTTACATTAGGAGGTAATAGAGTTGTGGAATGAGAGGAGCGGCTTTTTCCAGAAATATTTTTCCCACATTAGGAGTTTTCTTTTTATGATTTCTTTTAATGTTCCTCAACACAAAAACACAGGAGCCTCCTGGGTAACTGAACCATACTATTTGTTTATGTTGTAACAATCCTTTAGATGTATTTAAGCTTTGTTTCTCATAAATCATGTTTTTTTCCGTCTGTTTGGTCATTTGGCAAATGGCCTCAAATACTACAGCACACATTGCCAGAGGCACAAATTCAGTTGCTGCAGCTAAAAACAAAACGCGTTGCCACGGTAACTGAATTCATCCCAAACTGACCCAGAATCTGGAAGTGAACTGATTTAAACTGTTTTATCAGGTTTTTCATTTTTATCTTCGGGTCGCTGTTAGCAGAATGTGAAGCTCTGTGATTGGATGATTCTGACCAAAATGCACCTTGGGAGTCATAGTTGACCTCTCCCCTTCAGTTGTTTATGTCCACAGGCTTATACGGTTGTTTTTATCAAAGAGCCAGATATTTTCTAACATTTCTGTTTATCTTTTGTGCTGATGATTCAAGCCGTTGCAGTGCTCCAACTGTCAGTCACCTGACATTAAGTGCATTTCTGAAAACATCAGTCCTAATATTCGACAGTGGATGGAAAAGCACATTAATTCACATTTTCTTTTGTCGATTTTCTGTAAATTTGAATAAAAATTGCACCACATTTGGACAGAAACTGACGGTTTCCTTAAGCATGTTACACTAGCCGTTAGCATAGCATTCTTTTTAGATTCTGTAAATTTTACATTGCTAAACAAAGATATAACCATAATTTGTACCCACACAAAATACTAAATCAATTAACCTGCTCAGATGAACAGTGAGTAAAGAGCGGTGCTCATACTCTTCATGAACTCCGTCATCGATGCTTCAGAAAAATATGGCAGATCAATCAACTATCTACGATAAAAATCTACAATATGGCATCAAGACTATTCCCATGACAACAGCTCCCCCTGCAGGCCATACAAACAAAACATAATCTGACAAAAAAAGGCTAAACAAATCCCATGAAAAGTTCAACGTTGCACTGGGTGAAACGTGTATTGCTCCGCCACTGAAAATAGTCCCCAACAAATGCACTAGTTCCTCCCGTTTTAGTTACATTTGCTAAAAACTACAGTGACCAGCTGTTTTAGAAAATTACTGAGCCTTTTTAAAAAAAATGAAATTATATATTTGTTTGCTGTTTTTAAAGATTTACATCTTCAGTAGGAACCAATGGGTTTGGTGCTGAGAGCCACAGACAGACAACAACATTGCTGGTTTTGGTCTTTTCATGCGATTTGTTGACAATATGAAAAATCCAGAGTAATGTCCGCCTCAGACACATCTTCAAAGAAGTGGTAGATTTTGTGAAAGAGCCGGTCGTGTTTCATGGATTCACTTTGATTTGTTTTTAAGAACCTTATCAAAAGTATTCTGTGAGTCTAATGTAATCATCAACGCTCAAGTCCTGAATATAAAAACGCTGATCACATGAGAGGAATAAACTGGAGCTACTACAGTGAAGTGTGTGCATCGCTAATGCTGGAGAGATGCATGATAAAGAGCCACTTCAGCCATTAGCGGCCTCAGTTTCCTTCATGTCGGCAGCTTTTCCCCAGCGAGACGTGAATATTTCAGCAGCGACGGAGAGGAAACACAGTTTGTTCATCTGCACTGGAACCTCAGAGGAATCTGTTTGCCTCTTCAGATCAGAACCAGTAGACCACAGTCATGCTTGTGTGTTTGTTTGTGTGGTGTGTACAAATATGTGTGTGTGTGTATACATCTGAAGTAACACTGAGATTTGGAGAACAGGATCTTAATCTGAGGCGTGAACCTTGCAGCCCTGAACACGTCGCTGCTGATCTGCACGAACAAAAGCTGTAGACGAATCTTTTCAACAAACTGCTATTTTCATGTTTAAGATTATAACAAATTATAGAAAGATAGAAGAAGATTTTAGATCCCACTCTTGTGGATCACATCCAGTCTTTACTGGTTACCAAGTTTGGTACATTAAACTTCTTTTTTTTGTTATGATTTACCATTTTTCTATCATTTGCATGGGCTATTTGACATTAAATGAAATAAATCTTGACAACATGGGGAGGACTGCAACCAAACTTAGTTGACTGATTCACAGATTTGATGTAATTTCACAAAGTGGTGCTCAGTAACATGATGAATTAAATGGTGATAACGTGCCTCTGACTCTTCAGTGTTCCCAGACAGGATTTAGGTATCTTTAATGACTGTTTGTCTCTGTACTTGAAGACTGAAAGTTCAAAACATGTTCTGTTATTAGAATAACACATTTAGAGGATCGTCTCATCAGAGTTACATTACATGATCTCTGATTGGTTTTTAGTTTCTTTCATAAGTTGATTAATTTGTTGATCTTGATTTGTTGAGCAGTTTGTGTGATGACTGGACGTTGGCAGCTTCTCCCTGACAGAGGGCAGTCTAACAGACCATTAAAACCAGTCTCTTCTTCTTCTGTGGTGCAGGAGGCGGTCTGGCAGAGATCACGCTGACCTTTGACAGCGGCAGGGTGATGTACGGCTTCTGCAGCCTGAAGGAGCCCACCTCCGCTCTGCCACGATACATCCTCATCAACTGGGTGAGTCGTCGGGGTCAGGGGGCATGACGCACTGCTAAACACCCCCAGGCAGCACACACACACACACACACACACACACACACACACACACACACACACACACTGAAATGTCCTCACAGGTAATAAAGTAGAGCATCAGAGTCATTAAGGTTCACAGCACATTTTTAATTCAACAGTTTATCTAACAAGGACACACCACGTCTACATCATCCAATCACAGCTGCAGCCTCAGCAAGAAAAGTAACAGCATCTGCAGTGTCCACTTTATTAGGTACACCTGTACAATCTAATACAATCCAATACAACTGTTCTGCTATTAAGTCTTCTGTAATTGTTATAAAGGCGTTAATTCAATCATTTGTTTTAGCACCGTGATCATAGTTAGTGGTGGTGTTGTTAGTAGTGATACTGGACTGCATTATATTGAAGAAACACCTCTCAGTATGATGAAGTTCAGAACAACTTTTAACTATGACCTCAAAAATAAACGACAAAAACTGAACTTGTGAGTTTATAGCTGAGCTGTTGTATTGAAGGGCATGAGATCGCACAGGTGTACGTAAGGAAGTGGCCACTGAGTGTAGATGCTCATGTCGCCACCTACAGGCAAAGAAAATAATGGTTCCTCCAATTCTGACACTGGCTCCACCCGTAGGCGACGAGGGTTACAATAGCTTTTTAATTTGTTTTTATACTCACTGTTTTTACGTGTTTTATATGAAACACTTCTACAACGTTGTTTAAAAAGGATCCCTCCTCTGTCAAAGTAACGTTACACTAGCTGTTGTCCTGGCTGATTGTCAGGACGCAGGGAGTAATATAACAAAGCTCTGATATGAGAACATTTAACAATAAATAATAATAATAATAATAAAATGAGGTTGAAATAGAAAGTTTTATCCATCGTGTGTCTTTTATTGTCTAAAATCTTGAAGAAAAAGCTGCTTCCTCTGATGGATGAAAAGCAAACTCTCAGATGAGTCACGTGATCTTCTCTCAGGTCAAAATGAAAACAACACAACAGTGATGTAGTTAAGAGTCCACTTCAACAGCACTCTCCCTTTGTTACATGTTAACCACAGATTTCAAATCATGATCCACTGACTTGTGTTTGCATGTGACAGGGCAGAGTGACTAGTTACTGGTGAAAAACAAATACTACTGGAAATGAAACCTAATAACTTTTAATATAAATTGATTTCATTTGTCTACTTTAAAATGTTCAAGTGACTTGAAAAATCACTTGTCAGAACTAGAATTGAGAAACTAAAGTTGAGTAAATGCAGCCTTTTATACAGCAGTAAGTGATGACATTTCTGTAATGAAGTGAATTTTAAAAAAGCAGTTGTCTCTCAGAGTTTCATTCGGCCCACAGTTTCTCATGTGCATACGGGACTCATGCTCTCATCAGACAAAAGACAGAGGACTGAAGTCACACTCAAGTTTTACAGACAGATCAATGGCAGAAAAGAAGTGAAAGTTGCCTTAGCAAAGATCGTCTTCAAACAATACAAGCAGGCATAACGAGTCCAACTGGCTGCCTGATCCTTTCTTCTTCCTCCAGAGTGTTTTCTGATTTATCTCTGTGAGAGAGAAAAGTTGGAAGAAGGGAGGACGCTTGATTTAAGGCCTCACACACCAGAGGTCAAAGTGACCTCATGTATAAACTATAAAATAGGAATAATAAGCAGTAAATATAGAGTTTCCACCACAAAGTAAACAAAAAGAAACAGGAAAGTTTGCGGATTATAGACAGTAACTTAACTGCTTTCTTCAAGAGGTGGAATAACAGCACTTAATGGGAATGATGTCAGTTTTAACCACAGATTGATATTTTTATGAAACAACATCTTGGGTTGGACAGTCATTGACTTGTTCATAATGTTGTTTCTTAATGTTACAGTTTCATGGATTCATGTTTGGAGAGTCTTTCCAGCGTTTTATGTGGTGGTTTTAATGAGAGAGCAGATGTAGACTGATGCAGTAATGAACCCGTGACCTTCCAGTTACGAGCCGGAGATATTTGTCCACCATTTCATTCATGATGAATACGACGTGTAACAGAAAGCTATGAATAATTTGTGATTGCAGAGTGTGTTACGAGCGTTTAAGTCCATCTGAGAGTAGTAAGATGAATGTTTTACAACAGCCGGAGGTCCTGAGCGAGAGCATCTCCACGATGAGAGAAGAAGAAGAAGAAGAAGAAGAGAGGGATGTAAAAAGAGAAGGAGAGAGGAAGAATGATACAAACGGCTCTCCTAGAAATGAGTTGTATATTCTGTTAATTTGTTTTGCCAATTAGGCCTTGAGGGAAACGTCGCTGCTGTCTGGTTTATTTCAAGTAGCAGTAAGTTTTTTGTCCCACACACCAACTCTGTGTCCTAGAAAGGACGTTTATAAACTATGTTTTGAAAGAAACATAAATTAGGATTTGCTGCATTTGTTGATGTTGTTTTCTGATGAAATGTTTAATTTATTTTCCTACAATATCTACTTATAACGTCTAAAACTCCATTCAGGCTGGATTTATTTCCCTAGTTGGGGGTTATAATATTTCCTGCCCTGGTCAGTGATTTTACAATTTGGAAATCACTCTGGACCTTTTCAATATTAAACCAAGACCACAATATTTCCCAGACCTTAACCAAGTGCAGTCCAAGTGCTTCAGTTACTAGGAGCAGATATTATATTCTGCAGCAAGAACAGATATACAAATGAAATACGTCGTCTGTAGACCGTACAGTATGAACATTTAGTCAGACACATTCATTAAAAACATTTCATCACTATGTGGCTGGAAGACGTGATCTGGGATCATTACATTTCCAAACGTATTTGCTGTCAGTGGAACATAAATGTAATTTCTCGGAGTTGAATGAAAAAAGGGCAGAAAGCCACCGAGAGATCCGGTAATTGCAGTGAATGAGAGACTGAGAGAGGAAGAAGGAGACATTTGGTGTTTAAATGAGACCAGGAGCCGAGCCAGAGGAGTCCATCATAATGTAACAGCCAAAAGCACCAGACCGTAGCAAAGTGGGCCAAACCGGGCCAGACTGTGCCAGAAATGGGCCCAAAGTGCACTGAAATGAACGGAAATACACCCAACAGTACCAAAGAAAATATACTGCAAAAGTATCCGAGCTGTCTCTGCTGCTTTCTGCTCTTCAGTCTGTCGGACACACAGACAGATAAAGTGGACACATTTTGTTATTGAGAGATAAATGTCCATGAATTCAGATGAGATGCGGTCGCGTTCCCGTGTTTCTTTCTCTCTGTAATTACTGCCCGATGCGTTTGCATTGTGTTGGTTTGAATGAGCTCTGATTAGTGAATCACATCCAGCCCGTTATAATACAGCTGTTAATAACTGAACATGACCACGGCTGAACAAAGAGCCTAATGAGACCACGACGAGGGGGAGACCGTCCTCGTGAATCTGATCGGACTCGACAGAAAGCAGCAAAGAAACACAGCAGCTGCGATGTTACTGCTGCTGCTGAACTTTTTGCCTCTTTCCCTCTCCACCTCCCTCCTTCTGGATGCCAAAGCATCAAAATACAATTTGTCCAAATACTTGGACCGTACACTACAACAGGTATAAGAACATTAACTCAGCATTACGATCTCTCTCTCTCTCTCAGGTCGGGGAAGACGTGCCGGATGCCCGTAAGTGTGCCTGTGCCAGCCACGTCGCCACCATCGCAGACTTCTTCCAGGTCAGACCCACCACGGTACTTCTACGTTATACATATTACTAAATTAAAACTTGAATGATCTTCTATCTGTATTAACATGTATTTTATTTTCTTGTCTTGTCTAAATACTTCTGTTGTTAGCTTCTGCTGTCCCATTGACTTTGGCGAAACAAATATATATATATATATATATCAGTAACAACATCAGTGCACAGCAGTTCACTAAGAGCTGTGGGGCTCTGTCATTAGCTTGGCTGCAGTTTAAACTGCTCCTGTGGTTTAGTCTGAACCCGGCTGAACCATAGACTGTATAACAGAAGTGGACGTAGCAACCATGACGTTACCCATTGGTTTGTGGGCTACCGTTTTGAAGCCTCGAGTTTGGTATTTTGGCCGTCGCCATCTTGTTTTTTTTGGAGCCAGCAGTGACCATATTTGGACGAGAGGGTGGAGCTGTGGATCTGAGAACCCGAGGACAATATGCCCGCCTACCTACACCTGCAACCGGACTGCACCTGGCTCCTGGCCACGCTGTGCGAAGTTGCTGCTAACAAAGTTAGCTTGTAAATGTATTCACCGGAAAACATCAACAGCCGAGTGTCTTTTAGTACAACCAAATGCCTCTATCCTGATTGACAGGTCGCTGTGGTAGCGACTAAAGCAGACCCTGCTTTATCATCTGTTTGATTCTAAATGGGACCATAATTTACAAAATGAACATCATGCTGTATTGAAGATGACTTGAAATGACCGACTGAGGTAATAAATCAAGTTAGATGTAGGGTCATTTTCTCATAGACTTCTATACAATCTGACCTCTCTTTACAACCAGTGGATTCGCCCCCTGCTGGCCATTAGAAAGAACGCAGGTTTAAGGCAGTCCACTTTTCAGACCTTTCAGAGGTTGGTGCTTGGGTTGAACTGAAGGTTTAAGGTGATGAAGTTCAGTAGAAGGACACATTTCTACAGCACAAATTATTATATTAACTCCTTAAAGTTCAAGTCTTTCATTCGATATTATACACACGCACACACACACACACACTGTGTGTGTATATATATATATACAGTATATGGTATATGAAGGCAACACTGTCTCATGGTGTCGTGTTGTTAGATGTGTGTACAGGCGAAGTGATTGTGTTTGTTTCATAATCGGCTTCAGGTTTTTTTTGTCACATGCTGAATGTTTGAATATTCGTCTGTTTCTGTGTGGAAAAAGAAGCTCCAGCACATTAAACCTGTAGGAGGATCAAAGAGGAGGAACACGAGTGTGTGTGTGTGTGTGTGTGTGTGTGTGTGTGTGTGTGTGTGTGTGTGCGTGTTACAGTGCATGACTAATACCATCTCTTTTTAAAGTAATCTCTCTGAGCTGAATGACAATCCTCTCACTCACCAAGTGTGTGTCTGTGTGTGTGTGTGTGTGTGTGTGTGTGTGTGTGTGTGCACAGCAGTGTATTCACACCTGTACACCTGGCTGAGTGTGTATTTTTGGATGTGTAGAGTAGATAAAAAGATCGAGATTAAAGCAGAGGTGACATTTTATTTATATATATGTGTGTGTGTGTGTGTGTGTGTGTGTGTGTGTGTGTGTGAGAGTGTGTGTGTGTGTGTATGTGTGTGTGTGTGTGTGTGTGTGTGTGTGTGTGTGTGTGTGTTGAAGTGTCATTATTCTAAGTGGTAGTCCTCTCTCCCACACAGCCTCGACTTCACACCGACGATGCTTTCAATGACCCTTTTTAGTACACACACACACACACACACACACACACACACAGTTCTAACAGTATGTATTGACATGAATAATATGTAATATGATCAATGATGAATACTACCATAGTACTATACAATATACTACACAAGACATTAGATCATATTAAATCTGTCACAAATAAAATTGAATGAAATCTAGTAGGAGTCTTGTATTGAATGAAATTACGAGATGAAATTAATCAAAAGTGTTCAACAAAAATGATAATTCCCTCTCTCCCACCCTCTCTCTCTCCAGGGGGTGGAGGTCATCGTCAACGCCAGCAGTCTGGAGGACATCGACCCGTCAGCCATTGGGCAGCGGCTGACCAATGGCACGGCGGCGGTGGTGGCGAGTCCGGTCCTGAGCCGCCTGAGAACCCGAGAGGAAGAGCACGCAGACGTGGTGCGAAGAGAGACAGAGAGAGAAAATAATTTGAATAATTTAATTTTTGTTCATTACTTTCATACACCTCAACCTCTACATATTATTATATATGAGACAACTGTCGCTGTCTGTCAGCGCGTCCTGTCACTTTGTCATTATTACCATAACTGGCTTTTATGATCGTTTTTAAACAGGAGTAATGTCAATACCACAATGTAATATGCTTAAGTGTTGTTAAATTTGTCATTTTTATCACATGTTTTATGTTTTCCTGCAGAAATAAGTTTGTGACTATTCCTGCTTCAAACGTACAGTTTTTTGCAATTGTGATATTGGTTAAAATATAAAATATTCAGCCTTATTTTGAAACAAAAGATGTTTTAATGGCTGCACCATCAAATCAAATGGAAATATTTTGCACATCATTTTACCGAAATTCAACCTGACATATTTTAGTATCTTTAAATAATTTGGGATCTAAAATCAAGTGTAACAGGCTGCCTATCAAACATCTCGGGATGCTGTGACACATGGAGCTGAACTATCACCTTAATAATGTATTCACAACATACAGAACAGCATGCGTCTGTCGTGGCAGCAGCAGAAAGTTCATACTGAGCATTTCAAATGTCACACAGATGACAGCAACTAGTTATTACATTTCCCACCTTTAAAGGTCATTTATACACACCCATAAAGACAGAAAGGGACACATGTTAAACACAAAAACACAAACACACACTGTTCTCCTGACTGTTCTTGTCTCTTTATGTCTCTTTGTCCTCCCTCCCTCCCTCCTGATGCAGGGCACAGTGTACGAGAAGACCAATGCAGAGGTGGAGATGAAGAAAATCAATAGAGAGGAGTTTTGGGAGCAGGCCAAGGTGGGTGTGGAGTCAGAGAGAAGGAAGGGAAAAGAGAAGAGGAAGAAAAGATGGAGGGAGCATGAATGAGAGAAAGAAAGTGACTAGAAACCGTTTTAAAAAGGATCATTTTGATTTATTACAACTTTATCTACTCATCAGCACTTTATTTGGAGGTTAAACTGAAAGTGAGCGTGCTCGAAAAGTTCAGTCGGTCAAAGTTGAACCAGAAGTCGGTCTGTAAACTGTGACGGATGTTTACAGCAGACAGGTTGAGTAAAACTAGACCCAAGTAGTAATTAACTGGCATGATCCATTAAGGTTTCATTTGTTTTTTCTGAAGACAAATGTAAATAATCGATCATATCACAACGAAACATATCAACATTTAGCGGGAGTTTATTCTCACTAGTCGAGTTTAAAGGAGTAGTTTGACAGTTCGGGATACGATTATTGCTTTGTTGCCGAGACTTAGATGAGAAGATTGATACCACTCTCATGTCTGTTCGTTACAGCTAAAGCCTGCAGCTGGTTAGTTTAGATAAATGTGTGTAATTTAAAGGAATATTTCGACATTTTTGGACACGTGCTGTCTTGCAGAGAGTTAGATGAGGAGTACGATACCACCCTCATGTCTGTACCATAAATATGAAGTAACAGGGGTTACGGACTATTTCTTAGCAACCAGCGGAGAAGTTAGCGTGCCTGGCCAAGAAATAGTCCGGCACATGACCCCCGTAAAAAAGCAAGGTATTGTTATTACACGTTTTTTGAATGGATTAAACGAAGTAGATGTAACGTGTTAATCAACGAGCCTTAGAAGTGCTGGCAGGTGTATTTTGTTAGCTTTGGACAGAGCCAGGCTAGCTGTTTCCCCCTTTTTCTAGTCTTTGTGCTAAGCTAACCTGTTAATGTACAGTGGTGTCAATATTTCAATCTAACTCTCTCACTGATCAGTGCTGAATAAATACAGTCACTGTGAGTCCCAGTCGAGTGGAAGTAAAGAACAAAGTCAAACGTCTGCGTCCTCCAGCTGTGTTGCCTTCGGCGCATTCAAACAAAATGCAAAATGACAGCGTGCTTCATGTAGCTGCAGGTTGTTCAGTGGATCTGCCCTTCACAGAAACTCTGAAACTGTTGACATCAAGTTGAGTTCAGCATCCAAACTACATTCAGCGGCTCAGTCCACCAACAGATGATTCATCTACATTTTCAAAACCATTAACAAGCAGAAATGACAGTTACTCTCTTTATCTTTAAAAGGAACAAAACAAGACATCTGAAGACATCACCATGAAACTCTGATGGACATTTATTGCCCCTCGAACATTTCCGCTTCCTAATGCTTTTCTGTGTTTTGCTGTCCAGCGCGAGGAGGAGATAAGGAAGGAGGAGGAGAAGAAGAAGGCAGCAGCGGAGCGGCAGCGCTACGAGGAGGAGCGAATGGAGCTGGAGAGGAAAGAGCAGGAGAACCGAGAGAAGAGGTACCGCGAGAGGGAGATGCAGATCGAGGAGCACAGGTGAGGAGCAGATACACCAACGCTCAACGTCACACTAATGAATCAGAAAACATCTGCAGAGGATTCTTCTACAAAACTGGGTTTCCAAAAAACATTTAAAGACTGAGATGGTCATAAAATCCAGATCAAGAGGTGTTTCCCAAGGTGATCTGCCAGTTTCTGTCGCCCTCCTCTTCCTCTTCTCGTCTAATATCTTCATGTCTTCTGGCTGAAATGCTCCCGTTTCTTCTTTTCTCGTTATTCGCGTTGTGTTTTGTTGTTAGTCACATGCTTATAAACAGCCGGCCGAACAGAGAAATGATGACAGAACAACTTAGATGACCTGAATATTCATGAAAACTTCTTCATTTTAGTTTTAATATGATCATCTGCCTCAAGCAACAGATGATAAATCAAAGTGTTCTTTCTTAAACTTGAACATGAATTTTAGATGCTGTAGACTGTTTACTGCACATCAAGCTGCATTTTCATTCTGAACATCTCGAGTATAAAACATTTCTTTACAATAGCACTTTAAAGCACCACGGACAGCTGAGCCTGCACTCACTCTTCATTAATGATTTGGGAAACACGTGTAAGAATTTAAGAGCTTCACAGAAAACGCTGTTAACTTCTAAGACTTCTAATCGTTATCAGGAAAGGGAACGTTCACGTCTCCACCTCGTCATTTTCTAATGATGTGAAACCTGATTAACACACGCGGCTGACAGAACAATTAACTGTACAGTTAACCTAAATAGTGAACCTGCAGGAAGTTTGTGGAAAACTAGCAACATATCAAATGTACCTTATATTTTTAGGAACACAATTCTCTCTCTGTATTATGATTTTCTTTTAATTTCACTATCATACATATGTTTAATAGTCCAAGCAGAATAAATAACTAAAGATATAAAGTTCTAAAATAACCCTTAAATGTAGTTGTCTTCTTCACAGAAATTAATTAAATGCATGTATATTATAATTATACACCTTTAAAATCAAGAGGGCTTCACGAACCTCCGTGGAGCTTTAGCGACCCCTGGTGGGGGTTAGGACCCCCAGGTTTGGAAACCACAGCTTTACACACTGGTCACTTTGGTGTTTAAAGTCTCAGGAGTGTAAAGTATTTTCTCTGGTATCTAATCAGTGTGTTCATGTGTGTGAAAACAGGAAGAAGCTGCTGGAGGAGGATGAGGCCAGAGAGAGGTTGCGGGACCAGCCCTCCATAGTGAGTTTCTGTGTTTTGTGTTTATAAGTTCTGTCCTACCACATGCCTGAGCTTATTTACAACACTTTCACACATTTTCATTCAAATTAAAAGATTCTACTTGTGTGAAAGCAAAGGAAGTGAAACACCTCACACCTTCAGTTTCTTCTGCCCATCAAACTTCCCAGTAGACCATGAAGTCGGGGCTGTGCACGCCTCTGGTTTTGGTCTGGAGTCACACCGCGACACAAAAATGAAATGAATTTGTCTGTCAGTGGGGTGAGTGGTGGAGTGATTATTCGCTGTGTGTGCTTTACAAAAACTTGAAGTCTGGCAGTGAGAGTGTATTCAGTCCGTCAGTGTGTGTGTGGTTTGTTTTTACAAGCAGACATAAAACCATTAGAACGTCTTGCAATCAGCTGCCTGCTGCGTCGCAGCGCAGCTGTGATATTTCAGCTAATCTTCTGAACATCAGCTCTGTCCTCGTGGAGAGTTCATGCACACACTGAGGTTCGATTGCCTTTCATGAGGAACTGTTTGTTACTGAAGAAACCAGCAGGTGGTCAATGACTGGGCTGCTTCCCCAAATAATCACACCACAAGGAACCATAATCCCTTTCTGTCTATCTGGTGTTATATGCCCCCTTTTCTGTCTGATGAAGCTGTTTTGTATTAGCTGAATATGTTTTGTTTTTTTAAACGTAATGCCCCTCAGGTGACGTTTTGTCAACACAACACGGCAAAGGTTCATATAAAACAACCACCACAAGAAAGATGCTAAAGTAAGCACACAGACTGTTAATAGGTAAGATACAAGAAAAATACATGTTTTGATGCTTCTTTTAACAGACTACCCTTAGAAAGCATTCGGGCCTCAGAAGGCATTAAAATAAATGTTGTCTTGCCTGCTGTAGACAGTAAAGTCAGTTATAAATGACTGTCGGCTGTCAGGAGATGTTACACACCTATAAACTAAACGTGGGATTGTTGTGACAGATGGTTCTGCTGCTGTTTAATCCTTTTTTGTGGAGTTTCAGTCGGCACCATCAGACCTGCAGCAAACACCGTCTCTACTGCAGCTCAGTGAACTTAAACGACTGAATGGTTAATCCACCCATCCATTTCCTGCCACTAATCTGGGTCCAGGTTGCATTAATTAATTATATCAATAATATAAATTATTGTTAAATACTTCTGCAAAGTACTGAAAAACTGTGATGTAACAATAAATAGTTCTAGGCCACATCGTCCTTACTGGTTTCCCACTTTGGTATGATTGTGAAACAGATATTATATTGCATTCCATGTGGTATTAAAGAGGTCTTTAAAAGTCAAAAAGACAAATGGTGGTCTAACAATATGTTCCACCGAGTTTAAAAACTAAAGGGTTAACATTATTCTTTCTGTCATGTTCGTCAGTCAGCACTACAGTTTCTCTCTGTTGTTGATCTTTGCTGCTGTTTGTGATCATCTGAAGGATTTTCTTTCTCAAATTACTGCTTTGCAGCTAGTTTAGTTTTGTCTTTTACATCTTCATCTGTACTGTTCACCTCTGCAGGCAGCAGAGCCGAGCATCGAGGACCTCAACCTGGACAAGAAGGAGTCTGAGGTGGAGGTGAGTCTGGCAGAAGAACCTGCTTCATCTAAATCAACCACAAAAGCTACAGAAAATAAGCACAAGTCAGAGAAATGAAAGGAAATAAGTCTCTTTTTTTTTTAAATTAAGGAGTTCTGATTTGAAAGAAGAAAATACATCTTTGATCAGGAGCTAGAATGATCAGTTTTATGTAAAGTAACAGATAGATCGATCTGGAAGAAATAAAAGGGAATATTTTGTCTGGACAAATTCAACATCAGGAAATAACAGCTAATAAATACCAAATAAATCTGCTCCTGAGGACAGCACTGAAACAATGCCTCTGTAACTTTACTCTCACAAAGTATAAAAGACGTATTATCATTGTATTCCAGACTGCTGGATGTATATGATATATTTATCTGTGTGTGTTTCCAGGAGGCGAAGGCCATCATCGCTCAGCGGTCAGGAAACCCTCGAGAGTTTTTCAAGCAGAAGGAGAGAGCCATGACCATCAGTGTCGACACCTCGCCCGTCTCCATCCACAGGAGCGGTAAACACTTTAAAACTCACCTGACAGTCATCTTCCAGGTTCATTTTATTCTGTGAAACTGAAATAACAGACAAAGTAGAGCGGACTGGCTGTGAATGAACTCCGATATCCATTAAGACGTTTGTTCTAATGTTTTATACGTTCTTGTGAAACCTGCAGAAAACAATCAACTAACCAAAGAGTTTAACCCAAAATAAGGAAAACTGTGTTCATCTTTCCATCCACAGTTTGAAAAGGGGATTAAACGCAGGACAGGAAGTGTTTTTACATCCTGTTCTACTCAAACAGTTTACATTTTACATATTCCAGGTTCACCCATGTGTGCCTTTTTTCCAAAATGAGATTACTGAGCACTTTTTTGCTCCTAAATTCATGCAGATGAAGTCTTTTAAAAGCAAATATCTGCCCCCCAACAGTGGTGGATGAAGCACTCAGATCCTTCACTTTGGTAAAAGTGTCGATACATTAATATATTGTCAGCAACATGCAGTTGAAGTATCAGTAGTAAAATTAGGGGTTATTATTATTCCACATGGCATTAGCCAGTTCAGTCCAGTGGCTCCCAACCTAGGTGTCGGGCCCCTCCAAAGGGTCACATGATGAATCTAAGGGGTCGTGAGATGATTTACGGGAGAGGAAAGAGAGAACCACTGGTTTAAAATTATAATATGTTTAATGTAAAATCCTGATCTGACAAATAACTAGCTGTCAAATAAATATATAGTGCAGTAAAAAGTACAGTACCTCTGAATTGTAGTGGAGTAGAAGTATATAACGTGGCATAGATAGATAGAAAGGTTTTGTAAAGTACTTGAGTAAATGTATATTACTTTCCACCACTGGCCACCGATACCAAGGCCTTCTGTTCAGTCTGTGATGGAGAGATGAAGCACCTGGGGGAGAGGTGGAGGCAGAGGGTGTGTCTGAGGGTTCATGACATCTGAATCATTATTTGTCAAGTTCAACATGCCGTTAATCACATCCAACATCTCCTCAGCTGCTGCTTCCTCACAACCTGAAGTCTTTCATGTTCAGAGATTTGTCGTTTGTGACCTTTTAAGTTCATCTTTTCCTCAACATGAAGGAGCTCCCACTGTAGCGCCTCTGTGACTGTGAGCTTTTCATTAATGTGGGTTTAATTTTCATTGACATTGTTGTACGCTGTTTGTCTGCAGCGTTACTGTTTGTCATGACTCTGCTTCAAACAGAGAGACGTAACCTCAGTGGCAAGACAGTCATTTCCACATTTCAGCAGTTGATTTTTCTCACTAAAATACATTCAAAACATTGTTTATGGGCAGCAGTAAGTGCTATGCAGACCTTTTCTGGTCTTGTTGCGGGAGTTTTGACCTCTGCAGACCTCTTTCCTTCTCCGTGCACCTTTTGAAGGGAAGGTGAAGTTTCTGCTCCACGTATGAGCCGCCTAACATTTAAAAAAAGATGCTAGAATTGGACATCGATCAAAGATAAGATTCTCTTTGTAGTAAAGATGCAATCTGTCATCATCAGGTCTCAATGAAGATTTAGTGCATTATTATTATTATTATTATATTATTATTTTCTAAAGCACGAAAGCCGATGTCATCACGATGTGTAATTTGATTCACGTCGTCCAAACACCGACGTTTATTCCGTTTTCAGTGACTCTAAATGATGTTTTTCCTTTCTGGATCTTCATCGTTCAGAAACTTGAATTCACTGGTTTAAAGGAGCAGAAATGGAAGATAAAAACAGCTCCGTCAGCATTTCATTTCTGCCTAACTGCATGCTGTCTACAGTCGGTGTGTTCGAAACCACACTAACCACTTTTCTTTCTTTCTCTCTCCTTCTTTTTTCTTCTTTTTCTCTATTTTTCCTTTCGGGTTTTCTTCTGACACCATTTGACTTTGTGTTCACATCCTCATTCCTTCTTTCACTCTCTTCTTCATTGATTTCTTCACCCACTCCTCCACTCTTCTTCATCGTTGAGTTCTTCATTTTGTGTAACGGCTTCTTTCATTTCCTCCCCTGCACGTGTCTCTTTCTTCTTCATGGGTTTCCACGGGACTCTCTGCCTTTCCCACAATCCTCTCTGCTCCTAACGTTTTCCTCTGGGGCTGAACTTCTTTTGTCTTGACTCTGACCTCTCCGGTCTTCTTCTACTCTCCCTCCCTCTCTTGCTTTGTGTCTGTCTTGTCTTCCTGTCTCGTCCATCTTCCCCACATCTCTCTGTCTTCGTGCGTCGCTTCGTGTCTTTGTTACATGTTTGTGTGTGTCTGAATCTTTGTGTTCGGATGTGTGTGGCTGCGTGTCGTCCCGACCGCCAGGCCGTTTGGACAGCCCGTTCTTGAGGCAGCAGCACAGTCCCAGCAGCCCCAGTCCGACTCCCCCACCCCGGGGCGCGTCGCCCCTCCGCACCCCACCACACGCACGGACGCAGCCCGCCGCTGCAGCCGGTAGGTACAGCACATAACCGATAAACAGCAGAAGAAGAAGACAGATGGACGCCAGCAGTGTGGTCCAAAATCTCTACCCAGACACGAAATCCCCTCCACAAATATGGAGGCTGAAATAACAAAGATGAAATGACAGTAAAAGACGATGAAACTGCATGTGAATTCAAAATGTGAGGGATTAAATCGTACATTTACACGCACAGTAGAATCCCAGAGTCTTATTCTGGTTTCATGTGTTTCATGTCAGCACGTTGAGATGAAACACCAGTCTTGTTATTCTTCTTGTTTACTTTATTCTAACATTATCTCGGTTTCTGATTATGTGTCTTTGCTCCAAATCCAGCCAAAGCTTTTTGAAATGACGCTGAGAAGGCAGCAAGACCTCCTCCACACTTCAACTGTAACATTGAAGAAAATAGAAACAGATGAAACACTTGAGGCTGCCAGCGAGGATCAGATGAGACTTCAATAGTTAGATTATTAAAGTATCTTGCTTCCTGTATAGATAAACCTCAAAAATGGACATAAAGAGTAAAAACAACACTCGCCACAGGAGGATGGTAACATCTGTCTCGTGAGACATCAGTGATCAGATGACGCCTCTCAGACCAACTTGGTTTAGCACTTTTTCAGTCCACATGCATTTTCATCATCTCAGTTTCAGCACTTCATTTCGTAATTCACTCCACAAACGCACCTTCACAGCCCCCACATCTGCGCACCGTCCCTTAAAATCACCTCCCCACCTCCCGCTGACTTTACAACCCAACCCTGCCCTCAGTTACACTGAACGACGTCCTTCATCCCCTCGACTTCTTCACGTTACAATTTAAAGTAGCTGATTCTCGTATTTGAAATGATCCATGTTAAAGGATAAGTCTGGTGATATTTAATGTTTTTGTTCTTGTCAGCAAATCCCTTAAAAAGATCCAAACTAACACTGAATGTATCTACTAACACACCGTCCTGCTGCCACAGATACTCACGCTGAAAATAGTCAAATGCACCGTTTCCTCCTGTTTGTTTGATAAAAACTACAGTGAGCAGCTGTTTCAGGAAATTACTGAGCCTTTTTTCTTTTTTGAAGTGAAAGGATATATTTGGCAGGTGTTTTTAAATATTTACATCCTGAGCAGGAACCAATGGGCTTTGAGCTGAGAGCCACAGACAGGAAGTCAGACAGTGTTGAGAGACAGACTAACATGTTGTTGGTCTTGGTCCTTTCATGGGAATTGTTGACAAAAAGAAAAATATATAATTCTCCAGCATTATCCTTTATGGGCAGATATTTCAGTTTCAGTTTTGTAAGTACAGAGACAGTTGTAGCATTTAGCATTAGCTTACAACTTTTTTAAACACTAGAAACCAAATAACTGCAGGTACTTCAGTAACAACAGATCAAGAATCCTTAAATATCAAGTCAGAAAAGCAACTAAAACTGGCCTTTGGTGTGTTTTTAACAAAAAGACCCTTACCTGTTCATTAAAAACAAACCCATTTTGAGTCTTAAACCTTTTGGTAACCAAGGTAGTCACTACCAAACCTGTTTCACGGCTCACCCACCTTTTAGCTTGTGCACTTGCAACTTTCCTTGCTAATAAGCTAACACGCACACTAGCATTTCACTAACTGCTAGTAAATAATAATAAAATATCCTTTATGGCTGTAAACCATAAAGCTGTTTGTCGGTTTGTGTGATAGATGTTGAGTCTGTCGTCCCCTCAGTCTTCATCCTTTAGATGTCGTCCGGTCAGCTGCTGATGTTTAAATTCTTTTTGTAAATGTTTCTGTTTTTTTCTGATGTTTTATGGTTTAAATGAGCAACAAAGTGATTGACTTCTCTCGGGGATAAAGAGCTGTGACTTTAACTACTCAATCTCACTGGTTTTCTTTCACCTCCCTCCTCTTCTGATCTCACGCCTCTGATCCTGGACTGCATCACCTCCCTGCACACACACACACTCAAATACACACTCCTGCTGCTGCTTTTAATCCCGACCGACTGACCAACCTGTGAGTGTTTGTGTATGAATGTGTGTTTGTGACGTCGTCGAGCCGTCCGTCAGTCGCCACCGCTGTTTGTTGGCCTTTGACTGAATTTGGATCTTTGCCCTTTGACATGTGTGGAGTTGATCTGGTCTGTTAAAGTCTCAAAGTATTCAGTATCAAACACCTAAAATGACTGCAGACTAATTTCCAGAGCACACCATATGTTTTTCCTTTGACCTACATTTCTACCTTCCTCTAAGAAACCTCCTACATCCAGACAAACAATCAAAAAACAAGGAAGTTGCCAAATGTCTGATGTTCTGAAGTCCGTAAATGCATCAACCAAGACGAGTTTTCCAAACTGTTATTCTCACAACTGCAGTACCAAACAAAAATATGAACAAAACATCAAGGCAACTAAATGTTTATTAGATTTAAGGGTCAGTTCATCACATAATTATATATTTTCAGTGGCCTCTTGTATCTATCCATGCAGATAGTTTTGGTTTTATTTGTCCATGTTTTGAGATATCTGTCTCTGAAATTCCTGCATCCACACCAATACAGTGGAAGTGAATGGGTTTTCTTTATTTTCCACAACCTTTAAAAATGACGCCTCCCTTTACTGTGGATTATCCAGAGTGACGGGGACAGTTTCTGGAAAGAGATGATACTGCTGAATGTCAGTTCAATCAACTCTGTGAGCACCACAAATAAAATTCCATTAATCTCCATTGTTTCTGGGCAGAAATGTCAAAGAGATATGTAAAAACCTGGACAAAAAAACCCTAAACTATCTACATGGTTAGACACCACTACAGATAAGGTAGAAAATATGTTGTTTTCGGGTGAATCAAGACTTTAAAAACATATGAAATGTTTTGGAAAATGTTCAACAATAATGTAGATAAGGGGCAAAATCATGCAGACCACCTTAAAGATCTGCAGTGTGTGTTGTTGCATGTCTGTAGGTGCTGTAATGGCAGATATTATGCTGGGTGGGCAAAGAACCAGTTCATCCATGTCCCAGCTGACAACAAAGACAGTTCTCTCTAAATTCAATGCCTTTTTACATTATCAGTAAAATATTTTATGAAACACGACAGTAATTAAGCCTTCAGAGGTTTTTGACCACCAGGTGAATTGGGGAACCCACCCATGCAAGACCCTGCTGAGCTGAATGTGATTTGTCATTTTAACAGGGTCACACGTCTCAATCAGCCGTTTGTTTCCAGCCAGAGTGACTCTGTTGTTCTTCATCTGTGGTCTATTGTGTTCGTGTCCTCTGGGAAATCTTGTTCTGGTTTCTGAACAGGAAGTCTGACCGCAAAAAGCATGACATCATCGAACATCTGAGAAAAAGAGTGCTTCTCTTGACTGTAACTGACACTGTGTTGATGTTTGTCATAATGAGTTGTATTTCTGGATGTGGTGTCAGCACTGTGACTGTGACTCGCCCACAATGTGTCTGTATACATTGATGGCATATTAATGAATGTTCAGAGGATATCTGAAGGCTGTTTCATGACTTGCTGGATTATAGTGATTATAGTGATTGTGTATTGGTTTTGGCGACAACTTTCCCGGGATACTCTACAAGTTTTACATGGCAATGCCCCCTAATGTATTATACTGCAATTCTGTTTAAGACAGGGTTGCCCGGTGTCACACATTTGACTTTCCCTCTCAGGCACTGTCTCATGGTATTCAAACAAATGTCAAACCAAACGAGACAAAGCAACAAAGCCACTCCTTGATGAAAAAGACGAAGAGTTTTCAGCTATGCTTGCGGCTCTGTGAGGCGGTACTTTGGGTTAAGTGCTTACATGCTGATGTTTAGCAGGTATAATGTCAGCATGCTAATACTTGCAAATTAGCACTAAACAAAAAGTACAGCTGAGGGTGATGGAAATGTCATTAATTTTGCAGATATTTGGTCATAAACCAAAGTATTGGATAAATGAAAACCTTGACCTGATGATGGCGGTAGAGGAAAAGTCAGAGGATCACCAAAGTCATTAGGATTCATCCTCTGGACACCGTAAATGGCTGTTGAGATATTTCAGTCTGGACCAAACCGGTGGACCAATCACCTGATCTGCAGACTGACATTGCCATCCATAGAGCCAAGCTGTTAGCATGGCTAAAACATCAAAAATATTTTAGCACTAAGACTGGTCCTCTACTGCAGACTAAATGTCAATGAGAATAAAAGTCCGTCTGACCAACTTTAGTCCCATCCACAAAGAGTCTGATTGGCTCAGTTGTTTCTTCGACTGGGGAAACAGTCATAGAGACAACGCAGGACCTTTGAATTGCTCGACAGTATTTCGAGATGTAAACGTTCAGAGGTTCAGAGGTCTGGAAACAGACTTTGTGACTGTTATCTGTCTGTTTGCTGGTCGTGTGACGGCAAAAGTGATGTGATTGCTGTGATTTTGTGCACTGTTGTGTTGAAGTAACACAGAATGTGACTGGAGGTTTTGAAGCTTCCTATCAGCATCATTTGATTCAGGATATATTCTACGAAGAAACATTAAGTTGACTTTGTGAAAACATATTGACGTCCATTGTTAATTTCAGTTAAGCAGCAACATTCTGTGTTAGTTCAGATTGGGTGAAGACTTTTGCTCTGTACCTTTTCGATGTTGTGCCATTCTGTCCCTCTAGGGGACAATGACGATGAAGTGAGCATAGAGCGCAACATGGCCGCCGTGTCGCCCATTCCTAAAATAGTCACCACGCCCATCAAAGAGGACTTCAGCAGGGAGGATGAGGACTGCAGAGACGAGTGGGGTAAGAGAGAAAGTGAAAACAGCAGTTTTGGGGGATTTTTTTTGTTCATTTTCTACTTAAGAGATAAAACTATCACAAAGACTCTTCATCAAGCCGGTTAGCTTAATGTTGCTAGCTTGATGTCAGGCTTCTGGACTCGTTGCACTGACCCTTCTATAACAAAATCGGCAACCAAATCAACATGACAAAGGCCAGCCTGTGACCCTGACGGTCGAAAGCAGGTCCTAGCTACATGTTGAAATACAGTCACTGGGATGCTGTTGAAACAAGGTTAGATGTAACCACAGTTAACGTAGATGTTTACACATCTTTTGTCCTGCAAATCATCAAATCAACTTGTGAAAATTAAGACAAAATGTTAGGACTTATTATTAAACTGGTGTTTTGCTTGTTTCGTCCCTCAGATTCGGTGCCAAAGAAGGAGCAGAAACCGCCGGTCCAGGAGTCGACACCCACCAAGCCCGTGCAGAGCGTCGCCCCGCAGGCCCGTGACTCCTCCGGCTTCTCCGTGTGGGAATCCGGGACAGACAGCCTGGTCAACCTGTGGGACAGCAACTCTGGCCCTCCTGCCAACCCTTCCCAGACTTCCCAGTCCTCCAATCTGGTGGACCTGATGGGTGACTCTGATGTCCTTCATGACGACGTCCCGCCCAGCACCGCCGCCGCCAGCGGCAAGCCTCAGCCCCTCCTCAGCTTCGATGAGATGATGGACGGGACCTTCTGCTCGGCCACCGGCGCCGAGGATGACCCCTCCAGTCTGGTGGACGTGACAGCTTCCGACCAGATGACCCTCAGCTACCAGCATGCACTGCAGCATGCATCCGGGGAGAGGCAGGAGCTGGTTGACGGACAGCTGCTGATGACCAACGGGGAGACGCTGCTGAAAGAAGGGACTCAGGTCAGACGGGTAAACGCTGCTGCTGCTCATTCAAAAAGAGGCTTTCTGTCTTTTTGCGTGTTAATAGTTGTTTTCTCTCTTACAGGCGAGTGAGGGCTATTTCAGCCAATCACAGGAGGAAGAATTTGGCCAATCAGAGGAGTCCTCAGCTAAACCTGCACCGGTCTTTTATAACAAGCCACCAGGTGAGATACTTGGAAAACAAATGACTGTAAATTATTCAACACCTGGCTTTTTTGTTTGGAACAGATTTATTCATTTCATGCACTCCTTTGTTTCTATTATTGTGTCCACCCCATTTATATCAGTGAGGGTGGTCTAAATAACAGAAACACCTCTCTGTTTAATGTCTTAGTCGTATTTATAGAATAAATGAACTACATTAATAAATCTGTGTGTGTTCAGAGATTGACATTACGTGCTGGGACACGGACCCCGTGGTCGACGATGACGATGACTAACCGGCCAATCAGACGCCACCATCGGACCAAGAGGAAGTAGGAAGTGCGCTTCATGAAGAAACAGATTTTTTTTTCTAAAAAACAAAACACAAACAAACAAAAAAAAAAGTAATAATAATAACAAATCTTGCATCAAAACTACTTCTGTATTATCTTTTAGAGGAAAAGAAAACAGTAGCCACCGGGGAAATAAAGACGGGGTTTGAGTTATCGTTAAAGATGCGGTTTGAAGGCTCAGTTATGGGTTTTTTTCTGTGTGTTTGTTATTTTATTTATTTGTTTTTTCTTCTTTTTTTTTTGCTATGCAGATGTAATAGCTAGGAGCGGGGGGACTTTTGTTTGTGTAAATGATTTATTACACATTAACGTAGCGCACTGCTGCATATTAGAGACAATGAAGCTCAGTGTGCGGCAGGCAGCCGACACACCTAGTCTGTAGTGCTTTAATAACACCCTATAAACTAATACAGTGGATCATTACAGCCGCCATGTATATCTTCACTCTGTTTCTTTCTTACTTCTTTTTCACCTCTCTCCTTCCTTCTGCCTTCCTTCCAAAATATTCACCTCTGCAAGTCAGTTAATCTTGTATTTAGCCCTCACGTTATTGGAAAAAGGTGAAATATTCTATTTATTCTGTATCTGAACTTCTGTCACTAACAGCTGAAGGGATCCTGAAGAAATCAAATCTATTCTCAAGGTGAAGTTCCTGAAACAAGTCAAATTGTGGCTCCTTTTTGACCTTTTTCACTCCTTTTGTATGATTTTAAGACTGAATTCAAGATTAAATGGCTTGTAAATCTGGTTGCTCTTTTCACTTTTATTCCTTCTTCTGCCTCCTTGTGGATGAACTGCAGCTTCTCAATCAGCCTCTGGTTCCCAAAAATTCATCATTTATACCCCTCTTATATATTTACACGAGCAAATAAAAAACTTTTTTTTTTTGCATCTAATCTAGATGAATATACTGTAGATATTTTTCCAAGTGTTAACAGTTTTTTAGGAGCGTTTGGCTTCATGGTAATGAACATGAAGCCTCCTTCAGTTCGTGCACAGTAGATAAAAAACAATAAATCCTTTGTATGATTCTGATTCTTCTGAAACTGAAGTTTTCACAGGCCCCTTCACTTTGTGGGCAGCAGTTGGCACAGTTCCTGTTCAGTCAGGGAGGTTTGCTTTGCCTTTTCCAATTCAAAAATATTATATTGATGTTCATTTCTGGTAGTTCCTGTCCCATCAGTCAGAGGCTGCACAGGGACAGATGTTAGATCCAGATGTCAGAGGGAAGGTGGGATGAAACCGCTGGAATCACTCGGGCCACACGATGCTTGCAAATATTCTATTCTTGTCTTTGTTTTAATTTGCATGGAGAACCGAATGTTCAGGATTTATCACATAACTTCTGACTTTAAGAGCGCTTCACACAGTCTGCACAACAGAAAACTGTAGAAACCTGCGAGGAAGGACCGAGATATGAACCCCACAACCTGGATAATAACTGGAAACTAAGAGTTTTTGAGGATGTAGAAGAAATGAACTTCCTAAATATACGTTCATTGTTAAAAAAAATCATAGCAAAATAGTTTTGTTTATTATGCAAGAAGTGTCTAACAAAAGACACTATTGAGTTGCATTATGGGAAGTGTAGGATCCAGTGTTTTTGGAGCTTGACCCCTACCAGACTATAACTAAGCACTGTATGAAGAATATCATATGAGGAAAAGAGAGAAGACGCTCAGCTGACATCATTTAAAAATACACTTTGCTTCATTTAGCCTGCATCTGTGCAGCTGTTCACCACACTGGACAAAACAACACATTTTACAGCCAAATATTAGAAAAAAAAATTTAACATCTGGTTCTCCAAGCAGCTTAAAACCCTGAAAGTGATTCTTAAAAACTCTCTGACCCTCGACTGCTGCCCGACTGCTTTTGTTTTGTGCCAATGCAAAAAATACCGTATGTATTTCATCTTTATTTTTTATTGATATGATGTTTAGTTGCCCTGGAAACTGGAGTGAGAGGTGGGGCGGGCTGAGACGGGGTGTGTGTGTGTGTGTGTGTGTGTGTGTGTGTGTGTTTTTAATACCTGTCAAAAAGTGTGCTAGAATTGATTTTCAGGACCTTTTTGAATATTAGCAACAACAGTGTTAGTCTTTTTTTGCTGTAAATTCCTGTAGAAAATAAAAACTCCTAGGCAATAATAACACCTGTGTGTGTGTGTGTAGAGCACCTGGATCCTGTGCGTGTGTGTTCACCTGACAGGAAGTGAGTTCATCCGCTGATGTTTTGGATCCTGGTGTTCAGATGATTTTGGGGACCCGGTTTGATTTATACTTCTGCATCCTGAGTGATCAGGAGACAGAAAGAGGACACGCTCACATCCGACATACATTCAGTTCTATTAAATTCTGTATAATGAGGCTCAATTAGTGAATAAATATGCAACTCTTTATTTTATTTTGCCATTTTGTCTCGTTTGTAAAAAGTTGGAGCTTCCAGATACATTCAGTTGAAACGACACACAGCTGATCTCCATTCAGTTAATTATGTGGCTTTTTAACTTTAAGTATTAAATAATGAATGAATACTTTTTGACATGTGAAAACCTTTTTGCAAAGTTCGTCCAGATTGAACCGAGACTTCTAGATGTCTTTAGATCTGCAGATCGCTGGGAAGCAAAAGGACAGATGTGAGTGAAACAAAGGGATTTAAAAACACTTCATAGTAATAAAGATGTAGGACTCCATCAGGAGTTGTTGTAGAGATGTGTTTGTGTGTCAATAAAGGAAGAAACGTCAGCAGAACAAGGAGCCTGAAACAGATATAAGAGATATTTGTTGCGTCGGAGCTGCTGTTCAGATCAATGTTGCCATTTAATAATAATAATAAACATGGACTCCAGACACGCTCAAGTTTTAATAAACAAACTAAATTCACTTCATTAAAGGCAAATGTGCCCTGAAACACACCAAAAAAAACACCAAACAAACACACAGAAGGAGAAGTGACATCTAGTGGCCGTTGGAGGAACTGGAGCTTAAATCACTGGAACCACGACTTCCAGCATGAAGCAAGTTGTGTTGTTTGTTTGTTGCTTATAGAAGTTGATGGCAGCATGCAAGTCAGAAATTCCTGTCAACAGATTTGACTGATGTTTAACGTTTCAGACGTTTCAGCAAATGCACAAAAACATTTACGTTCAAGTGGTAAAGCCCTCTAATGGCCGCAGGATTTATGACTTGTCCATGAGGAACAAAGCAGGAAGTCAGGTGAAGTTAAAGAGCCTTAAAGTCCACAGGAGGAGGAGGAGGAGGAGGAGGAGGTCGGGTCGATGGGACAACAAAACATCTGATAGAACAGGAGAGGACGCTGTTCACTTCATTTCTCCAACAATCGACGTTGGTTTCTTTTAATCACGACCACAGACGCTCCCCAACATTAACCACGTGGTTATTATTGTGAACATGAAGACGAAGACGTCCCCTAACCTTGAAAAAGTAGTCATTTGAACCCAAACCACAATGATTCCCTAACTGCTGTTGTTACAAGCCACCGTCCAGATCAGAAAACAACAAACAATACACACACCTGGTTTCTCATATCCACTCCTCACTGAATTCTCCTTGTAGCTCACGCCTCCACCACTAGATGGCGCCATTATATTTCCTTTTCCCTGCTGGACCACCATCACCTGTCCTCTTCCCTCTGGTGTTTCACTCTGGTCTTAACCGTTGAGTCCTGTTTGTGATTGTATGACATAATATAATAAATGATGATCCTTTTAGTGGAGATTTCTCCCAAACATGACTTCAGACTGTCAAACTATTTATTCAAGCAGGATATTTTCGTAGCTACAGCGCTAATGGCGCTTTAAGTTTAGCCGAACTCTGCCTCCGTCATGACAACGACCTTGACTCCATTAAATCTAAATGATTTTAATTGGTCATGACTGACCTGATTGATTCAGAGCTGCAGCTCTTCAAAGAGTTATTCAGGTTTCATGATTGTGTTTTCAGACCTGCCTCAGTTCAGAATGTGATATTCTTCATTTTATATCTTTTGTTCTAATTTTACTAAGCATCTAAACGTTTCTTCCCACGTCTTGACTCTCTTTTGCTGACAAGGTAAAGATCTTGTGATCACAAAATAAACGTCTGCTCAGTTTCTCATTATGACAAGAAAATGTTCTCATTTTAACAAGATCCTTTTTACGATGTAATACGATATTTTTCATGTTGTTATGACATATTTTACTTGTTATAATGAGAGTTATTCAGTCTCATCTTTGGGGACTAAACCTGCTGATTGGAGGATTTCCAGGTCAGGAGCTCCAAACTGGCCTGACTGGAACAATTTGGGAGCCAATCAGGATCAACTCCAGCTGTGGTGCATTCACTGGAGTTAAATTCACATTTAATTTAACACTGACGGTACTCATTTAACATATTTGATCAGGGTTACAGATAATGATCATTTCGCCTTTTTCTCACCATAAAATAAGTTAGATTTTAAAAACAGAACTGCAGATAATTAAAGACAAAACTACATTTATTGTCATTTTATGATGGTATTCTTTCATATTCATTCACACAGAAGACATCTTTACAATATGCCGAATCCTGTTGGTGTATGAGGAATACAGGGCACGAACCAGAGTGAGGAAACAGTTACTACCCACAGAGCTTAATCAAACACTTCACAGGACAGGCGAACACCCAACCGGACTCTGCATCCACTGTAATCACCCAGGAACCATCAGACTGCTGGAGCTGATAGCAGCACTACAGGAGGCAAAACATAGTACATTAGGGAGTCTGCTTGGGAAGGAGGCATCATGGAAAGAACTTCTAATTAACGAAAGAGAGAAAATGTTGTTCTCTTTCTTTTCTCTCCCGCCTCTCTGTTGGTCCACACTCAGTCCAGTAGGTGGCGGTAATGCTCCTGTAAGCAGGTTTGCCAACCGCCAATAAAACCCAAAGAAGAAGAAGATTTGATAATATTTTCCAGTAGTAAAATCTATCACATATGTCTCCAGAGACATTTTAAATTCCTCTAATAAGGGACCTCACAGAGTCAGTTATTTCAGATTCTTCTCCTCACGTCTTTGAGTAAAATAAAGAAATATATATCTTCATATGTCTTTGCAGCTTTGACCTTGACTTGACATCTTAAAGCTTCCCCTCGACAAGACGTGTACAGTGATTTCCCCCTGAGCTGTTGCAGTGATGTGGGGGTTGAGGGGCAAGGCGGTGGGTTAACTGTAATTAGGCTGGCAGATGGGAATACTCCAAAGGTTGTTCAATCAATTGGTTCGGCCACTTGGAGAGCAGCCTCCTCTAATCACTCATTAATCAGTGGAAATGAGCTCTGATTACACTCCGTGACGGAGACTCTGAAGCGAGCTGCGTCGAGGCTCGAGAGGCTGCAGGTTTTCTTCCGCCTCATTTCACTCAGTACGTCTTCAGAGAAACGCAACACGACCTGATCCTGAAAGGCTGGAATGAAAGATGGCCCCCACCTGTTGTATCTGAGACTCACCTGAGAATCTTCTAACTCTGCATTTAAACAATGACTGAGCACCTTCAACCTGTCCTACCACCTTAAACTGCTGCCAATCTCTCAACATAATATAACTGCAACAAGAGCACCTTCTCCCCCCGTCACCCCCTAAAATGAAGAGCGACGCCGTCATTTTGTCCTCTCCATTTCTTTTCTTTCATCTTTTGGCCTGTTTCTTACAGGTTCTTTTCTTAAAAGCACAAGATCTGATGTTTATGCTATTAAGAGACTTCAAAACAAACCCGTGTGTGTTCTCTTCTGTGCTTCTCTGACGTTTGTTTGTTCCTTTTTTTGCTGAGATCTGAGACCTTTACTGTCATTTCCAGTTTGGATATTCAACTTGAATGATTTCTTCATATTCTTTTTATATCTTATCAAGGGAGGTTGAAGTGTTTTCTCTTCCTGCTGGGTGTTTTTCTTACTCAAAATGTCAATTTTAATCTTGTCCCTGTCTGATGAAGTTTTTGTTGGCGTATTTCAATCTCAGTTGAAGGATTGAAAGTTAGAGTTAGAGGAACCAGTCTGTCTCCAAACCAGTTTGTTAAATTGTAAAATGTGAATTGTAATGTTCACTCCAAATCTCTGTTCTATCAAGAAGTCATCATCTTAGAAGAAAGGCCAGATCGCAACAGCGATAGGATGGTGAACAGAGAAGAAACCGAGAAACAGCAGAAGAAGTCATTTCTCTTGTTTCCACGGTTTCACCCAGAAGCTGCCAGCGAAGAGCAGCAGCTCCACCGACTTCAGGACAGTCGGATCAAGAATGTGAAACTTTTAACTCTCAGAGATTAAAAACACAACTGCGACAACTCCAGAAGACTTTCAGCCCCACCTCAACCCACAAGTAAAATCCTGCTTTTACATTAATGATGAGTAATAATAATCTAATGATAGAATATGTCATAGTAGAACAGTCACATTTTACTGCTTTAATACTTTAAGTACATTTTACTGATTATACTGCAGTAACATTTTCAATGCTTTTACTCGTAACACAGTATTTTACAGTGTGGTATTAGTACTTTTACTGAAGTAAAGCGTCTGAATACTTTGTCCACCTCTGAGCCTTCGAGAGATTTGTGACACTTTTCTAACAGTCACTTCCAGCTGTGAGGCTGTGATGTAACAGGGGGCGGGGTCCGCGGGGCGACATGGCCTCCAGCAGACACTGTAATCAGAGGACGGCAGCGGGGCAGCCAATGCTCAGCCGTTGCCGTGGCGATGTGACAGAGCGTTGGAGGGGTGGGCTGATGTTCTCTCTTTACTACATGTAAACAAGGCTGAACAGGTTGCCAGGCAACACACACTCTCACAGATGCCATCCCAGGCTCCATGTTAGAGGCTTGAGTCGGGTTTGATGGAGGAGAGAATCTCAGCGGCGTGTTCTTTTCTGTCTGGTTGGATGGAAAAATGTCATCCAGTGCCAGCAGGAGGAGTCACACCGGGTGTCAAACACTCGGACTGTTGCCAAGGAAACTTCATCATTTTGTCATCAATGTCTTGATCTCTGTGAATAAATAAATGCCCCCTGACTGCTGCGAGGGCTGTTCTACGAGAAGAGCCACATTTACTTGATGAAGCAACTTTTCCAACACCTATTGGCCTTCAGTCTCTTTCAATCTTTAAAGTTATTTTAACATCAAAAAAGAAAGTGTATCATATCTGGAACAAGCCTGATTTGCCTACTTGATGTATTATTATTCTAAATAACAAAAAGACAAGGTGCCCGACTGGTGGAGTGATCATCGAGTCCATGCGTGTCAGTCTTTGGTACAAAAATATCTGAAAATGTAAAATCTCCACAACAAAACGAACAATGAAAACTCACGAAGACGTCACACTGTGGTTACTAAAAAGCGTCGAGGAGTGTGTCCCTTTCTCTCTCCACAGATCTTTTATTACTCGAGAGCACATTCGCTGTTGTATTGAATGGCTTCTCTCTCTCTCTCTTTATATAACCTCGCAGGCTGAATCATCATCAAGGTGTTTGTCTCTGTGATGAAACACGCGTCTTAAAACTGAGATGCTCATCTTCAGTTGCGCAACCCTTTTCTCAGCTTTCTCAAGGCCAAGAAATATTTCTCTGAAGGTGCGAACATGTAACGTTTGATCATCAGTGAATCACCAGCCGGAGGGCACTGGTGTGATCGTCGTACAAAACAAGACAATGACCAACATGACTGACGGCTTCGTGCAGCGCTTGTGATGTATCTTATATATGTATATGTATATATATATCAGGCAGATCTGTTCTGAGAACAGTCTCTGTGATCATTGAGTCCCTGCTCAATCAAACCAGTAACTTCACACTTTCTTCATTAAACACATCATACATGTCTGAGTCATGTGTCAACTTCAGGGCAGGGAAATTAGTTTTAGCTCCAGGTGCTGATGATCGAACCAGAAACAACCGTCACTGAGGAATTCTAGGTTGCCAATGAAGCTGTGAGATTCTCTCTGAGAGCTTTTGAGTCTCTACCTTCCTGACCCTTCCCCCTTTGACTGTATGATAATAACTGCAGTGACATTATTATAGAGCTCCTGACCGTGATGGAGGCCAGAACTGGAATAACTTAAAACCATTATTACCATCATTTAGTGGCAGCAGGGACAGAGAAAAAGTTTCACCTCCAGCCACACAATTAATGATGTGAAGCAGGTGTCAACTTTTCACAGCTGATGCTGATTTACTCTGATTTAGGAGTTCCCTGAAGAGTAACGTGTGAAAGTTTCAAACAACTTCACCCTTTACGCAAGATCGTAGTAAGACCTACACGATCAGCTGGATTTTGCAGGTTAGCCAGAAGACCATGGATTTGACTAATGAATCACTCTAAAACTCAGAGCTACAAAACACAGACGAAAACATCTACAACTCCACGACGTTAGATGCAAAACTAAAGAACCTCATGTAATAGTATGGTAGAAATGTAGAACCCATTGGTTCAAAAATCCTATTTTCGGCCTATGATTCTGAGAGTATGGATGGGGTGAGTGTCCGAAGTCTCAATGAACTGCTAACTGTTGAGGAAACTATTGCATGGGGAGTCCAGAGTCTCAGACAGAGCAGAACCTAGAACCTCAAACGCAGAACTCTACAACTCTAGAACCCCAGAATCTCAGACGCAAACAGAGCTGACATCGACTGACAGTTTAATGCTTTCATTTAACATTTTATATACAAAAGCCAAATTACCAGTACGCCTACAAACAGCAGTCGGGCATTTGATTTTTCATTAAACGTTGTAAACACTTCTGCAAGAACCCCCCACTGTGAATCACTTATGTGACATTTAATCAAATACCAGATGTGTTAGGACGAAAGAAAATATCATTTGTTTCAACTGATATATTGTTTTAATAATTTAAACCTTTTGAAACCAATTATTGTTTTCTTTGTTATGCAGCAGTTTGTTTTGGTGCCTCGTTCTAATTGCCTTTGCCACCAGAGGCACTGACACATAATACTTTAAAAACAGCTGAGACACTTCGTGTTTCTGTGAAGCCGAACTCCTCCACAGCAGAGTGACGAAGGGACAGAAGTGACTCGCTTTGAGCACAGAAAGAGGCTGAGAAACCATTAAAAAAAATGAAAATGTTTGCCAGAGAAGATGGCAGGAGTGGCAGCAATGATGGCTTTGCCAATGTGGCAGATTCCATTTCCTCGTCACTCAATGCTGCGATTTACACCAATGAAGCAGCAGCATTAATATAAGAGCATGTGCTAGGCAAGGATGCCAGGGCAGACAGAAGAGAGAGAGAGACAGAGAGACAGACAGAGAGAGAGACAGACAGAGAGAGAGAGAGAGAGACAGAGACACAGAGAGAGAGAGAGACAGACAGAGAGAGAGAGAGACAGACAGACAGACAGACAGACAGACAGACAGACAGACAGACAGAGAGAGAGAGACAAAGGGACAAACCACAGGGAACGATTGGGGATAGATGATGATGAAGGAAATAAAAAAAACAGAACTGCAGTCAAAAGAGGAAGGGAGGATGAAGAGGAGAAAATCAAGGGAGGGAGGGTAAGAGTGACTCAGAGGCTAACTGAAGGAGTCAGAGAGAAACTCAAATTCACTATTTACTTTAAAAGCTTTCTGATTGGCAGATGCAGACGTTCAGAATCAATTTCTAGCTGAGAGAAGCAGAGAAAAAAGAACAGAGTTAATCTGATGAATAATTCATGTGAAAACTTTAGTAGGTTAACGCAGAGGTCAGAGGAGAACTCCTACGTCCTGTTTGATTATACATTAAAGTAGCAGTGCTGCATCGCACAGATCATAAAGAGAAATAATCCACCAACCAACAAACTCAGGGTTGTTAAATTGATGCTCACTGACAGCTGCATTTTAATCAGTTATTGTTGGTAACCACAGCAAATGATCACATGAGGAGAAAGGGTTCATATGAAGATGCAAAATGGTCAAAGTTGCAACCAGCTGACTGTCATGAGCTCCCAAACCCCAACGCTAATCCACGCCTTTATGTTTAGCTAGTTAGCACAATTAGGAATAATGGTAAAAGATCCCTATTGGCTGTAGGCATACAGTCCCCCCTAAAAGAGGTCTCCATGACCTCCATCGTGTTCAAAAACTCCAGGATAAAAAAAGAAGCAATGCATATCATTTTTTCCCGCACTTCACAGTTCACACTCCTGGGTATCACACATAATACAATTTGGGCCCAGTCTGAGTCGGGTCCAGGGTCAGGTCTCATTTACTAAGAACCAAATCAACCCGTGAAAACCAGCACTCCCCATAATACTCTCTAATTCAACACAAAGTGTAATCAGAACTATCAGGCAAGAACAAGCAAACATGAACAACATAAAAGGTCAAAAAGGAATAATATGATTTGGCATTATGAAGGAGATGAATGCTGAAGACATGTAGTGAAGTTAGTGGTGCTTTAATTTAGATTTCTGAGATGCTCCGGAGGCAGAGAGGTATGTTGGCTACAAGAAAGGCGAAAGAATGAGCAGGTCCTTTTTTTTACTCCATAAATTATTGGAAGAAGCCTCGCAGGAGAAGATGTTTTTATTTCACAAGAGAAAAGCCGTTTGTCACAAAGCTTAAAAGAATGATAATAAATTTGTACATAAAAAATAATGTTTTTTTCACATGAATGATCCAGCTGACGCCATCCTGCAACAACCAAAAGGATCCTAATTTCCAGGTTGAGTTTGTAGTAAAGACGACATTGAAAACAACAAAGCAGCATGTTACAAAATGCAATCCATGTACACTTGGTTCTCTGGCTAGCTTGTCGTGCTCTACCTTTGTTTCAGCTGTCACTGGGAGAGAAGTGGCCTTGAATGTCACAAACACGGTGACACCGAAGGTCACCGCGTCTTCCTTTGTAAGAGTTAATACTCACAGTCCTTGAGAAGGAGACAAGCTGTGAACAGAGTCTTCAAAAAATCAGAGCAGATAAAAGAGGAGAGGTCGTCGTGGGCAACAGACAGTTCCCGGGAGCCATGGCAACGGCAGATTGGTACAATAGGTTGCTCAGTCACAGGGAGAGGAGAGGAGAGGAGGGATGAACAGAATGAGAGGGCGACAGAGATGAAAATAAAGGCAGACGGAGTCCAGATGAAAGGTAGAGGAACAGCTGTGCTCGTTGCTCGTCCTTTTACCTCATTACTGGTTATTTTCTCTCTTCCTCTGCTGTTCAAAACAACCTTGACTCAATTAGCTTCCATGACACCAGGACACCTCTGTGACTCAACAACACTGGTTTAAAACGGTGTGTAATTTCCTCCTTTATCCACACGCAGACCTGAAAGCCACGATCCCAGCAGAGTAAGTGGCATTCTTCGCCCACAGAGCTGCACTGTCTGGGGATTGCACTCCTGACGCCTTCGCAGCACTTTGACCCTCTTTTAGCTCTTTAAAGAATTAAATCTCTACTTCTAGTGGTGTTAGTGCTGGAAACACTGAGGCAGGCACGCAGACAGAAAGTCTGTCTGTCCAGGTTTCCTGCTTGAAGGATCTTCAGAGATGGACCAGCTTATTGGTTGGTTCGGCTCCTCCAGTAAGCATCCAGGTCTAGACAGCGGTGCTCCGACCCAGCAGGGGGAAGGCTGTTGGCAGGCCACAGCTGGGCTCCAGTTCCCTCAGTCCATGGACCCCCTGAAGCCCCTGTAACCCTACTTGGAACCCCTGTATCCCCCCTTGCAGGCCTTGTATGCCTCCTTGCAGTCCTTGTATGCCTCCTTGCAGTCCTTGTATGCCTCCTTGGAATCCTTGTATGCCTCCTTGCAGTCCTTGTATGCCTCCTTGGAATCCTTGTATGCCTCCTTGGAATCCTTGTATTCCACCTCTGAGCCCAAGTCCATCATGGTGAGTCCTGGGCTCTCGGCGGGGCATGGTAGCCATCGCGGTGGCAGCCTGGATGGAGCGGGCCCCCGGCGGGGTGAGGTTGTTGTGGTTCAGGTCCATGTTGGATAGGAGATGACCCAGGGAGTCCCAACGCTGGGACGAAGGCAGGCGTATCAGGGAGGAGTAACCTCGCTCGGGGAATACAGCCGTCACGGGAGGCTTGCTGGTCTCAGATGTGAACACCAGAGCAGGATCCTGGTGTTCCCTGGGAGGCGGCAGCAGCGGCACGGCTCGGAGCGGGGCGGGCTTCAGGTAGGTGCCCCCCCGCGGGTCGGCCAAGACCTCGCTGTAGGGCGGAGGAGGATCCTCCATCAGAACTGCCTCCTCATAGCAGGGTGGCTTTCCAAATATATCTGTGTCTGAAAAAAAGAGAAGATCTGGATTAATCTTAGGTTTTAGCAAAGTTTTAGCAAGTCAGCCAACTGCAGTACAAAATCATGTAAAGTCTACAGGACCAGGCAGCGTGGAGAGGAAAGAGACCCTACTGAGCATGTGCAGTGGGCTTGAACGTATCATGTATGTAGACATTATATGTATGTATATACACAGTCGCACTGATACACGTGACAAAACATCAGCAAATCACAGCACATTTGGTCGTCTCGCTCTCCATCCTTCTGCCTCTCTGGCGACTTCATCTTTTCTGGTGGAGGAACTGCACTGCAGCACCACACATAACACTTTCATCACACGTTCATTCATCCCTGTTTATTCAGCAAAATAAAGGACAGCACAAGGGAGAGGTGGTTGTTCTCACTCCGATCTTCGTTGAAACCTCCTCTTTCAGAGTCTGAATGGTGTACCGCACGTGACTTAATGTCCAAGGCACGTTAACTACGTTCTGCTAACAAACCCACAATCAAATCATTATTTTATAGATGTGAAAGTTACAGTCAAGCAGCGCTACACGTGTCAGCGATGACGCAAAGTGATGATTCATGAGTGTCACTTACTTGTATTATGTGGGGAGTTGTGAATGAGTGAATGAGGCAGTGATTTCAGGGACAGTGTGCTGTGGATCGTGGCCTGGCTGGTTACTTGGTCTCCACTAATTGGACCATTCACACCTGTCGCTTATTACACAGAAGGACCGGCCTGCCGTACTCCGAGCAGCACTCAACTGTTTATATTTGCAACCAATTAAAAAGCTCAGCAGTGAAATGTTCAGGCTGATGCAGAGATGTGGACACAAACGAATGGTATTCAGCAGAAACACCGAACGCGAACGCTGAGACATGAATCATCCACAGACTCCCGGCGTTATGCTGAGAGGACACAAGAGATGTTTTCTTTTATTCAACAGACAGTTTCCAACAGAAAACAAAGTACTAAATTATAGTTATAGAAGTGTGGTACGTCTGGTCCATGATACAAATTAGTTTGATATTTTCTTCTGGATGACATCACAGCAAGAAACGTACGTTTTTATAAAAACGAAGCACAAAAATAAGATTTGGAAAAAGCATCTTCTTTACAAAACACACGTTCGCTCCTGCAACATTTCTAAAATCCCTCTGACCTGACAGCGAGCCAGTGGGCATAATGTAACACAGTGGAGTCTATGTTTCAATGTATCGCCAGCATAAAGGAAAATATTCTTGGCCTGATAAAACAGCCTTGGGCAACAAACATCAGCGTTAAAGCTGTTTTTCTGGCACAACTGAAGACAGTTTCTATTTCCAGGCTGATGAATCTGCCCAGATTCTGATCAATATCTGTCGAAATGTTGCACAAGCTCTCCTCCTGCTTTCAAAGGCTTCACTGGACCTGAAATATTAACAGAAACTGGTCTTGCCAGCTCCTTGCACGGGTTTCTTTTGGAAATAAAGAAATGGTTTTTTTATCCATGCAAGAATCATACGTGTATTTAGTTTAACTCACTTCCCGATGGAGTTACAACAGTTTCTCTGCAGAATAATGAAAGTGGGTCGGTGGTTTTTGAAATATTCCAGCAACTCTGGCAGGTGGAGAAATAAGAAAAAATAGTAGTTTCCCTTCAGGGTCTCTTACACTTTGTCACAGAGAGGACCAGAGACCTGTGACCTGATGGAATCATTCAAGCACCTCCAGTTTGAATTGGTATTCATTAATAATATCTTTAATATCTAAGCGTGTGTTCAGAGTGAAGATGACATTTCAGCAGGGACACAAAGTTAAAGAAAGAAGAAGAACACAATCAGTAAGATGGATGTTTGCTTCACTGTGGCTCACGTGAACCGAGACGAAGACACTCATCGAGGAAAAAGAAGTTCAGACGTCGTCCCAATCAAGCCTTTAATATCGAGTCTGATGCTCAATATAATATATAATATATAAGCCACAGACTCAGCTGCAGAGCGATGCTCCTTTTGCCTCTTTGACTGAGTAGAGACGCCGGCCCCTCAGAAGGCACACAAACACGACAACAGCCAAGGAATTAATGTTAATTAGAAGTTAATTAGCTGCTGTTTGTCATTTTAACCGGTGAAAGCGACAGTTAGCTCCGGCTAAACATGAGAAGCTGCGCTACCTGAATGTTTATTATATTGTTAATAAGAGAGGAGAGACAACAGATTCACTAACATCTGAAGAACTGTCACTCACATACGGAGCAGAGTTCAGTACAGGCCGGATCTAACTGATCCTGACACAGATCTCCACGGCCGAGGACATCTTTACTTTGTACAGTCAGCATTCACGTGAGGTTAAAATGAGCTGCACGTTCAATTTGAACGTAAGTTTAGAAAGTTTAAAAGGCTCCGTTATTATAAACTACCGCGTGATGAACTGGTCTCACATCGTCTGCTTGCAGTCTTCATGACTGTCTCGTTGCTGAAGCAGCTTTGGCACGCAGTGTGTTTCCGTCTGTAGTATCGTCCCTCACAATTACACCGATAAAAGCAGCCCACATATCATCCCTCAGCTCCGACCTGTTTACAACAACACACATCACAGTGGTGTCTCAACAGCTGTTTGTTGAACCGTTGCCATGGTGCTGGATGTATTTATACATGCAAATGTGTGTCTTTATGTGTGTGTGTACCTGATACCTACAGGATCATTGTTTCTCAACAGTCGCAGCAGCTGCCAGAACAGCTTTAAATAAACAGCAGAAACACATGAGACTGATGTTTCCACTGGGAGGATCGGGGGGGGGGGGGGGTTTGTTTGAGGCAGCAGTCGGTGAGGTGAGGATACAACATGTGATACAGTGATTTCTGTATCTGTGACTGCACAAAACACAGTGATCGTGTTAGTCCAGGTTAAAGGGAAACAGTATATGTAGTTACAATAGATCCTTTTTATCTCCTCATCTCATCCCTCCTCATCTAATCTCCAGTTTCATCTCTCTTTTCTCTACACCTCTTCTCGTCTCGCTCCTCTAATCTCCTCATCTCCCGTCTCCATTCTCCTCATCTATCACTCCTCTCCACTCTCTTCGCTTCCCGTCCAATCTAATCTCATTTTGCATCTCCTAATATCCTCATTTTATCCCTCTCATTCCTCTCTAATCTCTCCTCACTTCATCCCTCTCCTAATCTCTAATCTCAGCTCATCTCTCTTCTAACCTTGCCTCTTCTTGCATCATGTCTAATCTAATCTCCTCATCCCATCATCTCTTTAATGTCATATTATTTCTAATCTACAACATCCACATCTCATTACACCCCTCCTCTTTGTTTTCTCCACATCTCCTCCATAATCTCTTCCCTCTTCCCATTTCTCTCCTTTCATCTCTCATCTCTCAACACTTTCCTTTTTAATCTCCGCTCATATCTCTTCTTAACCCTTCATCTCCTCTCAAATAAGCTGCAGACGCGTTACCTTTGAGTCCTGCGTTCCAGCATTATTTCCTTGTGTTGTGTGTTTTCCTGCCTTTTTGTCTGCTCCTTGTTTGATTTGTTTGCTTGCTGCGATCGCTCATCTGTGAACCGACCTATTTTGGCAAGTGATCTGTGCCTCTGCGTCGGGCTTTGGAGTCTCGTTGCCTGTGGTTCTCCAGTCTTAACAGTGTGGTGCAGGGCAGGTAGAGTACAGCGGCTTTATCGGAGCTTTTTTGCCGCCTGCTGCTGGAAAACAGGGTTGATAAGAGCACTGAGACTGAAACACGCAGAAAATGTGCTGTAAAATCAAAACAATGAGATAAAAAGGTCCTTAGAGTTAAGTTCTGCATCCCCCTAAAACCTTGTTCTCATCTTCACACTCCAGTGTACTCCACTGTACAGCTAGCTAATACAACAGTCCTGCAACAAATATATATATATATATAAGAGTTTATGTATGGTCGTTTTGAGGACGTAGTTTGGGTTAAATTGTTATACAGACAGGTGTTTCTTTTATTTTGTGTACCTCATTTATATCCATGAGGCTAAACAGCAGAAACTGCTGCCTCTCAAACACTAAACACTCCAACCTTCATAAAGGATTTATTGCAGGACGGTTGCATTAGTTTTAGCTAGGTGTACCTACTAAACTGGCAGCTGAGAGGGTTAAACAAACCAGATACAGTCTGTTAATTAATGAGCTTAGTGGTTTCTAATGCTTCTTGGTTGCTGCTCTGGACTCGTGGAGTGTAAATGTGGTCCTCGTCCGTCTTCCTCTCTGGTATTCTCGACTGAACCAGCTCCTGGCTTCTCTCTCCGTCCTCTGTTGAGCTCAGCTGGTCGGCACCTGCCTCTCTTTGAGCTCCGCTGCTGCCTGGATACTAAACCTCTTCATCAGTCTGCTCTGTGACCGAGACTCCAGCAACCTTTTGTTTTATCCTTCGCTGTCTGTCTGTGCTCATTAACCGTCTTTGACAGCAGCTGATGCTCTTTCCCTCACACCTCTTCACTCTACAGATCTTAGAAGGATTTGATTCTGTCGTGTATGAAGTTCCTCTTCCATCATGGCTTTCTAATTCTTCTCTTCCGTTTATTGTTTTTCCTCTGTAAATAATTTAGGATTTATTCTTTCTTTCATCATTTTTATGTTAGATACAGCAGCATAAACATCACTAAATTCTCATGCAATCCAGGACAACTACATTTTAAGCTTTGTGATTTCACTTCATGCTAATGCTGCTCAGCGCTGACGATACTTTTCACTGCAGTTGCACTTTTTTTCATTTCAGATGTCTTTACAACTCAAGTGGCTCGTGGACGTGTTTTTCTAGGTTGAAGCTTGACTTCCTGAGAAGGAGAGTTGCCTCGTGTTTTCCTCTGCCAGCAGAGTGAAGCAGAATGTGCCCAAAACTCCTGAATGAATTTCCATAAAAATGTTGCACACACTGACTTTGGGCTGAGGAACAAATGTTTGGGGGTTTTTGTGGTGAGAAAAAGGAAGCCTCAGAGCTGCAAATCTGTTGGACAGGATTTTGAAGAGTTGAGGTGCCCTTGAGCAAGGCACTTAACTGCCAACTGCACAAGTGGAGCAGCTCAGTGACCCGTGTGGTTGTGGAAATGATGTGTTGATTAAAAACAGCTTTCATACCTGATGAATCTGGTTCCAGATGTCTGAATCATGTTGCTCTTATGAACGGCTGTTTCACCAGCCGGATCAATAACTGGACCAATCGTTGCCTTTTAGCCACATTAGCAACGTGGTCCTATAACCGGCAGCGTCGGTCCAAAGTATTTCTGATTCTGATTCTGAATAAAGCGTAGCGACTTGGCGGAGCGCACAGTGACACTGACGTAGTACATTAGCATGTAGCATATTATACGTTTGGCACGACACAAGAAACAGCAAGCTAACATCTCCTAGCCTCCGCTAACACGGCTTCTATGTCCACTGAAGATACAAAGAAACCAACATGATTCAGCTGAAGCTTCATGTTGGCTGATTGAATCCTGTCCCCAGTTTCTTACAAGGTAATTATGTTGGGAGTGAAAGGCCAGTATGGACAGGAGGATGATTACAGTGATCAGTAACTCAACATACAGGAACAAATCTAAACCTATTCTTAAAGACTTCGAGAATAAAGCTTCTCTCTCTCTCCACATCTCTGTCCCCTCTCTCGCCCAGCTGTGCTCCTGCTGACTCGTCACTCCTCCCTCTGATTGTGTCTTTCTTCTCATCTTTCTGTTTCTTTTTTAGTTTAGCCCGGCCGCGTTGTCGCTCTCGCTCCGTCACTGCTCGGCCTCCGCAGTCACCACCCACGCCTCAGCGGCAGCTGTCACCATGACGCCCCGCGGGGGAACGCTGCCCGGCAGGCAGGGAGGTGGAGGCTGGGAACCGAAGAGTCTAAAAAAATCTGACACTCCGCACAAAGTAATCCTCCTCCTGTCATCTGAGCTGCTCGTGTGAATGTTGGGAATATGTTTTTTCCTTGTCTTCGTTCTATTTTGTGTTCATATAAAAAAAATAATTGTGAAATCTGCATTTGTTTTGTAAATAAAGAGCAAATCAGATGTGACAGGTTTGGTATTTGTCAGTAATTTAACATTCAGCAGTAGAGAAGTGATTCATGTTCTTCTCCACAGAGTTTAGTGTCGACTGATGGATGCGGTAGCTGATATTTTGAATGCCAACTACAAGTTTGAATACAGCTTCATTCAACACTTTTGGATCACATGTTGATCTGCCTGGGGTTCTGCCATATTTCCCATTTTGTTGTTTCTTCTGGGAAACTCCCGTAATTGGCACGGCCCTCAAACTTTATTATGAATAATCATCATACATAGATCCAGATCCACAAGTTTTGTATGTTTGTCTGACGTTATCCAAGATGCCAGATCATCAATGAAACTCAATCACACACAATCCACAAACTACACACAATTTCAACCCATCTATCACTGCAACCTGGCAACCTGGTAACCTGGCAACCCGATTCAAGGGGCGTGTGCGCGGCTGCTAACGTAACGTCCTCCTCACATACATGAGTCTCTCCACACCTTTAACTGCCCTGAGTGCCTCCTTGACCTCCTCCACCTCCTCCCAGAGCCTCAGACGCAGGACTGCCCCTCCCTATATTTCAAACCATTCAAACAACAGCAGAAGAACAAACTAGACTAACTAAAATAAACACCGAGCATTGTGGAGATCTACAGAAACCTTCTAAAACCTCAGAGGCCTGAAAGATACACAGAACAAGAAAACAAACAATCGTTACCTGGCATGCTGACCCAGTTAGCTTGCGGCATGGGGTGAGGAACCTGCAGAGGAACAGGCGGCGACAGGGTTTGAGGAGGGCAGAACTGCGGTGGCTCCCTGGGCAGCTGTGGAGGTGGTGGTGGGGGAGGAGGCGGAGGAGGAGGAGGGAGAGGCGGGTATCCAGCGGGGTGACAGCTGAGCGGCTCCATCTCGACAGTTCGCAGACATTGCTCCCTCAGCCTCTCCTCGTGGCGACGCTTCAGCCGGCGCTGCAGGAAGCTGCAGAAACAGCAGAGCATGACGATGACGGCCCAGACCAACCAGAAGCCGGCGAAACAGGCCAGGAAGGTGTAGGTGCCCTGCGACATCACCATGGCGGTGACGGGACAAGCTGAGAGTTCCCCCCCGAGGCAGGAAGAGGTGAGTTCAGTTGGGATGTGAGCGGGTGACTCGTCTCTCCAGGGTCAATAAGACAAACACATGTATCACATTCGGTGAAATATTGTCAGTTAAAATGCTGTCGTTGCTATAATCCAAGGTGGGAACTAAAACAATAAAAGCAGGTGACAGAAGGTGTTAACAGCAGCCGACGACAGTTCAGCCACTTGACTTGTTGATGCATTAAAGTTCAAGTTCAAACAAATCCTTCAAAGGATCTGATTCTGAAAATCTGATATAATAATAACTGATGACAGGTTTGTCTAAAGATGGCAGCTCTTTCACTTCTTCCAATACTTCACTTCAAATTATGGGTCTTTTATGAATTAATTATGAAATCTGGAAACATAACCAAGTACTTTTTTAATGTAAATTCATGAATGGTCAAGAATCTGGTGATTGGATCAGAAAACTGGATTTAAACCTGCAAGAAATCTAAAAAACTATGTTTCTTTCTGTTTACAAATCTTCTGTATCCGTCCAGATGTTTTAGAAATCGGCTCCTCTGCAGCGCTCCTCATTTACATGGAAATGTGTGTGAATCCCAGAACGAACACAAACGCTGTTATTCCATAAGACTGCAGATGAACTCAACATCAACAGCAGCAAACATCCATTTAGATTGCCCAGAGGGCTCCACCAGACTCCTTTCAATAATCCACCCTCTCACAGTTCTCTTACAGCTCTGGCGGCTGAAGGCTTTTCCATCTTTTCTGATGGAAAATAAAGTTCAACATCATTTTTTAGGCAGTCCATGAGACTAGGGTCAAAAATGAAAAAGAAGAAGCTGGAAGAAACAAAGGCTTGTGGGACAGATGAACTGAGGCAACGTCCAATCTGAAGCAGCAAAAACCTGTCAAGCCGGTCCCTTCAGGGCTGCGGGGGACCAGAGTCGGGGGTCCGTCCGACCGCCGGGACACCGAATTCTTCTCTCTCAGATCCCAGCGGGACTCCTCGGCCTCACGCTGCTCTACAAAGACACACGGAGAGGAGACGAGACCATCGTCAGCGGACATATTCAGACAATACTTTCAACACAGTGAGAACTCAGAGCAGTAAAAACAGCGCAGAGGCCCCGTGCTCATCAATCTCAGCTGGTCAGGCAGGATTATGACGCCGAACTGGGGGGGGGGGGTATCAGTTTCACACTTCAGAGAACAGCTCAGAGGAAATGTTCACAGTGATGTCGCAAAAGACAGAAAAAACAGGACACTTTATTTCTTATTTCATTTCAAACTAATGAATTACTTCAGTTATTCCTTCCAAGCTGATGGATCGACAGGATGACGTTCTTCATCAGTACAGAAATTAAAAAGCTTTGGTTAGGCACAGAAACACATCAGAGTTTGGGTTAAAATAACCTCTTGCTTAAAGTTAGGGAAACATCATTATATATCATTATAAATATATGTCTTATTGGCCATTTGCTGAAAGGACTCTGATGTGAGTCCATGAGTGTCGAGGGTTGGCCAAATCCACAATTCATGAAGTCCACGAAGTAGACAGACAAAGCTAAACAAAGAAATGGGACTACCTATGATGATGTGAGTTTCCTCAGTTGACGATTTGATGTGAATATAATATCCAGTCTGAAGGGAGGAGAATGAATCAGTCTGAGAGGATCAGGACAAAAAAATACTTCAGCGCCAACTGAATATTATTATTTTTTTATCTCTTTTAAATTTTCTTTTGTATAATTTTTTGCTTCAACAGTGTTTGTTTTTTACATGGTAATAAAGAGAAAACATGAATGATTTTGTGTTAAAGCCACAGCAGAATAATTACACACACAAACAGCAGCTGGTTGTTGTTTCTTAATTTGCTCGGTCTGACTATCTTCTGCATCTTGACTAGCTGATATCTGCAAGACTTTAGTTGGACCAAAACTGAGTTTGCAAGATGATGGTGTTCATCCCTCACTGCAGAGACAAGAGCAAGTAAACATGTCATTCCCAGACTCTCGTCTGGACACTAACAGGTTTTGTTCCTTCAAAGTTCCAGTAAAATCGGCCCGGAGCCGGTGGTGGTGAACAGAAGGTCCTGCAGGTTCTCGTGTCAACGACCCCAAACAGACGGGCATTAATTAGACTGCAGTCCTCCATCTGGTGAGATGTGACACCCAGAAACCGTCTGAAGACGTCTGCTGACATCGTCTGTGTGGTGGTGCAGAGGTTAACGATAGAAAGTTTCAGTGTTGCATTGTTTACATTCTCCAAGTGTTAGTCACTGCACCAAACTTCATGAAAAAAAAGTTATGTTTTAGTTTAAACAAGAAGTCTACAGTCACACAGCGGTGCTTTGAGCTAAATGCTAACATCAGCATGCTAACATGGTCACAATGACAATGCTAACATGCTGATGTTCTGCAGGTATAATGTTTATTAATAATGTTGGACATTAAGTTTCTCTTTGCATTTAAGTAATAAATTAATTAAGCTAAGCGATCACTTCACCATTCAAACACACTCTGCTGACTTTGACGCACAACCTGAGCTAAATGCTAACATGCTCACAATGACAATATCAACACGCAGATTTTAAGTGGATATAGTGTTTAACATGTTTAGCATATTATTATTTTAGCGTGTTTAGAGTTAAACACTAAGCACAGCTGAGGCTGATGGGAATGTCATTAGCTCATTAGCTATTATAGGTCATAAACCAAAGTACGGGACAAATCGATATATTCGACCTGATGATGGCGCTAGATGGAAAGTTTAGATGTCACCGAAGTTACTATAATTTACCCCGACATGAATGAATGTACCAAACATTTTCATGGCGATCCATCCAATAGTTGTTGAGACACTAAAAATGTGAATAACAAACTGTTGTTTTCAATACGAGAGTCATAGAAATAAACTTGCCTGTTTAAAGATCATCTGCTCATCTCTCACTGAGTCTGTTTCCCGCAGTCACAGTTCTTCCAGTTGGAAGGAATTATGTGTTTGAGAAACACTGATGAGATTATGAATGTAATATTTCTTCCCCTCCTGTCTGAGCGGCTCCTGAGGGAATCACCCTCACTTTTGAAAATACTCTTTAACAGTCGTGACTCATCCATCGGCTGCAGCATCTGAAAACATGACATTTTCATCACTTGTTCTGTACGACCGGTTCATTTACGGCTCAACTGTCGTGTTCCTTCATCTTCCACCTCTGGGAATCACACCTCTGTGTCTATTGTAATTTGAAATTGTTCAGCAGAGGCGATTCATCAGCAGAGCCGGCTGCGGATATTTCAATCCGTGAACGCTGATACGGAGCAGATCCTTTGTTTACTCCCCACGCTTCCTGCCTGTCCGATCCAGCCTTCAAAGAGGAGCATTCAGCGATACTCAGACCTCAACCTCCACTCCCACTCATGTACAACTGCACACACTTACAGTACGTACAGTCTCACACTATTTTTATCGCTTTTGTCTTTTATCTTCCTCTCAGATACAATCTGAAATACAACAGACCTCTCTGCCAGTTAAAGGACTGAACAACAGCAGAGGAATGAATGAATGATTTGAATTCGAGCATTTGGAAATGAAGGGCAACAATAACATGTAAGTAGGTCAAATATAAAAGCAGCAATAGTGAAGGACGTTACATGATTGAACATCTAACGGGATGTTGGGACATAATATACAAGCCTTAACATACAAGTTGTTTTTTTTCTTGTATGTGTTCTTGAATGCACCAACAACAAAAGGTTGCCGAAAGGAAGAGATTTCTACTCATTTTAACTTTAAACCAACAATTATTTTCATTATTGATTAATCTGCCAATTATTTTCTCGATTGATCACTTCATCTACAAAGCATCGGGAAACTCAAGTGTCTTATTCTGAGTGACCAGCAGTTCAAAACCCAAAGACATTCAATTTACAATAATGTCAGACGAACCACGAACCACCAGCCGCTGAACATGTGAACGCGCTTCAAGGACCCCCTCCAGGCCTCAGAAGGCCACTTCAAGGACCCTCTCCAGGCCTCAGAAGGCCACTTCAAGGACCCTCTCCAGGCCTCAGAAGGCCACTTCAAGGACCCTCTCCAGGCCTCTTCATCTGCTCCGAGGTTTCAGAAAGCAGCATGTCCGTCATCACATTTCACTCAGAGAGAAAAACCCACATGATCACTGGATCCACGTGAGGCCGGTGTCGGGTGAAGATCTTAAGATCACAAACTTTGAATCAGGAAATGAGTTCTTTATCCTGCCGGCGTCTTTGCATTCTCTGAAACTCTCAAACACACTTGTTTCATAAAGACGAAGCAGAACTGAAACTGTGACTTTAATGTTAAAGCTCTGACTTTTCATTCTTATTTCATGTTTTATTTTTGTACTATCTGAAGTCTGAATGTATTTGTTTTAATCCTGGTTCTACCATGTGAAGCACTTTGCTTTGAAAGACTCTGTATCGATAAAGTTTATTTACAAAATGTTTGTAGGTAAGAACAGAATTCACAGGAGGTCAGTGCAACATGGACTGATGTTCAGATTCTCATTATGGCGTATGGAGTTTTAGGACATGAAACAAGTTTTACCAACAAATTTAATAAAGGAAATAAAACAAAACGTTTGTAAATGAGGCTCATTGATCCTAAACGTACAGAGCCTGCAGCCTGTCTTTCCCATACTGGTCTTGGGTCAGATTTATTTAAAAACAAGACAAAGAGTCAACAGGTGGCTCCGTGAGGCTGTACAGCGTTGCTTTGATCTAAATGCTAATGTCAGCTAACAATGCTAGCTTGCTGATGTTTAGCAGGTATCACGTTTACCATGTTCACCATCCTAGTTTAGCGTGTTAGCATGCTAACATTTGCTATTTTGCAGTAAAGGACAGGCGAGGCGGGTGATTAGTTCAGCAGGTTTTTGGTCGTTAACCAAAGTAACACAAAGTCAGAGGATCAACAAAGTTATTGGGAGTCATCCTCTGGGAACCGTGAACGTCTGAACCACAACTCATGGCAATTCTTCAAAGTACTTGTTGAGATATTTCAGTCTGAACTGACGTTTATTTGATTCCTGCTGAACCATGTGAACGACCTTCTGTCAGAGGAAGCATTTTAAAGAGGATCATTAATAAACTACATTGTTCATGTGATGTGAATGTTGACAGTCTCAAATGAAAGCTGTTGTTTTGGTTTTATTGTTACATGCGTGTGTAAACTGTAGGCTAGGCTAACACGGCTAATGCATGTTCAAGGCCTGAAGCACCACCTCGTCACCTCAACATCATCTGCAGCTTCCAGTCTCACATGCTGTCTCAGTCTCAGTCCTGCTGCTGAAGTGTCCCTAAGCAAATACTTATACTAGCAAATGTCTACAATGCAACATGTGGAAATATGTTCTTTTTATAAGAAAATTATAAAGAAATGAAAGAAATACTGAACACTTTATCTACAGTAGAATAATTTAAACATGTTCAGTATCCACCAGGTGTTACATTAGATGAAGTTAGTCTTTGGTGTATTACAGTCAATAAAGAGTTCACTTGTAGTGTCACCCACTTCAGCTGTAAGTTATCTACATGGGCCCCCGGTGTCTCGGCCCCCCATGTCCTCTGTATTCGTGGGTTATCTGGAGAATTAAACTGCACAAAGTCTGTTTGATATTTGGTGCCGAGTGTGTTTCAGCTGCTCTGCGAATTAAACTGAATCATATCAAGTTATCCAAAAGATACTGATGGACTCCTTCGTTAGGCAACCTCCCCTGCTGTCTCAAAAAATGTCCCTTCTTTAGTGTCCCCCATGAGAGAGACAGCAGCAGAGTCTGTCATCCTGACACTGAGGACAAAGACGCGTGATGCTCCGAAAAGCAGCCAATAAATGACAGTTTGAAGTGTTTCTACATGGAGACCACCAGATGAGGTAATAAACACCTTTAACAACAATCTCTCTCTCACACACACACACACACACACACACACACACCACAGGTCCCTGTTTGTCATATTTAGGTGAAAAACTCACCTTTAATTCCTCCGGTGTCTCCGACAGACGGCGCGCTCAGCTCTCTCTGCGCCCTTTAAGTTTTATGTCCCTTTTTTTAAAAAATCAGAAAACAAACGAGGGTAAAACAGACTTTCCTGTCGGTGTGTGTCGCCTTCTGTCCGCCGGCTCCGGTGCGAGGATCTGCGGGTGGAGGACGTGAGCTGCTCCGCTCTCTCTCCTCCGGCTCTGCCGCGAGCTGCGCGTCGTGTTTTGGACGTCAAGACTAATAAAAAATAGGTTTCTGGTTCACCTTGACAGCCTGGCTCCTCCCTCCCCCCCCCTTCATTCAGTCCCTCCTTTCCTCGCTCATCACTGGAACAGCAGAAGGAGCGTTTCGTGACACCCAGCCTGTCTGCCCGGCTGTCTGTCTGTCTGCCTTCCTGTCTGTCTGCCTGGATGATGAGAATACAGATCAACCTGCCGGCAGGGGTTTTCCAAGGACGCACGACTTGGCAAAGGAAGCCTGACGCTGTGGAGGGCGTGAAGAGGGGGGGCTCTAGGTGTGAAGTGTCAGGGTGACATTTACAGAATATTATATACACGGTTGTGTTGTATTGAAACTGGAGGTTAGAGGGATATAATAGTCTTCAGATATCTATTTAGACGTTATTTAGCCTATTTCTTTCTTAGGAGCTGTTTGAGATCCAGTGATGGGATTTGATTTTCTCATCTTACTGGTCGCGATGGTCAGCCAGCTTTATCATTGTGTGATAGCTGTGAGGTTAAAACAAGAAGAGGCTGTACTGAGCCCCAGAGGAGAAATGTAGACGGATATATATATATATATATATATATAAGTATTATCAGGTTTACTTTTCTCTAATTCAAATAAAAATAAGAATAGAAACAGAAACTCTGCAAGAGATTCAACTGAAAGGACAAGGTAAGCAGTACAGTACCCACCATCAGTACCTAATACTGCAGTACTTTGTCAAGTAAAGTTACAGTGTGATTAGCAGCAAAGTGAAGTACATGTCGAGTAACACGATGACAGCAAACACCAGAATAATATATGATGTGATGGTGTTCAGAGGTCACATTATGCAATAAAACAGTATATCATGTTAACATAATACAGCACAGTATAGTTATATAGTCTGGGCTGTAATGTGGACAATTCATGGTTTCCACGTGGTGTAAATGTCATCATCTGCCCTCATCGGTGGTCCTCTTCTCGTTAACCCACTGCTTTGTTCTTTGACTTGTTCTTGTTGTTCAGCCAAATCCAAACAAATAAAGGAGATCTTCTTCTTCTTCTTCTTGCTGTCAGCAGCAAGGTCTAATGTTAAGTTTAATGCGTTAGCATGCTAACAATTGCTAATTAGCAGTAACACAAAGTACAGCTGAGGCAGTTTTGCAGATCATTAACCAAAGTATTGGACCAATTAAACCCTGAGTGTCTGTAACAAACTTCATGGCAGCCTATCCTCCTCCTCCTCCTCCTCCTCCTCCTCAGGTCTCTGAGCCCTGCTGCTTCTTCTGATGGCTTTAATCACAGGTATTATAATTCACCTGGAGTCAGAGGTGTAAAATAATCCCTGAGGAGATGTAGAGAATGAGAACCAGCAGGGCTCTCTGAGTCCTGTAAAGACCAGCAGGTGCTTGTGGAAAAACGTGGTTGATTTGAGTTTTACCTCCTTTTTTTTTCAATCTGTCTGTGTGTGTGTGTGTGTGCATGTGTGTGTGTGTGTGTGTGTGTGTGTGTGTGTGTGTGTGTAAACAGCCGGAGTCCCCCTTTAAAAGTAGTGACAAATTAAGTCACTACTTAATTAAGTCAGTTCCTCCAATCAGACGTCCCTTCAGCATCAACATCAAGTTACTGCTGAGTTGATATCAAATGAGCATCAGTTGAGGTGTTACGGACTGTAGCCATCTTATTTAAATGACACTGTCTCTTTAAATGTATGTTAAAAATCTTTAACTTTACATACATGTAAGGCAGGTGTCCTTGAGGGTCACGTTCTGTAAAACAGCTGATTCCAGGTTATAATCCAGGTTTCCTTCTTGGATCATTGAAGAAAATGTTCTGTTGGTGATCCAGCTGTGTTTAAAGGTCATGTGACTGCGTCTGTCACGTGTGTGACATGAGGGAGAAGACGGTGGTTTCCCAGACGACCGTCAGGACCTGAGCTCAGTCCACCTGCAGCTGATTTGACTTCCAAACACACTGAATTCAAATCAGCAGCCGGCGTCTGGATTCAGGCTGAATCAGCTGTGTGTTCGGTGACCAGTCGCTGCATGATGTCCTGTTTTAGGGACAGTTGCAGCTCCATGCTTCACCTTCTGGGTTGCATGAATATAACAGATTTCATTGGCTCTTAATTTTATTATTAGCTTCAAAAAATTATAACTAAGTAAACTCAATATGAAAGTCTGTCTGTGCATTAATAAACAGATTGAACGGTACAATGTATATACAGGTACATACATTATGTGTCATATGATAATGATACAATACATATTTATGCACCGTAGAGGCCTAAATAAACTGTATGACTGTTTTTCTGTCTGGATATTTTGTTTGAAAATAGAGAACAAAGATCAAAAACAGCTTCTTCTACAGGAAGTTCAGACTTCATTCTCCTCCAATCAGAGCAGCAGTGATGATGATGATGATGATGATGATGATGAAGTGTCTTGTGACTGACAGGCTGTCTGCAGGTTTAGTTTGACAGACAACAGACTGCTGTCACTTCACACACACACACACACACACAGTTTGATCAGTGACTGCCCTCCAGCCGGTCGTTTCCAGAGTCTGTTGAGATGAACACTGAGTCTGTTGTCTTCATCAGTTCCTTCGTCATAAAGATCAGTCTGTTCGTCTCACACACACACACACACACACACACACACACACACTCTTGGCCTTTTGTCCTATTATTGGCCTTCAGTTTGGTCCCTCAGCGTCACACAGCTGACTGGTTGTAGAAGAGCTCCAGGCCTTTGTAAAGGTAGAAACCCCCCGCCTGGTCCTGGAGTCGGGGGTTTCTAGAATTTGGTAAAAGCCTTCAAGTACATCAAAGGAACAGTTCAACATTTTGAAAGACTCTTGATTTGACACCACTCTGTTGTCGGAACGTTAAGTACATGAGACAATTAGCTTAGCTAAGCATAGAGACTGTAAACTGGGGAAATAGCTAGCGGAGCACAGTGATTTCCCCAAGTGTGGTTGCCAGGCAACTAGTGGATGTGCTGCCCCAAAGTACTGAGCGGATGGATAAAGTGTTAGCTCCAGCAGGTAACTAAAACTGTTAGCTCAAGGGCATCAATACTGGCGCCAATGCGATACGATAGTCTCACTACTAACTCTAATGTCTGATAGCTGAGGTTCTCAAGTGTTAATGTTGCCTAAACAATGTTAATTCTGGATTTATGCCGTTTTATTTTCAGAGTTCTAGGAAAGAAAGCACGAGATGTTTTTGAAGCTGTACTAAACACGAGTTTAATGTTTTTACACATTTGAGCAGCCTGAAGATTCACAATGAGCATCAAAGTCAAGCAAGCTGTTGGACTAACAAATCATTTTAATTGTATTTCCCTCAAGTTATGAAAGATATAACACGATATGAGCATGACGCATTTTATGTCATTGTGCATTTAAAATCAACTTCCCCTCACTGTCAGATGTGGGTAGAGTCAGATGGCAGACCATAAACATATTTAAAATACTAACTGTGAAAGATGCTAAAATGCATGTGTGAAGGTCCGAGTGATACAACTAAGTCATAGTCTAGTCTGCTGCCTGAGAGAACCCGGTGGAGGTTTGAGTTATAGTACTGGTAGACGGTTCGTGTTAATGTCACTTCTTCTCCAAACAAATTCATCATGGCTGCTGTGAATGAACAGAGCTGAATGATTCACAGACACGCAGACAGACGGATGTTGAAAAGTGTTCAGAAATTGAGAATCCAGTGTGTGTGTGTGTGTGTGTGTGTGTGGACATGTATTGTTATTGTGAGTGTGTATGGATTCGTGTTTTTGTTTTGTCCCGTCACGTTCGTCTCCTGCCCCTCGGTCCTCAGTGGGAGCTCTGGAAGTTTGTCGCCGAGCAGTGATGAAGAGACAGATATCCTCCTGCAACATGACGGCAATAACACAATTCAGCGATGAGCTGGAGACGATCGCATCGCTATGACAACAGCTCTCTGTGGGATAACAAAAGCTATTACATAAAGAGAGCCGTGAACTCTGCTGTTTTTGTGCAGAGAGCGGTTTAATACCGGCACATTAAAAGCCTTTCTGCAGTGTTATTAATTTACAATACCCTGTGAATGTGTGTGTGGTGTGAGGCAAACTGCCACTTGAATAATGGCATTAATGCTTCACACAAACGGCTCTGTATATATTCTATCCATCCTGAACTATCTATTCATCCAGTCAATATGCCACATACTCCACTATAACACAATAACACAATAACACTCCTCCTGCAAACCTCAGATCCTGTGCTGTTTTTCAAGCAAACTCATTTCAAGTAGATTTTGTTTTTTTTCTGCTGGGAGGGCCGGACCACCACCAGCTGCTGGAGGACCGGCAGGGTTACAAAGCACTCTCACTGGAGAAGAAGATCTCTCCTCCTCAAAGCCACAGCTGCTAAAAAGCAAGAGGTTTGTTTCTGTGTCGGAGGGAAGTCATTGTGGTACGACTCTGTGACTTTATTCATGTGTGATAATGTTATTTTCCTTGTGATTCACGGCGTAAAGCCTGAATTACACAGGCTTGCGTATCAAGCGAAGCTACCAATAGCATCGCTGGAACAATTCAGAAGCAGAATCAGCTTTATTGGCCAAGTATGTTTTTTTTTATTTAACCTTTATTTAACAAGGAAATCCCTTGAGATTGACGTCTCTTTTCAGAGGGAGAACTGGCCAAGACAGCACACCAGTTACTGTTTAAATAGGAAAAAAACACTATAGACAGGAAATACAATCATCAAACACACAAGGAAAAGACTAAATCCAGCTCAAATATGTTTATATGTTTCACATACAAGGAACTGGACTCTGGTATGAACTGATTTCTGAGGAGTTGATGCTCATCAATATAAAATCGGACGTATTGTGTGATTGGCCTCTTCACTGTGGAAATATACCCAACTTACCTCCAAACAGGCCTCAAAGTGCATAAATCACCCTTTTTATAACTCATTCCTGTTTCTTGAAAGTTGACATTTTAGATAAGAAAGGCTCATTGGCATGCTGATGAGATGCCAAAGCGCTGATTGAAGTCTCCTTCCTGTTTCCTGCCCTCAGCAGGGAAACCTGACTGCTCGGTATTGAGGCATTAAGTGGCTCGCATGCAGCACGCCTGCATGTCTGAAGCATTTCAGGGTCACAAGTCCTCTTCAAGTTCTTTTTTCAGGTCTCAAACAAAAGCTTGGTTCTTTTCTGTCTTCACAGCTTTTGATAAAAGGAGAAGTGGGAATATCAAAGCTTTAATAAAAGCCCTGTAGCTAGTACTGGGATTTAAGAAGGATGTGCTGTTATCGGTTTGGAGTAAAACATGTAGGCTACTCTTCAACATGACAACAATATTACTGGTAATAAAAACATTTACTTATATATCATAACTTAATATCAGTTGGTCATTTCCAGCTTCCATCTTTGTTTGGACGAGGAAAAAGAGGCTTTGGGAAGCAGGTTGTTTTTCAGTCTCCATTTTGTTTTGCTCCCTCGTGCAGCACGAACACGACACTCCAGACTTTTAGTGTCGCACCTTATTAACTTCAGCATGAAGGTAAAGCACATTAAGACTCCTCACTATTATTATATTTACTCACTGTCAGTTTCCTAACAGTGTACTGAAGAACGGTGAAATGTCCCTTTTCAGAATCCCCCTGGAGATCATTTCATTAATGCAGCCTGTCAAAATAATGAGTCATGTTTTTCTGCTGGGTGATCACGACCAACAGGCTTTTCTCAGTTCCCATGAGGCTTTGCTGCAGCTGCTGGAGGGTGGGGGCGGTGGGTCAATGGTGCTGGTATCAAGGGAGCGTGTGTGTTCAACATATATCTCCCTTAAAAACACACACACTTACTCATCTCATCACTGGCACTTTATATTTAGTATTACAGTCCCAGGATGGTGCATAATAGTTTTTATGGCTAAATATTATAATATCTAAAAGATAAGTTCTAAAAATATCCACATATCTCAAATTAAGATCAATTTCTGTCCCCAGACCCCCCGAACCCAACGACTCTGTGCGGCTGTAGTTTTGGCAGTGCTTCGAGATAAATGCTGACATACCTTTATTTTAAAATCCCGATTGTAATTGGATGATGGTTATTATTGCCAAAGTCTGCCAGAGTTTGGGCATCCACACAACACAAGTGTTTGGGCTGTCGATTTAAAATCCCCCAACAAACACAGAATGGTTGTTTCCCCTCCAACTGAGATGAGAAATAGTAACAGTTCATTTTTAGACTGATGGAGGATCTAAAAATGGAGTCGTTACTGAGCTGTTTGTGGTTCCCAGCAGGTGGAAAGATGCTCTGAGTGGAAGCTCCTCTGAAGTGGTTTACAGCTGACGTGGTTTCCACTGTTGGAGTCCACCCACACTGAGCCACGGGCCGCTGAGTGTGAGTGTCTAGTGGGTTATATGTGAGATTGCAGGATCCTACTAACTTTGGTGATCCCCTGGCTTTTCCTCTAGCGCCACCGTGAGGGTGACATGTTTGGCTTTTAGTGAAATCTCTTGACAGCTGGAGGATTTTACAGAGTCTACACACACAGACAGCGCTGTGAGGCTGTGCTCTGAGCTTTGAATACTGATGTCAGCATGCTAACACGCTCACAATGACAATGATAACATGCAGATGTTTCGCAGGTCTAACGTTTACCACGTTCGCCATCTTAGCATGCTAACATTATAGCACAATGCACAGCTGAGGCTGATGAGGATGGCGTTAATCAAAATATCGGACCAACTGAAATCTGATGACGCTGCTAAAGTTAAAAGTTAGAGGATTGTCAAAGACATCTTGTGTTTTTGTGTACCAAACATCATGGCAATCCATTCAATAGTTGTTATTTCACTGAAAACCACAAATGTGAGGGTACATTATATGGGGACAACAAATGTTTGTATTTCACTGCAATCAATCCGATAGTTTTTGAGATAGACACACCAACCACAGAGCCAAGTTGCTAACGTGGCTAATAAAAATGGAGCATTTATTGAGAAGAAAATTGTTGCTTTGTTTCATACAAAGCTTAAATTGACCCCAGCGATTGATTAGCTGGGATCTGAGTCATCCAGTCAGATGTGTGTGACTCACAGAAACATGCACAATGTAAAAACAATCTGGAGCTGAGCGTGGGATCTGACCCGGAGGAAGAGACGGCGTAACAGAGAGAGCGAAGAGACAATGAAGCGAAAAGAGAAAACGATGGTCTGAGTGGGTTCAGGGCGACGTCACAGCTCCAAGTCAGCATCTGTGTGAGAGAGTGTGTGTTTAATTTGACATCAAGTGACACACAATGGTGACAAATGTGTGTGTGTGGGAGAAAGAAAGTGTGACTGCATGACGTCTAATCCAGAAGTGACACAGCACCACACACACACACACACACACACACACACACACACACTGTGCAGACAGTGGAGGTCTTTGTGCTGGGACGTCTGCTCAAAACACCCGGCAGCTGCTTTTTTTTTTTTTCTTTCTCAAATTCGATAATTTGATTTATTGCCATGAACACAGTCAAGTGCAGTATAGCGAAAGCAGATTGAACAAAGTTTACAATGTGTGATGATTCAGAAAGTACGAAGAAAAATATGTGGATTGCACAAACATTATACACACTATACAACGTCATTACTTTACTACATACTGTAGTATACAAAGAAAGAAAAACTAATTGCTGTAAAAAAACATAAAAACAAAACTATGGACCAGGAATAAATGAGATATAGTTTGTGTCCAAAAGCACTACTTTATATACTGTTTGCTAGTTTTAGCTACACGCAGTTAGCTAGTTTTAACTACTTTATACACAATTAGCTAGTAACAAGTAAATATGGCTGTCAGATAAATATAGTGCAGTAAAAATTGAATGTGGAGAAGAAATATTAATGTAGCATTAGATGGAAAATTAAAATGGAGTACAAGTACAGTAAAAGTACAAGTACCTCAAAGTACAGTACTTGAGTAAATGTACTTAGTTACTTTCTGCCATGTCATGAACATTAGACGATAATGTTGGATGTGTTTCGGGACACTTTATAAGGCTCATGTCCTGATTGCTGAGCGGCCGCAGAGCCTCTCCAGCCCGTCTCCGTCACTTCATCTGTATCTGTACTTCACGAAAGAAGTGGATGTAATCATGAAATCAGCGAGCAATCACCTGCATCCTCACCTGCTCACTCTGATGATTCGTCCTCTGAACAGCACAGCGGGGGCTCATCACAAAATAAAGACAAACAAGCAGCACTGAATACAAGCCCTGAATCTGTGCTTCTGTGTGTTTGCGTGGGTGAAGGCACACGTGTGTGGGCGTGTGTCTACTTACAGTACATTCATTTCATTTAAATCCTTCCCCACTTGAGTTGCCGTGGTAACGCAGGGGAAGATGGAGGATGGAAGGGGAGATGTTGACATACACGGACACTGCTCGGGTCTGCACTGATTAACAGTTTTATTACTTTTATATTTTATCAGCCTTTAATGTTTCCTGTCGAATCTTAAAAACTCATCATCCACTGAAACTAAAAGACAGCTGACGGAGATTTTGCTCCTCTCTCATTAAACTTAGCTTAGCAACCATAACTAGGTCGGACCGGTGTGCATGGGCCTCTAATCAATATACAGTGCTGCAGGAATGAGTCCTAAAACCCGGAAAATTGTTTCATTTATACACTTTGATTCCCTCGAATTGGTCCAGTAGGTCGCTAACTAATCCCTGTGGGCAACTGCGCCTGTGAAAAGTACGTCCAGTAGTGTCTCAAAAAATTTGGGAAATTTGGGATTCTAAGATGACTTACTGAATAGTCGTCTTCCTGAAACTCACCTCTCTCAAGATTTCAGAGCAAGACTTCTACCATTTCATGGCAACTGGACCAATTCCAAAACTTTGTTTTTTTGTCTTTTGGACCGGGTTTAGAAACACAAGAGCAACAGTGTAAGGAATGGATTAAACAGAGTGTATATCTGCTCTAAAGTTAGCTGCTAATGTGGCTAACTAGCTTACTACCTAGTAACCTTCAAAGGCATACACCACTTTGGACGCCATTGTTTGTTTACATTCTTGTTCCCAGAAGTGGGCCCCTAGCACATTGTCCCTGATGACATCACGTAGGTAGTGACAGATGGCACGCTATGATTGGTCGAGGACCAACATGGTCAAAGGGTCATTTAGTTGAACCTTTAGAAAGTAGCAGGTGGGAGAATTCATGTGGCAATATTGACCTTTTTGAAGCTTGAAAACCTGTTTTCTTTTGTTTTGAGAAGAGCCAAAAGGACCAGGGTCAGAGAAAATAAATATATATTGAGATTGCAGTAGAATTAGGATCTAAAATTACAAAACATTGCATATACTGTAGCAGCATTAAAAGCCTTTAATAATTTTGGCTCTATATTTGCACAGCTGTTCAGTGTTGGTGCAGGCTGTCGCAGTGACATTAAGCGTGACATTTCTGTTGTTTGGAAAGGTGTGAAGAAGAAGAAAACAACAGACTGTGTTCAATGGGTAGATGAGGGAGAGTCTACAGGAGGTAGAGAAAATGAAAAATAGGCTAATAACAGATCAGGGAGAAGACCAGAGAAAAGGATTAAATGCAAGAAAGACCCGTCCACGAAAGGATCATGGAGCGACACAATAGCACAGATGAGCTCTTCATTTCAGTCTGACTGAAATAACACTGAAAAAAAAATTACTTCTTCCCTCCTTTTTTTAAAAGAGTCTTGCTGGTTCTCCGTCCCCTCAGCTAATTACAGTTAATTTAATCCACCTGTTGCGAGACTGTCCCTGATCAGAGGGTGACATGAAACCCAGCAGGACTCCTCGTCCCGACAGGAAATAATGACTGTGGATCATTTCAGAGTTGCGGCGGTGGATTTCCAAAGGACAAGATGTTCGTATTTGAACTAGTTGTGCTGTTTGGAGATCAGCGTGCTTTGTAAGACGTCACATGTATGACTCACGTGGTTATGTGGCTGCTGATTGATGCTGCCTGCTTGTTGTATTTATCAGGCATCTCAGAGAAGCAAATCCCTCCTAACTGACAACAAAAATTCCCAGTGATGCAGTTTTTGGTCCTACTTTTAAGACGAGCAGTAAACGCATTTTATCAACTTTCTTGGCTTCGAAAATGACTCCTCTCTCCGGCTGCAGAGGTGTCCTAACCCAACAATCATCCAAATTAAATGCCAGAATGCTTCGTTTGTCCGACACAATCTTGATCTTACACATCACTGATTACGGTTTGGTGAACAGCCCCAACAGTCTCCCATGTTAACGTGATCCATCAGACCCGGATGTGGGATGCAATTGCGACATATGCTGTCTTTGCAAAAACCAAGGTCCAATTAAATTGTGACAATAATAAATCAAACTTTTATCAGTCTTACAGCACCTCAGGTAATGCACAGATTCATTCGTTACCACTTTATGGAAAAACAAGCGGCAAAATTGTTGATTTCCCAGGAGCTGTTAGAGACATCAGATCAGTATCATGCATGAGGCTCAAGCTCCTTACTGTGATCAATGTTGTTTACCACATCTCTACATGATTGTTTTTGCCAAACAATCAGAGAAACAACCAACCAGACCTTTGTAGGTGGTATTAAGAATGGAGACATCCTCTTCCTACATAGCTAGCTAGCTCCCCAGCTCCAGATGTGGCTGAGATTGATGCAGCTGTGCAGGTCATCGTGAGTCTCCTTATAGAAACTTTCTAATTCGACATATTTCTTACTTCTTTGATTGTTGTGAAAAACGATGAACTGTATTTAATCAACTGCTAATGCAGCTAAAAGTTATCTCAGCGGGACAGAAATCAGTTGCTAACACAGCGTCAGGCTATTAATGAATTAATGAAGTGAAAGGAAACAGTCTACTACGGAGCTGGTAGGTAAAATGTTATCATGAGAAGCCATGATCCACAAAAATATGAGAATAACAAGGTTGACACATTTCCCTTTCGTTTGTTCGTAGCCCTGAAACACCCCTTTTGAAGAAGTATCCTAATATGCCTGAAGCTCAAATCGGTCCTCACAAAGATAGAAGTACAACACCAAAGAGAGTAAAGAGGTTGGTTTATGGTACAAAACAAAAGTCTTCCCTCTGTTCTCACAGTGTTTACAAGCTGGGCTCTGACAAACACATGATGCAAACACACACACGCAGCTCTCAGCAGCCGACATTCAATTTAAATCTGTCAAACATTATTGCTAAACTAAAACAAACACACACTGAAGATGCACCAACACAGCGTTTCTCTCCGTTTCACTGATTCAGGTTATGAGGTGACTCTGAAGCAGAGCTGGACCATCAGTTTGGATCATTTCTCAAAAAGAAAATAATTTAATTCAAGTGAACGTGGAAACAAAATGTCTGTCACAGAGATTCAAGATCTACACGCATGTGAATAAAGACTTCAGTCCTAAAGGATAAGAACATTTGTTTCTATTCTAATTTCTACCAATTTAAACAGTTTTCACCTCAAAAAAGGGTCTTTCAGATTTCTTACAATCTGTCCATCATTTCTATTAGTAGTAATAACATGGTACTCATTAAAAGCTGAGATCTGGGAACATCAATAAAAAGGAATCAGTCAGGGTTTTTCTGTCTTGAATATTTTACAAAAATTAAATAAAGCTCCCTTAATAAGTAAAAGCAAGAACCAGCACATTAATAAGGAGCCTGTGTGAAAACAGGCGACATATGAAGGAGGAAGTACTAAGATACTCGTTTTTGTATTAGCTAATCATTCTGTGGTGAAAGGCTAATTAATCTGAGTTTGGAGTTGTCCTCCATTTTTCATTTTGGAGCCAAAGTTGAAGCAGAAACTCATCTTGAACTTCTTCATCCGGACTGTGTGGGCGTGATCTGATTTGATTGACAGCGGTCAGACACAATATCAGCAATTAACCCCACAAATGTCATCTCATTTTGCCTTTTTCCAACTGAGCCCCATCCACCTCAAACCAATGAGAAGAACACAAAGTACAGAAATCTGTCACGTGAAAAGAGCTGAACTGATCCAACTTGTAGGATTGAGTTTCCACAGTCTGACTGGTCGTGTTTCTGGACCCGTCTGTTGCCGCGTCCCCAGATCTTATAGTGTTAATATTACTGATAAGAATGATGAACAACACTACACAAATAAGACCCAAGTTGTAATGAACTGGAATGATCCTTTAAGGCTGACTTCAGTGCCAAAGGACAGCTGACAGCAGAGAGACAGCACAGCAGTCCTGGTTTAAACGTCCAGCACTTCTGACTCCCCGATGTCCCCCTTCGACCTCTCAGTCTTTATAAAATCACTGCAGAGACTCCAGAGTTCAGAGGTCGGGGATAGGAGAGTGCAGGGATTTGTTTTCAGTCTCATCGTCCTCGTCTTCACAAAGAGAATCCACGTCCAGAGTTTTGAAGGCGATCGCACAAAGAACCACAGACAGGAAGTGAAGCTGACGCAGCAGCGGCATTAGCACATGTACAGACACATATAGCGAGTATAAAAAGAGGCGACTACAGTACCTTCAGACACTAAAAGGCACCTTGGATGGGAAGGACTTTGTCATCTTTGATCTTCTGTGGACAACTGGTTTGGCTTTCATAATCTTTCTTCAATAAAAAGCTAGTCGAGAGCTAAAACAAAGAGCAGACAGCGGGAGGAACACTGTGATGATTTATACAGAGAAACCTGAACAATGGATCCATCTCATGCTCATCAAAAGGCCCAGAATTCATATAAAAACACAAAAGAAACCAGTTTTAAAGTAAGTTCTGTATTTCAACACAGACTGTATTAGAGCTGCAGCCACTTGTTGATAAATCCATTAGTCGACAGAAAATTAGTCAACTATTGAACTATTTTGATGATCAATTAACTGTTTTAGTTGCCAAACTTCTGATGCTTCCATCCCCTCAAATGTCAGATTTTTATGCCTTTCTTTGTCATGGTAGGGAAGTAAATATCTTTGGGTTTTGGTTTTGGACATTTGGACAAAGCAAGACATTTGAGGACGTCCCCTTGAGCTGTGGGAAATTACAACATATTTTGCTATTTTGCAACATTTTTCACTAGTTTCTGGCATTTTATGGACAAAACAATTCATTGATTAATTGAGAAGTAATCGGCAGATTAGCCAATAATGAAAATATTCATTAGTCGCAGCCCTAGACTGTATTAAAACATACTTTCCTCAGCTACCTCTGGTGGTATCGAGCCATGAACTTGAGAGTCATTTGTCCAGCTCGGCCTCTCAATACAGATTATACCAAGTTCAAACTCGCATTCTTGAAAGTTTGAACGTGTTGAAGTAGAACTCAGAAACTTCAGTGTAGACTCTCTTCCAAATACAAACGTCAACCTTAAAACTAAACATTTTGGGAAATTAGCTCATTTTCTTCCTGGTCACTCTCAATCTGTCTGTTCAATGTAACAGAGCCAAGCTAGCTGTTTCCACCTGTTTCCAGTCTTTGTGCTAAGCTAAGCTAACCAGCTGCAGGCCGTAGCCTTATATTTAATGGACAGACAGACATGAGAGTGGCATCGATCTTCTCAGCTAACTCTAACAGGAAATGGATGAGTGTCGAACTATTCCTTTAACTAACCAGACCGACGCATTTGGCAGAAACAGATGTTACATTTGGACTCTTTAACATTTTAGAAATAACATATTATTCACTTCAGAAGATAAATCCTGGTCTCAGAGACATTAGTGTCTCTGGTAAACCACATGGTCCAGCTGTCAGGTCCTCGCATCTCGGAACAAACACCGAAGAAGAAATCTAAACGGTCATAAAAACCATCTGCAAGGCTCGATCCCACTAGAGGACACTGAGAAAAGATGTTTTCCTGCAAGTTGGATGAACTGACTCTTGCCATCGTTTATGGTTCACAACACGACCTCCCTTCAGCTTTGATAACAGCAGATGAAACGTCACTCTTTGGTTCATTTCGGACAAATTCTGCAAAGCAAAACTCCAACATGTCCAGACCTGACGGAGAGTTGACATTTGAACACATCCAGTCCAACATAAAGTGTGATTCGATATCATATCAAACAGCAGGAAAAGACTTGGTGTCAGGTTTCTGTTGATATCAGTCTACAGAAATAACATGACAGCTATTTGTACATTCAGAGGTATTTCATTTTAATAGCTTAAAATCAGATTCTTTGAGGAAGCCATTGACTGCAACAGGACCTGCAGTGATAATCGGACCAGCTTGAGTGACTCTGATCCTCTGATCAGCTCAGGATCTGGATGGACCAAACTTTGGACTTTTTTTTCTTGCATTGTTACGACCACACAGGAAGCGGTCTACTGGCGGGGCCAACGTAAACCTGCACAGGCAGGAAGTCATCCGCTCATGAGCAAAGGGAAGAAATAAGAGAGGAAGAGGAGGGAGTAAAACCATGGAAACACTGATGAATTCTACAGAAACCCTGAGAGGCAAGTGGAAAAACAAACTCATGTGATTTACTGTCTGTAAGTAAATTTATCATTATAAGTTAATTACTTATTTTCTGATCAGTTCTTGTTCAGCTGTTCAGCGCTGATGCAGTTTTGTGTTGCAGCTCAGTTTGAGTTCTTTCAATAAAATGTGTCTGAAAATCAACAACTGCTTATAAACTTTACACAACTAACAAAAGCCAAGGAACTATCTTATATATATAGATATTATATAGATATAATTAGGCTTTTTTTTTTCTGGAAAACTTAGATTTTCTAAGAAATGAGGAACCCGTAAAATAAAGCGTTACCACAAATGACTCGCTTTGCAGGCTCTGTCAGTCGGTCGGTCTACGAACATTTCCCCACCCTTTGTTGGCCAAAGTTTTGCCCCAGGAGGCTGAAATTTAGCATGAAGGTCAAGTGTGTTTCTGTTCATGCCAACTGGCGTTTACAGTGGGAGTGGCCTATAAGAAAAACCTCTTCACGGATTCACGTACATAGACAGACACTAAAGAACCAGTTATCATAGACCCCTGTAAGAAGCGTCATTGGACTGAGCAGAGTCCCCCCCCCCCCCGCCCCCCCGCAGCAACCACACCTTTCTATCTATGTTTGTGTGTGTGTAAATGCTTGAACGCGTGGATGCATGTGTGTTCATCGTCGCAGCTGTTGAGAATGTGCACTTTTATTCCAGTTGAATCAGCAGTATCACCATGATGTGTGAGCTGCTCCAAAGAATCCTCCCTGATGAAAAACACAAAGGACCAACAAAAAGGCACAAGCACACCGATACAAGCAACTTCATATAATAATCAGAGCATGAACGAGACTCATTGAACTCTCAGAGTTTCTGTAAAATACAACAGTGTCATCTGAACTAACTCTTTACAGCCACATCCCAAACGACTGGCACTGAACTGACGAGAGTCGAACACAACGAGGCGATTGTCTCAAGAGAGTCATAATTAAAAAATAAAAACACTTGATATAAAAATATCTGCAGGTGTAGACAGCGTCATGGCATCACCATTTCAAAACCATAATGTCCAAGCAAAAAGAAAAATCGCACGTTCAAAAGAATTAAATAGAAGAAAAACAGAAGTGAGGTCTGTCACAGCAGGATGGAGGCGGACAGAGAAGAGTGGTCACAGTGGATGAGCTGAAAATCACCGGTTCGATTCCCTGGACAAAGAGGGGGAAAGTAAAGAGGTGGAGGAATGCTCAGTCCTCCCTTAGTAACCACCGTCACAGTGCCCTCCAGCAAGGCACTTTTACAGCAGGCGATTGTTCCGGTGGAGCTGCTCGGCGGCCGGCAGCAGCTCCCAGATCAGTAACGTGGACACACGTGTAAGTGGATGAATGTGAAAGCAAAGCTTCCCTGGACACGAAATAAACAAACTAAAAAACAAAAACACATCTGTTCGTCTTCTGTGAGTTCCCGTCTCCTCGTTTTTAACATTTCACACCTTTTAAATAACATTAAACTTTATGGCTATGCTGAAAATATACATTCTGACATTTAGAGAGAGTGCTATCGTAAAAATACAAATGTGCAAAAGTTGTAAACAAATGAGATCCTGTGTGTGTGTGTGTGCGTGTGTGTGTGTGTGTGTGTGTCACAGCCTGGTGGGCTCCTCGTCACTGTCGCTGCAGTTACCGCAGCAGTCCTGCAGAGGGAGGCAGAGAGTCACTGTGAGACACGTTTGAAATGTTTAATGTAAAACGGCACGATTAGTCGATCAATCGATGAGTCCGTCGACAGGAAACTAATCCATAATCGTTTCAAGCAAAAATGTGATTGTTCCCGTTTCTAAAATGTGAAAATTAGCCACTTTTCTTGGTCTCGTATTATAATAAATTGAACACTTTTGGGATTCGGCTTTTGGTCGGACAAACAAAGACATTTGATGCGGTCATCACAGAAATATTTCACTGCTTTCTAATGTGTTATCGACCAAACAATTGATCGATTAATTGAGAAAATAATAAAACTAAAAATAAGATGCAGCCCTAGTTTAATGAACCTTTTTTTTGTTAATATTGTCTGTATCTGTCTTCTGTCAGATCAGTTGAACGAATGTCTGGTGAAACATTGGTTTCATGTTTTTTAAAGATCCTCTCCAGCGGGAGAAGCTCCTGACTGATCTCGAGCTGGTGACGATATTCAGTCCGCTCACCTGTCTGCCGAACAGCCGCTGCAGGAGTCCCTGTTTGGGTGGAGGAGACGGCTGTCCTCTCCAGTCCAGGTCAGGAGGAACCGTCCCGTCCTGGTAGAAAACATTCAGCTCTGCAAAACACTCCGTCTCGATCATCTGGAGGAGAGAAGAGCAAACTTCACTCTTTGCATCACACGCAGAGAGAGACTAACATCCTGCATATACACGTCATGTGTATCCAGCACATGTCTGCGTGTCTCTCACCTCGTCCTGCCAGGGAATAGAGACGCTGCCTGTGGACACTTTGCTGTAGAAGGACTCGTCTTTCGGCTCCAGCTCTACACCTTTCACTGTGGAGAACTGCTCGATGTCCAGCACGTCTTTACAGTAGATGGCCTGCGGCTGCAACCACACAAACCTCAGCTGCTTAGTTAACAAAGAGACTTTACTGAGGAGGTGATGACCTCAGTCTGACCATAACTGTACAAACATGTCAAGTCTCCTGGAGAGAATCCTTCCTGTTACAGAGACTGTGCTGGTTAATTATGCATGCTCCATATAATGAGCCTCAGTGACGTTCTTATTAATCAGATTAATTAACTTCCTGTGCTGAAGACAAGATTGAATTTCCAGCTCTCTATTTAAAAGAATGATCTCGTCACTTTGAGAAATGTGCTTGTTTGCTTTCTCACAAGAAGTTAAACGGACAGATTCAGCCGTGCTATCATTAATGCTACACCTGCACTAGTAATGTTATTAGTTCCACCTGTGAGTAAGGAGTCATGGTACGTTCCTGTGGTGGACGTGATGTCTGAGATTATAAACAGCATATCGTGGACTTACATCAGGAATGAAGGGTGCCTGCAGCATGCCGGCCTCAAGGCGTTTGAAGTTGATGGAGCGGAGGATGGGATGGGCTTTGACCTCAGAGGCTCCGCCCCCCTGGCAGCCCAGCCTCTCTGTGGGATCTTTGGCCAGAAGCTGGGGGGGGGGGGGGGGGGGTTCAAAAAACACGTTATAAACAACAGGAAGTGACAGAAAAGTAGCAGAAACACACAAGGTGCCAAAGACAGAAAATGGAACTGCATTTAAAAACGTATCTAGAGATCTAAACTCTACCTGGAGGAGACAGCTGCATGTTTTATATACAAAAACACTGATTCTTATGATTCCATTCACATCGTTGAATTTGCTGTGACATGGAACACAGGAAGTCTTTTTAAATAATGGAGCGTGAGTAGATGGCAGCTGCAGACCAGAGCAAATGAGAGAGAGAAGTGGATTTGGCCGCTCAACATCCACCCACCATTTTACAGAGGGACTTGGCGTCCTCGGAGAACTTGCTGGAGTATTCCTCCTCCACCTCCCTCACCAGCCGCTCCACATCCTCCCTCTTGATCTTCTTCTTCCTCTGCTGGAAGGGAGACTGGCCCTCGATCATCTCGTACAGCAGGCAGCCCAGCGCCCACCAGTCGGGGCTGAAGGTGTAGCGTTCGTTTTTCACCACCTCTGGAGCTGCAGAGGAGAGAGGGGAGGCAGCAGAGAGAGCATCTGTTGGAGCTGAAGGTGGTTTCAAAAACACAGAATCTGAAACCTTCAGACCACAATGAGACGTTTCGGTCTACCATGAAGATGTGGTTTACTGCTGGTCACTGGAGGTTACTTACCCATGTATCCTACTGTTCCCACCCGTCCCTTGATGGTCTGTCCCTCTGGAACATGAACCGCTAAACCCAGGTCTGATATCCGGATGTGGCCTAAAGACACAAACACATGCAAACACATCTATCAAGTCCATAAGATGTAAGACAATTCAGTATCAGTTACTTAAAGAGAAGATTCACAAACCACAAAGAATGAAAATATCCTGTAAATATTGAACATTTCATTTTTACTTCAAAATATATTTTCTTTAATCTACTTTTATAGCTTATAGGTGGCAAAGTAAAGTTCTTAAACAGTAAAAAATAGATCAAAAACAAACAAAGGTCAAGCAGGAAATCATCAGCAGATCAAACAGAACAAATAAACCTCTTTAGAGGTTTAGTTTAGTTTATTATTTGTCTTTTAAAAGGAATAACACACAAACAGTCACTGGGTTCCCCCACATCACCCTGAGACTCATATAATAGAGAAAATAAAACGGAGATATTTCCTTGCCGACCCTGTTGAGATTGTTCTTGCTGATTTGTGCAAAGCTGCAGAGAATTGATGTTATTATATCTTGTGATTCATGAGAAAGTCAGAGAGCATCATGTGTTGAGACCACTTCCATCAAAGTGACAAGCAGCTTCATGTTTGTTTCCTCTGATGTGCACAGGCGACCAGCAGACGTGCCTTCAGACGTCGGCCACATTATCTGAGGACATTCAGCATCTTTAGGCTTATTAGACGCATTAGTTTGTCTACATGAGTTGAGGAACAACACAGCTTTTTGTTGGACGTCCACATCTATTTAAAACAGTTCTGTTGTTTAAAACAAGTACTTTAAAACTCCAGTGTTTTTCAGTTTTGTTGCAGCTACTTTTTAACTTTTAACTGCTGTTCTCTTATTTTCAACCAACCAAACTCAAGTGCAGTCTAAACTGGATATTTGTGCATTTAATGGCTGTTTTGAGGGCGAATGTTTGTCTCAGGACTTCATTTGATGTCAAAATACATTCACACACATCTGCATCTGGGATTTTAATATCTTTTGTTTTTAATTAGGTCCAATTGTGGTGTGTGATTAAAGAGTTTCCTCTGAAGGCTTTTGGTTTCAGATTGTGCTGGACTCAGAGCGCCCTCTGCTGATGCACAGAGGAAACACAAACAGCTGACTCCTGTATAGCCAGAAGGATCTCTGTGTTCTGCGTTAAATACAGAAACAACTCCACGGGACTTTCATTCAGCACAATAATATGTAAAGAGTGTTTATTTATCTTCTCACCACAATGCTTTTCAAATAGACACTGAATGAAATGCATAACAAAGAAGTTTAAGCCATAATGTTCAGTGTGTGCAGGAATAATTTAGACTTTCAGTGACTTATGGTAATGAATAAATATTTAAGTATTAGGTATTGTGAAATTCTGTATTAAAGTTGAGTTTGCTCCTGTAAATCAAAGTCTGGCACTGTGGGCCTTCCCGCAGACAAAATGGAGAGAACTTTTAGCCTATATTTGTTTACATTTTGGCAAATTGGTACCATTAAAAGTATGCCGAATGAAATATCAGCAGCTCTTGTTTGCAGTGTACTCAGTGATGTACACACAAACATCACTAGATCCCTTTGATACGGAAGAAAACTTAAAAACATGATGATTCTCAAGGCAAGTTCTGCAGTTATAAGTGTCTTTTTTCAAAGCGGATTCATGGTAGTTTATTCAGAGATAATGATATCCTCGGGAAGTGTAAGTCAAACTGAATCTAAAAAACTGTGCATCATGTCTGTATGTTCAGATTTGACTGAGAGTACGATTCGGTTTTAAAGTACCTTAATTACCTCTATGAGCTGTTTGTCACAACCACTGTTGCTGCTGCAACTGCTGACAACAATAACTAACGTCCTGTTGTTTTTTGATCACCTGTCATTAACTTAAACGAGCCAACAACCCACAGAGAGGTAACAGCAGCTCTCATACTGACCACTGATTTCATGTTACAGACAAATACTTTTTAAAGGCCTTTAATCAGACTGTCTGTCGTAGAAGAGTTGAGACTTTTCCTTGAACGCTGCTACTCACCGTGGTCGTCCAGCAGGATGTTCTCTGGTTTTAGGTCCCTGTGAGAACAAAGAGGAGAGCCAATGAGACGAGAAGAGAGGAAAGACAATGAGACAAACGAGGTTCGAAGAGGCCGACCTGTAGACGATGCGTTCTCGGTGCAGGTCCTCCAGCCCGCAGCAGATCTCTGCAGAGTAGAAGACGGCTCTCCTCTCGTCGAAACCCGCCTCGCCCATGTGGTAGATGTGAAACTTGAGGTCTCCTCCGTTCATGAGGGTCAACACGAGGCACAGAGCATCCTTCGTCTCGTAGGCGTACGCTAAACTCACCTGGAGACGGAGGGTGTAACAGGTGTAACAGCTTCATATCAGCTGCTGAGACATTTAAATTACAGTGACGCATCATAATTATTAAATCTTCAGTTCAACTGCAGCCGTCATTACTCGTTCAATCGATCGACAGACAATTAATCATCAACATTTTGACTGTTTTGTTGAAAACGTCAAAAACATCAAACATTCTCTGGTGTCAGCTTCTCTAATGTGAGGATTTGCTACTTTTCTTTGTTTTATGTCATCGTAAACTGAAAATATTTGGGTTTTGGACAGTTGGGGTTAATATTCAGCTAACGACGACGTCGCCTGCACGTCCCCACAATCAAAAACACAACCTGCTGCCAACATTTCTAAAAAAACAAGTTGTGTTAAATAAAGTTGTCTTGAGTATTTTGACACTGAAGCCATGTCGAAGCCTGACAGACTCCTCAGGCCGGACGAGCCGCCTGACTGGAGTCCAAATCAAATAAACTTAACGAAGGTCATCTGGCAGAGAATCAAACCAAACCGGAGAGAGAACAAACCTCCATGTTGTCTTTTAATTACTGCAGTCGTTAATGTTGCAGACATCACGTCCGACTGACGCACACAGAGAGCAAACTCAGGGGGAAATACGTGAAGAAAGAAATGTCACCGGATGGTTATTGTTGAACGTGTTAAAGGGAAACACACAATTACGCCTTCTGAAAACACTGATGTTACAGGACAAGAGGGTACATACACCGACCTGCTGCCAGAAATACTCACTAGAACACCAAATGTGGATTAATCCGCTGCTGAAAATAGTCCACAACAAATGCACTATTTCTTTCTACAGTGAGCAGCTGTTTGAGGAAGCTACTGAGCGTTTGTGCCTCTTTGTGCTTTCTTATGTTGTTTTTGTTTTGTGATTCAAGTGTGACCTGGCTGCAATTGCCCATTGGGAGTATCGAATTCAATATGCGGCTTCAAAATCTGCATAAAAGCAGGTGAAACATCTTAGTAGACGTGTTGGGACGCTTACTACAAATCTGCTGTTGACTTTCTCCAGGATCTGTTTCTCATTGAGCGCCATGGACTCTCCTTTCCTCTTCTTTATCCTCTTCTTCTCCAGTTTCTTGCAGGCGTACATTTTCCCCGTGGCCCGTACCTGACACGCACACACCTGCAGCGAAAAGGAAGAGATTTATCTTCTTATTACTGATCAATAAGAAAGTGTTGTTGTTGCTGTTATCCCACCTGAGAGCACACCGGATGATCATTTAAGTTAAGGATTTAGCGTTTAATATCAGTGGAGAGAAATGATTGAGTTGTTTTATGTCACGGAGAAGATCACAGCAAAACTTTCATTCCAATCAATCACATTCAATTGATCCTATTTCTACTCGTCAATAAGGTAATTTGCTCTTTGTTTGTGAGTCATTCTGTTGTGTGTTGAGAAAAGTGAACGTACTCACCTCTCCAAAGCCTCCTTTTCCTAAAACTCTGTACTGTCTGAATGTGTTTTTCGTCACCGGTTGCCTGTCGGACACAAAGACAAATTCATCTATAAACACACGCTGCAACACAAGAAAAGGTCCAATGAAGACCAAGTTGCAGTTTAACGCATTCACAATAATGATAACAGAGCCGTGCTGATCCCGGGATCACTGGAGAACTGGAACCATGCGGTGCTGCCTTTTAGATCCTGTGTCACCCTTTTCTGGCCTCCAGAGGTCCCGACTCACCCCTGCATGTGCAGCCTTCATGAGCCACGACTCAGCCCTGTTCAGGCTGCTCCAGCGTCCAGCCTGAGCATTTGTGTTTTGGCTCACATCACTTGGGTTTATTTATGTCTTCATATATGATGAAAAATCCAACTCTCAAGCTTTGTTTTGTCTCCTCAATCTCTTTACAATATCTAACAAGACCCTGACTGCATTCAAAAGAATGACCTGGTATTTTGGAAAATACAGGTGAACAACTTGCAGGTGTGTCAGATGGTACACACACACCTTAACTAGAATCTACTGCTTCTCCGTAAACCACCAGTTGGCCTGAGACCAGGGGCAGGACAGGACAAAGTCCTTCCTTTAGCCCTCCTGCAGTCCAGAGGGCGGTGCTAAGACACCTGAAGCTTTTTGATAACAACCAGAAGAAGAATATCTTACGGTTCAGTTACAACAATTAACAGCCAGCAATAACGGCTAGCTAGCTAACAGCTATTCATAAGCTAACACACGGGGGGTTATGTGCCACACTATTTCTTGGATGGGCGCAGTGGCTTCCTGGAGTCTCCGCTTGTTGCCTAGCAACCTCACGTTTTGTAGTTTTTACACTTAAATTATTGTACAGATTAAACAAAGCAGAAATGTTAATTATTATGTTCATTATTGAGCTTTCGAGGTGCAGGTAGATGGATTTTGTTACAGACAGAGCCAGGCTAGCTGTTTCCCCCTGCTTCCAGTCTTTATGCTAAGCTAAGCTAACCAGTATTTAATAGACAGATATGAGCGCGGTAACAATCTTCTTAACTTCTTAACTCTTAGCAACAAAGCAAATAAGTGTATTTCCCAAAATATCAAACTATTCCTTTTAATGAGGTTTAAAGTTGTGTTTGTTTGTTTCTCATCCTCTCTGTACACACGTCTCAGTCTTTTTCAGCTAATGACATCATACAGGTGCTTGTTAGGTGTGGATCCTGCTGTTGCTAGGAGACAACAGACGTTTTGGACTCCCTTAGCAACTGGAGACATCCTGATGGACTGCTGGACAGTCAGCTGTGAGAGTAGCTTCAGCCAACTGTCCACTGAAACAAAACAATTCTTTCTTATTTGTTTGTTGGTTTATTTATTTCATATTTTTATTTATTGGCTCTACTCTGCAGTCATTTCTCCTGCTTCCGGACACGTCTTGCAACATCTCTCAGTCTAATGTTACTGCTGCAAGAAAGCATTTTTACTCCAATTATGGTGGTGGTTTTCATGCTTGTACTGCAGCTGAAAGATTAGACATCCGTGGAGGGATTTCAATGACCCTGTGGTTTGTGAAAACTTGTCTAAACCCCACTGGATGGACTGAAAAATTCGAGGTCATCAAGTTTACGCAGTTCCTGGAAAGCTGACACATCAGGCCTGATCGTCTGTATTTACGTCACTAAACGCAGATCGCTGTGGACGGATCGTCCTCCCATGTGGCTTGTCTCAGCTGATCCTTGAAGAACAGTTTAACCATCAAACCCAAACACTCAGTCCTCTGCAGGATACAAAGTTTGTTTACGGCATCACTGAGGTTTTTAAAGTGGAGTCTGGGAACCATCGGAGGTCCCTGATGGGACACAGACTCAGACAAACTTTCTCTGTCTGTAAACAAAGCTGATAAAACTCATAACAGCTATTATTGTAATGATAGATTTATTTTACCACCAACAAACGTCCAGTGTGACGACGGTTGAATACCAGGAATTGAAATCCCGGGTTTTTCCTGGGAATTTGGGATTGTTAGCAGATGTGTATTTGTGTGATTTAACTGGACTGCCTTTTCAACTACAGCAGTTTCTTCCAGTTTCTTCTCATGCTGAACTGGAAGTCCAACTGTGAGACAACAAACGCTTTAAAGTAAAGCTACGGTCACATTAAATCTGTCTCCCACTCACTTCTACTGCAGCCGAACGACGGACAAATTCAAGTGTGCATTTCCTGTTTCAGTGTCATCATCGGGTCAAAGTTCACCTTTGTGCAGATGTGCTCAGTCGGCCAATAGAAACACTGCTGTGTTCCTGTTTCTTCACCATGTTTAGAATGAGCGCTGCCCCCTGAAAGTTGAACATTCGAATTATCACTCAGACAGTCGACTGAGTCCAGCAGTGTGTTTCTGGGGACATTTCGGTCTCCAGAAGAAGCTGCAGAGTGAGAGCTCCTCACCTTCACGCTGGAGGCAGCTGCCCGGTTCTGCTTAGAAGAGGTGAATTTACAGCTCACAGCAACTTCATACCATCTAGTCTCTGGCTTTTGTTTGATATCTAGTGTCGACAAAAAACATTGTTGCACATTTCTGATCAGTTGTTAGCGTAGTTAGCACGCATTAGCTCGGAGGGCTACATTACATTACTGAACGTCCCACCAAACCCCGTTCAGAAATCGGACAGTTTAATAAAGCACTGCTTGATAGTTTATATAAAACGAATAGTCGAATATTAATTTAATTAGATGATTTCTCTGCAGAAACTGCTTGTTTCATTCACTCTGTGATATAGACTGGCAGCGGGCTACTCACATAGTGACAGCACAGAGCCGGAGTTACATCCGGATAACTTCTAACATTATTCTGTCTGACGTGCAGTCGCTACCCTAACCCATTCGTTCATAGAGAGGGTCTGCGGTGGAGATGATCTTCGACAGTAACCACCAGGCTGAATGGCTCTTCTGTGTCCCTTGATGTTATTTATGTTACAGCGACTCTATCTATGTAAATTTATTCAACACGAATGTGTGAAGAGCTTTTTCCTCTGTGTTCCTGGGACTCACTTTCATTGAAAGCTAGCCAAACAAGCTTTTATATATCTGCTGCTGCTGCATTTAAAACAGCAAAATTTGGATTCCAGACACCAGAATTACCTGCTGCGCCTCCTGCATCACTCTGCCCATAATTACAATAAACAAAGCCTTCTCAGGTTTTATCTGCAACACAGTGGAATCACTTGTTTCTAACCTTCAGGCAACGACAGCAGCCGGCTCTGAAAGGCACCTCTCCTCCACTGAACTGTGAAACTTTGCAGTTGAGCAATTTCAAACTCTTCATCTTGAAATATGTAACAGTGACATCACTCTGAAGCTCATGGATTGCGTTGTTCTCACCCCCGTAACCCCGAGCAGACGAGGACACTGGGGAGAGGAAGGAGCGAGGCAACTTGCTGAGCATGTTGTTACTGGTGCTGTGGTGGAGTTTAAGGCCAGTGGAGCCTTTAAAGGAGCCGTAGTGAGCTATTAAGTGGTCTGTGTGAAAAGAGATTAAGCTGATGCACATAACAGAGAGAGGCGGTTCGTGTCCAACCTTACCTCTCCAGCCATTTCCACTGGAGGAACCTGTTGTAGTACATGCTGTCGAGGTAGTCTGCGAAGGGCGCCACGCTCAGGTAGTCGTGGATCAATCTGGAAACAAGACAACAAACAGCATCTGAAGTTATTTTCAGCCCAAAGAAGCTGCAGCGGACACCAATTTAATGTCCATTTTAACTTTAATTTTTCTTATTTACACAAGATTCTTCACAGTTAGTTGCTTTTAGAGCTGAAGCGATTCGTTGATTAATTGATTAGTCTCTGTACAGCTATTATTTCAGCCGCTCCGATGTGAGGATCTGCTGCTTTTCTCCGTCTGTTTAACTGAATATCTTTTGGTTTCAGACTGTTGGTTGGAGACCAACGCTGCATCTTTCAGTATTATCTGACTCTTTATTGTCTAAACAACTTGGAAAAGTAAACAATAGATAATATCATTATTATTTTTCACTCAGTGAATTATATGTACAGTGTACAGCTGAAACTATCTATAAACTATTTTGATCATTTAAGTTATTTTTGTGTCTTATGTGATAATGAATTAAATATCTTTAAACAAGCAATTTGAAGATGTCATCTCAGCATTTTCTGACATTTTATAAACCCTTTTCATTTTCTGTATAAACGTTTTTCTCAATTAATCAGTGACAAAAATGATAAGTTGCTGCCCCTGTACAGTCACTTTATTGTACTATCAACAGCAGAAATTTTGAATTTGTTTTGATAAAACCAACGAGGTGTATATCCATGATAAAACGCAGTGTAACAGTTACACAAGTGGAGTCAGCAAAGTGATTCTGATTTTGATGTTGAAGTTTGCTAACAATAGCTAACATAAGCTAACATTAGCCACCACAAGCTACAGGTCATTACAGACCAAAACAAAAGGCTTTTTTTTTACCTAAGAATTCATTTGTAGGAGGACAAATATGTTATTTCTTCTTCTTACATTCTGATTAACTTCACTTATATTAGAATTCACACGAGACATTATCATCTTCTCTGAATTGGAATCAATTCACAAAATCAAAAGTAGTTTCTTGTATAATAACAGTATCATAGCTTCAGTGTGTCCACAGAACGGAAAAGACAGAACAGTTTCTAACTGTGATGCTGGAGGAAGGAAAAGAAATGTAACCAGCCCAATTTCAAATGAATGAATGAATTTCACATTTAATAATCTTCTGAAAAGGAGCTTAACTCAGACAACATGCTGCCTTTAGCTTCTCACTGCACTGAGACAAAAAGGGAGGATTTACTTGTGTTGTTAGTCCACTAACACATGATGAAGGTCGCTGTCTGACTGAAACACTGACGGACAAAGAGTCAAACAGAGAGGGAATGTGCAGTTTACTGAAATAAATGAATTAAGATAATTATTAGAAAAACATTACTGGCAGGCTTTTGGAACAATGTGAAGTGGTAATATTTCGACATATAAAAATATAAACACTTGCATCCCGTTCTGCATGACAACAGTGTTTAGTTGTTGAAAAAACGAGAAATGTAAAATATCAACAGACTTATCATCTAGCATCTAGACAAACTAACGTCTTGTTCTTGAACAACAAACTGGCCTCTGTGCTGCCTCACACCTACGCAACAAGCATGAGCAGAGCTGTTAGAGGATGTTACTCAATGTGTGAGTTTATACAGTGAACAATGAACTCTTCCTCATCGCCAGCAAGTGAAGTGTTTCTTTCCCTCCTGTGTGTTTCCCTATTCTCCTTAATCCTGACTCATTTAACCGTCCTCTTGATTTGAAGTGTTTTGCATTCCAACCACCATTAAGAGAGTGCTCTCAACCGTTAACTTCATCATTTAGGAAATACTGGAGCTCAAATCTGGTGTTTCAAAAGCAATGCACCTTTTTGAGTTAGTAAATGATACGCACAGTCACTTTATTCTGCTAGTATTTTCCTTCATCATTGTGCTTTATCAATTGATTCTGGTGCCAATCTGTAGTCAACAGAGGCGTCGCTTTTGTTCAACAAACTGCTACTAATACTAACATGAACCAGAGACATCAGTCAGTGGCAACGGTAAATCATCAGATGGCTGCTGAGATAAGACTGTTTCCGGGTCCTCGCGTCTCCAAAAACTACCTCATTTTGTTAAATCGACCACATATCAAAAAACGAAATGGCTGATTTTTCAAAACTTAATTTGGTGACACAATAACCGTAAAATGGCAATTACAACTTTAACAGAGTCTGGCTCAAATATCAAATTATGATGGATTAATGCACAGTCCATAATAACGGTAGTATAACAAACTGTATTGTGACTTAAAATCATTGTTTCCTTTATAGATGCCAGATACGTTTTATAGTTAATGTTTACTGCATTACTACTAAAAAACAACACTGTATGTTACAGTTAATGATCTTATTTTTGACTGAAGATCAGTCAGAAAAAAAATATATCAAATTATTTTTTTTAACACGAAAAAAGATATTAGCAGTTACTTAGTCTCGCAGAGCCAGACCTGTCTCCACTCCAGAGACAGGTCTGGCTCTGTTTTTCTTTAGACCAATCACAATCGTCTTGGGCGGCGCTGAGCCCAGGATGCAGAACGCAAAGCGGTAACGCGCAGATAGCGGAGGGGATTGTCTGCAGGTACAGCAGTCCTCTCAGGCTTGTCGCCTCTAGTTGATGGAAAAATGCATGCTGGGATACTTGTCCACACAAGTCGGCTCCAAAAGCATCCTCATTAAAATCTTTTGGACTGTTCTTGGCTCACTGAATGCAGACTCTGAACTGGGACAGCATCCGGGCCGTGGCTGATTCGTCAGTCCACGAAAACACAAGTCCAGACAAGAACTCTGTAAGGTGTTAAGTCGCTCTGGGCCAATCAGAATCCGGCACACGTGGAGACTCGAGTCACAAACAATTAGTTAACTTTAACGGCGGTTTTAACACCAATAACTCAGCAATGAAGTAACAGTGACTTGTGACTTTAAAGACTTGAGACTCTGCCAAAACCAGGAGCAGAGACAGAGCCCACATTCAGGTTAGTGTTCATAAACAAGCGCCCGGCTTTCAATGCATGATTGTAGTGGATTTGCCTTAAAGTGTGCAGAGAACAGAAACCTCACAGAGAGAGAGACGAGGGTCGGGGTGTTTGGAGATAAGAGCTAACACTGATCACTGACACTCTTTGTGTGGAGGGACATGGTTTGCCTTCATCTCGTGTCATAAATTTACCACAGAGTATAATATTAGGACACTTCACACTGACTTATTATAAGCTGTGAGGTAATGCATTCATTGGACAGTTTTGGTGATGTCATCCTGCATCACCAGCACTACATGGAGCCTCGTGGGGATTATTTAAGTATAGCATTTAAAAGAAAATCACAAAGTTTCACATTTAAAGCCTCAATACACTCTTCTGTAAATCTTATCTCTTTACATTATGGTGTGATGGTTCTCTACACTGCCAGGTGTGTAACTGTGGTGGGGAATATTGGACCCATTTTACGTTAATTAATTTAGCCAAATATTTAATTAATTAGGTTATTTTAGTCTAAAAATATTAGAAATCCAACATGTGTAATTATAGAAAGTAAACAAATTTTCACATTCCAGAAATAAGACCACAGACTGTCTGATTCCTTATCTGATCTTACTTGGTACAGTCCTTGAAGAGCTCTTTGCAGGCGTCCTGCTGCAGCCTCTCGCTGCACTGAGCCATCATGGCCTCCTCCACCTCGGGCACGTGGTCCTCCGACTGCAAGAAAACATGGAGTCCAGGTAAACACCGTGACTCAACCCCGACAGCAAAGTCACAGAGGAAAGCTGGATAAACTGGGTTTAAGACGGTGCTTTGAGATGATTATCCTCAACACTCTGCACACTTCTGCATGTTCAGACTTGTTTGAACACAGAGAGTCGGAGTTATCAGGAGAGACAGAGGGACACGTCAGCCTGCTCAGGACTGCAGAGATCAAGCAGCAGCAGACACATTAACTTAATAACAATGCAAATTACTGAGCATTGTTCCTGCGCTTTTGCTATATGAAGTTAATCTTTTAAGGATCATATTCGTAACTTTACATCTCACCTTGATGGTGCATTCAAACTCTGTAAAGTGGAGGAGTGCTGCAGTAGTGTAATTGATAATAGAATAGCATTATTTATTTTCTTTATTACTTTTGTACGTTTTTGGGATAAAGGATATTTTGTGCTCTTTATTTTTGCTTGAATTCAACTGTAAATGCAAAACTGAACTGTGCTGTATTTCCACAGGTTCTTTATTTTATTTTATTGTGTACACAGATATCAGAGTGTTCTTGAATGCAGCATCAGGAAGAGTTTTAAAGCAGTCACATGCAGAGTGCCTTTCATATAAAAGGCGTGTTGTTAAAGGGATGGGTTATCTATCTCAAGGCACAGTTCATGTTTTTATTTAATTATTTGGCGTACATTTATAACATTGGCAAAATACTTTTACATAATGAGAACAAGTCAAGGTGTGCAGGTTTTTTAGATGAATGCCAGCAGCTGCCCAGAAGGTTGAGCATGAATCTAAAAAGTGATGGTGTTATTTGGGAAATAGTCTGCAGTAATTTAAAGTGTCCACCGCTGGTAGTGAATGGCTAAAACACACAACACCATCATTATAATCCTTTAAAGCTGCGTTAAGAAAGCGTCAAATGACAGCAGCCGCACATCTGGCCCCGCCCAAATCTGTGATGTCAGAACAGTCCTTGAAAAGGACAGTACTGAATGAAGGCAGTTTTCTCCGCAGGGAAACATAGAAAGTGACAGAGGTCCATGAAGGCAGCAGCTACCTTTGGGTTGAAGTATTCGTCGATGAGTTCTTGACCGCACTCCTTCCTCTTCTCATCCGGAGTCACTTCGTACTCCGCCTGCAGGAAAACACGTCGAGACTTCATGACACAAAAGTCGAAATGTTGATCAAGACTGAACATAAACGTAAAGCAGATTACAGTTAGTAAGTTAGTATTAATGTTTCTTTATAAAATATGCATATAAACTGTTTTCAAAACCATTTTTGAATCAAGTCCTCAAGAAGTCACTCGGGGAGTACTTTTACAAAACAAGACTTTTAACAGCTGCATTTAAACGCCACATAGTGTCTGAGAAAAGACCCTGCCCTGCTCTTTTCTCTTGCTCCATGTATCGGGAAGTGTTTGTGTCTATGAGGATCTGATCTGAATAGCCCCTCAGATACCCAGTGAATCTGCCAGTTACTCCAGTAACACGTCAGTTGGATCAAAGCACACACATTGTTCTGTCGCTGCCGGCTACAGCTGAGCAATGTGGTTAAAATATTCGTTTTAAGTCTTTATCCAATATCGACGTATATATACGTGTATGCAAAATAATGAAACAATAGTTCAGTGTGCAAAACAAAAACTTGAATGACTTGTTTTGTTTGTTTTTAATTAGCTTGGAATAATTCATTTGGCATTTTGTACAACGATGACGTATCATTTCATCGTGGTGAAAGTCAATGAACGATAATACTGAATGATTGTTCAGCTGTACGTCTCTGTGTGTCCAGTGGAGGCCTCTCAGAAAACCCAATTTAAGATTTAATTGAGGGGTTTTGGGAGGCCGGGTCCACACCCTGCAGTGCATGAACTGACTGTCCCTCCTCCCCCTCACATCATCCATCCCTCTGAATGACTTGCAGTAAACTGAGCCTGACTGGAAAACTCCAAAGTGCTTTCTCTCCGCTCTCACAGCGAGAGTCTGTAAACTAATGCTAAGTGACAGCGGAGATGGTTCAAATCTCATTTTCCCTCTCCATCTCGTTCTCTCGCAGAGTTCTCGGGGAAGAGACGGGAAGTGGTTGTGGGGTAAAAGAGAACATAATTGCTTCGTATGTGCGCTGCGTCCACTGGACGACTGAAAGCTGTAAAGCAGTTTGGCTGCTGGTCAGTCAGACTGGAGCCTCGCTGTCTTCACACAGACGGACGGATGGACGGAGGGACGGACGAGGTCTACATTAACCTCTCTGCCTCCGCTCATCACGGTCGATTGATCGACGGACATACGCGACAGGACGGCAAACAGAACAATAACCCCAAGTTCAACACTTCACTCATGATCATGATGCTGTCTGACCTGAAGTATCAGAATATTAGCATCAGACTTTTAGCCACGTTAGCAGCGAGGATTTAGCGATGGCATGGAACATAAGCTGATATTTTTATATATTTCTTCTGGATATTACATTTGAAAAAGAGGGCTGTAATATATGTATGTGTTCACAACAGCCGATTATTTTTGAATGGAGAGAGATGCGTTTAAAGTTTTACAGGTTTACACAAGTGAGGGATTCAATTATGCTTAATTAAAATAAAGGTTTTCACTTTTCAGTGAAATATCTCTACATCTGCTGGATGGATTGGTACTCAGATATTCATGGTGCCCAGGAGATATTTCCCTCTCTCCTTTCCTCTAGCGCCATCATCAGGTCAAAATCTTACTTTCTCCAACATTTTGGTTTTACGACCAAATACCTGCAGAACTGACTCTCCCATCAGCCTCAGCGGCGGCATGCTAACACGCTAAACTAGGACGGCGAGCATGGTCAACATTATACCGGCTAGACAACATGTTGCAGTAGCATTGTCATCGTTAGCATGCTGACCTCACAGAGCTGCTAGCATGGCTACAGACTCATTAGTTTACAGATAACTGGTATTAGAAATAAATAGAAATCAGTAATAATTCTACTGTATCTCATGTTTGCTAAAACAGTTAAAGAGGAGACACCGAACTGATGAGCCATCTGATGTCTGATAACCATGTGTGTGTGTGTGTTATTTTGCTCCAGTGTGACCAAAAACAGGCAAAGAGACTACAAAGCAGCAATTCACAATGTGTGTGTGTGTATGTGTGTACAAGAGTGAAGGAGGAAGAAGGAAACTGCCATTTATAATGTATCAACTGTGAACCCAAAAGAAGCAAAACAGCATCAATGAGACCACACACACACACACACACACACACACACACACACACACACACACACACACACACACACACACGGTGGGAATAAAACAACAGTTTGACTGAAACATTCCTCAAGTGAGCAGAGAGAGCAACGAGCCGTTCACTGTGACAGATGAGGTCAACAAAAAGTGTGTGTGTGTGTGTGTGTGTGTGTGTGTGTGTGTGTGTGTGTGTGCCTGCGTACAACATGGGAGGTAGAAGAGGGCGACACACACTGACGCAGTTTTCTCTCCAGAAGTCAAGAGTTCCTGTATTTCATTAAACAGATATTAAACTCGACTTCCTCCTCCTCCTCCTCCTCCTCCTCCTCCTCCTCCTCACTCCAAACTTCCAATGTTGGAGACATTTCAGGATAATTAAACTTCCTGCATCAAAGGCCCTATATGAGAGCGAGCTCACCAGTTTACTCCAACTTTAAAGGGTCAGTTTGAATATTTTCCCACTCACCTCTGGTGGCATCGCATGCACATGGTTTTGGTTTTATATGTGAAGGTTTTCAGGTATCTGTCTTTAAGATTTCTGTACAAAGGAGATTCATTGAGTTTAGTTTAGTTTTGACTTCAGGTAGGGGTGCCTTAAAAATATCCCTATACCTTGATCATACAGGTGTCAGATGGCTCATGTTGGGAAACACCGATTTTGTAATTTAGGTATCAGACAGACAAAATCAAAATCAGATAGACAGATCAGAGCTTATACAATGATATCAATATATCAATAAGGTACAAATCCAAAATATGCACATATGGATCCATGATATCAGAATCAGAATCAGAATATTTCACGTAATGTCCCAAATCAAGTATCTGCTGCCTGAGAAAACAGTTTTCCATCATGAAGTGACCCTTTAAGGCTGCATGTTGCTATTTTAATCATCTTTTATTCCCTCATATTATTATTTTACACTCTCGTCCCGCTGACTTTTTCTTTACCAGGCAAACAGGTGGTAACTTTGTTCTGCGTTTTCTGTCTTTTTGTGTTTATTTTTCAAAGGAATTTAGGAAACTCGTCCCTCGCCATCTTTTCGTCCATCCGTACCCTCTTTTACATCATATCTCTGTTTTTATTTGACATGTGCCTCCCTCGACCTCACCGCAGCCTGAGCTGAGGAGGATGGAAAACGAGAAAACACACTTTTCTCTCGTCTTATACACTTTCTCACACATACATACACACACACACACACACACACACACACACACACACACACACACACACACACACACACATCCCTCCTCCCGTCTATAACAGGAACTGAGAGGCATTTCAAGGAAGAAAGAACCCCCCCCCCCCCCACACACACACACACACACTTCTTTCCTTTTGTCTTTCCACACTAGTAGTCATGGAAAAGGGCACATGGGACAAAACTCTCCAACCCAAACACACACACTTCCAGGTACGAGACAAAACACCCCCATCTCACACACACACACACACACACTCACACACACCCCCATCTCACACACACTCACACACACACACACACACACACTCACACACACACTCTCTCCTTACCACAGCGTCCAGGAACTTGACGCAGCGTCTCAGTTCGGGTCGAGTCTCGCAGAACTGCCTGAAGAGTAATCGTCCGATTGGCTGCCGCTCACAGAGGCTGCTGTAGTCCTTTTCTATAGAGACAAAGAGACGCTGTTGTTTAACGAAACTAAACAATAAAGTTACGTTTCAATTCAAATCCTAATTTCAGCAAAATAAAACATGAATGAGTGCATCCTTCCATTTGCTTCATAGTAGAGCGCCTCTTCTAACCTCTGTTATGATATTTAATATCCACACAGGCAAAACTACAAAATAACTACGAAAACACGTGAGCACAACATACAGAAGGAAAAAAACATACTGTGTGAAAAGAATCAACAAAAACACCCGACACCACGTGGCGAGACAGACAGAGACCACCGATCGCTGACTGTTGCGGGTTCACTGTCTGTTGATCAGTTCACTGATTAATGAACTCGTGGTTTCAGCTCTAGTTTAATCTGTTCCTGCACAGTTTCGCTGTGTGATGTATCGCCCGGTTCTGCTGCTGAACACTTTGATATCTTTAGTTTCTTCCAGCTGATTCCAGCTCTGAATCTGAATTTTCCAACATAAAAACAGACAGTTGCTCTCTTTGTGCTGTGATGGATTTGGTTATAGTACAGTTGGTGCTAAAACAGTGGTTATTGTTTTGGGTTTCTTGTAGTTGCAGTCAGGATCAGCGGCATCGAACCTGGGCTCAGTTTGACCTCCTGATGTTTCTCATCTCAAAAGCAGAACCTGCGACAATGGCGACACGTTCCGCTGCATTACATTGAATTCAGTTCCTGAACTGGAAACGTGTCATGAGACATGAATCATTATCGACCTGTAATTACTCACAAAAAGTCACTGAAGACGTCTGCTGTTCAGACTGTTTTATATAACGTTTACCTGAAGACTGACTGGACACTTTAACATCCAACAGAGTTACCAACATGACTGACTGAGATGAGCGTAACTGAAAATAAAAGTGAATGACGTTGACACATTTTATAATCAAATATCAGCACACACAGCTGCTGCTGTTAACACACACACACACACACACACACACACACACACACTATGACAAAGTTTGCATTGATCTGCATTCTCATTCACAGGAACATTTTCATCAAAGATGCAGAACTTACTAAACTAAACTAAGTAACTAAAAGGTGAAAGAGAGAAGAATAACCAGTGAGGAAAGATTTAAGATTTTGTCTCGATGTTATTTTAATGCTGTTGAAACAATAAGAAGCCTTGACATCCACACACTTAATCCACAGTTGCTGGGGAGGTTTCAGATATATATCTGGGGTTGTCGAGTTCATTTGACCAGCTGTGCTTCAGGACAAAAAAACAACACCAAGGAAACCAAGGATTTGCATCTGTGACTCATGTGGATGCAAAGCGACTCAGGAGGCTTCATGCACAAACAAATGTGATTCAGAGAGGAGCAGAAAGGCCGGAGTGATTGAAAGAAAAGAGCAAAATGATTTGCAAAACCTTTCAGTCAGACCAGACTGACTCACCAGTCAAACCATTCTCATCTGTGTGACCCAGTATCACATGCAGAATCTCTAAGGGCTTCACAGGCAAAACCCCTCAACACAACAATGGGATCATAAGATAACACATGTTTATCTCTATGACCAACTGCTAACAGCACTGGAGCTAAACCACATGCTGATGAGAGGGAGGGAGGGAGGGAGGCCCGGAGGCACTTTGTGGAGTTAAACAAACTTCTACTACGTCTAAATTCAGTGTTTCACATCCAAACACACTGCATGTGTTCTTCAAGCCAAACGAATGTGTCCAATTCATTTCCTCACAGAAAACACTTGCAACAAGCACATTTGCATATACAATATTTTGTGTTTTATGGTATGCATTACTTCTGCATTTTCAGTGTGTTTCGTATCACCTTGTGTGCTCATGCACAAGTACACCATTGTGCATGATAAACACTCCTCCATTAAGCAGCTAATGGTCAAAAACTCCAGAGCGTCTCACTTGCACCTGAGTCTGGGTCTCTGAAGCCTGACATTCACTTGTGCATGCATATACATGCTGATATTTATTGGTAAATTACTTAAAATTAATAGTTTCTGGCCTCCACTCAACCTGCACTCTGATCACAAATACTGCGTTTTAATACAGTCAGACTCTCTTTTTTACACCTTTTTCTGTTTCTGTAGTCAGAAAACTGAATGAGTATGAAATTTGATCACAGTTTATAAATACCTGTTAACCTAACAGTCATTCCCAAGCTGCTGAGCTGCAGTTAAAATCATTATTTTATGATCACGACATCATCATTCAAAATGAAAATAAATGCAGGTTAATGGGAAAAGGCTGTGCTGAGAAACGGTCTGTAGAACCATGAAGTCCTGCACACTTTATCAAGGACACTGTGGGCCGCAGACCTTCATCAGGTGAAGTTCATACTGACAAACAGCACCGGTAACATACAGTATATATGTAAAGAGAAAGTTAGCAGTGACAAAAGGTTATCCTGTTACCACATCTAACTGAGCACGAAACACTTGTTCAGTATGTTTGTAAAACACGAAAATGCGTCAGTAAAACAACTGTACAGCATAAGAAACGTGGCTGCTGAAGAAGTGACATCAGAAATGTTTCCTGCGGACACTGAAACCGGGACCGAGCCTGAGGACCTCAACCTGAACGCAACGCAGCCGGATCCAGCTGGCGTAAAAGAGGCATTACTGCATGTTAGCCAGCTGGTCATGTCATGAGTTTATCAAGCAAATGTGCAAAATGTTCCACAAGCACATTCGAAGTTACCAGGTTCCAAAGCGACATCTTAAACCAACAGTAGTTTTTATTTTCTCCGATAATGCAACCGACAGCATCTTTTCAGACCCTCCCTGCCTGGTACAGTAATTGAGCACGACTTGGGTGGAGTGCCACTTTAATTGTTTTAAGATTCATGTCTTCTTATGGCTTTGCTGACTCACTTCCTATCGATGACACAGTGACTGATGGTAACCGATGCCTCGCTCTGTTCTGCTCTGTTTTATCCCATTTTATTGTTGTTTCTGCTCCACTTATCTCTCTTCTGTTTCGCTCTGCTACGCAGCAACGTCCTCTTTGTTCCCTTCTGTTCTACTCTAATGATCTCTTCTCTCTCCACTCGGCTCTATCGTACTTCCTACGTCCTGCTGCAAAGTGAACAGAGCAGGACGATGTGAAGCAAATGAGAGCCGAAGGCAAAAGGAACTGAAAACTGAGGAGAGAATAAAGAGAAGACAGAAGTCAAAGAAAAAGCTGAACAGAGATGTGAGATATCCGGAAGGCACCGACAAGAAAACCAAATGGCTTCAAGACTCTAATTAACATTGTTAATTGACAGTCTAGTGTCTGTAAATCCAAACCCATTCTTCTCCTCTCAAAACCATGAAAAATTAGCTTCATTACAGTTCATGAAGCTACCTGGTAGATCCCACAGCGGCTACTCATGCGTGGAACACAACATCCCCCACTTCTGGGAACTTTTCATTGTGTGGTTGTGGATCAGTGGACGTTCTAAATAGATCACTGGAGGTGTGATGCACGTGAAAGGGTCTGCAGGACTGTACATGCTGTACATCATCACACAGAGAAGTTACACAAAGAGGCCTCTGTCAGGCCTCCTGCTGGCTCCGCAGGCCTCGGGGTCCCTCAGTAAAATGATTATGCCACAGGTTTAAAACCAGATCAAAGTTTCTGCACTTCTGACTGCCTCTTTATAGAATAATTGGGGAAAGTAGGCAGAAGTAAACAAGCCAACATTATGTGCATTCTGTGCAGTAACGCTGGGGTGTATGTAAAGGGCTTTCTTTGTCTTAGCGGCGTGGCTCTAGGGGGGTCAATGTAGGTCGGTCGGCCCACTTTGGTCTTGACCGAAATATCTCAACAACTACTGGACGGATTAACATGAGATTTTGTACAGACATTCATGGTCCCCAGCAGATGAATCCTACTGACTTTGGTGATCCTGCTCTTTTTCCCTCTAGCGCCACCATGAGGTTGACATTTGTGGTTTTGATAATAGGTGATAATATGTCAGTATTGTGTTTTTTAATGAATGAATGCTCCTTTAAGTATGAAATCTAACGTTGTGTTTCTACGCAGCACTTGACAGACTTCAACTTGTCACTCGAGCGTCAGTGAGCAGATTAGTCATTAGGTTTCCTCAGTCTCTCGGTTGCTCAATACTGCTGAAGACAGAAACATATTTCTATCAAGATACATGTAAACACTCTTCTGTAGAGCTGCACCCTCAGAAGCTGAACTTTAAAGCCAGCGTGGACCTGGTTTACTGTAAGATCGAGTGTCTCTAATGGCCTGTAGATGAGCATCCAGGAGGAGGAGGAGGAGTCACCGACCAGGACATCCGACTTCACACTGACAGAAATCTAACTTTCACTGAGGAAGACTGTTGCTATTTCTCACACACCTGTCACACTCAAACACCAGCTGCCTCTTTACATGTGACTTCATACTGATCACAAATGTTGTACCTCTTTATTCACACACAGCGAATGAGTCGACACAACAGAGAAGGATTTCTCTTTTTTGGGAACGAGATTGAGAATATTGTTGGCAGAAGACTCACGGGGACATCTGCACTCAGTGGGCTGAATGATCAGCTTTTTATGTTGTAGTTAAGTGAAAATATAACAGACCCAGAAATCATTAAACGTTTTCTGAAGTTTTGATCACTGTATTTACAGTTTTGGCAGAAATGCATCTGAGCAAAGAAGAAAAATATAAGATGACAGTGATTAGACATTGTTGCTTGCGTGGTGTGTAATGATATGTGAGGTAAATGCAAGGAGAGAAGAGGAGAAAGAGAACAACCTGTTTCTGACAAACAAGGAAGTTGACAGTTTCCTGAATGTCTTTCTCAAGACTCCCTCCCACTCATGTCCTCCCTCTGGTTTCATAAAAACTGTCAACAGTCAAAAAGATCCTCAGAGCTGAATCATTACTGAGCTCTTCTCTATATCTTAGCAGTTATCTTATATCCATTTCTCACTCTCTCACTTTCCTTTTCGTCACATTTATCAGTATTTCTACTCCTCCCCTCCCTGGCACATCAGCTTTTCAAAGCATATGTGGTTTAGCGCAGCTGCATGTTGAACTTCCTGCCTCCGTGTGTCACACCGTCTGTGAGACAGCATGTTTGACTGAACTCATTCAAATCACGGCTTATTTGCATCACACCTTTCAGGAAAGACGTAGCTCTTTTGTGAAGGTTTCCTGGAAAAAAAAAAACATCTGCTGTGAGCGCCCACTGCTTCAACCAAACTTCATTTTACAAACAGCACATTTTAGCATCAGCAGGGACCGTTTCTGCCCTGTCCGAATCCTGGGAGTTAAATCAGGAACTGAATCAGGATGTAAACGTCCGTTTGTCATTTCACCACGTCTGAAGAGCTGCGAACATTAGGTAACTTAGGCAACTGACGACGGTTTAAAACATCATTTCAGCACGCGATGACGTAACAACACAGCGTGATTGTTTTTTGTCTCTGGCTGTTGCTCGACTGTGAGACATATGAATACATGTTGGAAACGAGTATTTCCTAAATTGGCTTCTTAACTTTGTTTAAGTGCTAATAACGTTACAAGACGTTCCTCCTCACAATGACTCTAGTGACAAATGGTCCGTGCTTACAGCTTGAATGACGCTGTGCACATGTGGTAGCAGCCTGGAAGCTTGTGCTGGACAGTCAGAGAGGTTCAGTACTGTAAACTTTAGCGCAGGGGTCCCAGGGTCAGGGGCCAGATCGGGCCTGCGAGACAACGTCATAAAGGCCTCCACATGTTTAGAATTTACTGTGAATTCACTGCAAATGCTACTAATTTTTCCACAGGCTTTGATTTTTTGATTTACCACTCTCAAATACTGATATTGGTCTGTACTCATGTCTTCACCCCTTTCAGAGGGTAACCCATTTTAATGTTGTAGTTGGTTGAGATGGAGCTGATTTCAACCACTTTAAATACTGCTGGGTAGTTTCATTGCTTACAGTCCATCATATTTTATTGATGGATCGTGTGTTTTGTATGTTAAACTTGAAACTATAACTGTAGTGGAGCGAAATAAGACTAAGAATCTACTGTATGCTCTGAGAAGTATGAGTACCTCAAAATCACAACTAAGCACAGTTCTTGAGTAAATGTATGTACTTACTTTCCTTCTCTGCTTTTAGGCAGCAGAATATGACCAAGTACTAAAAATAGGACCAGGTTCAAAATGAAACGAATTTCTTGAATTCTTCACGAGTTCTTTTGTTCCTGCAGTGTAAAAGGGCTATTACTTCCTGGTTTACTTCCTGTACTTATTTCCTGGGACTAATTGGTGGAAAAGCCCCAACAAACACCAGCTCAAACCATCCGCCTGGTTTTGATCCCGACCAGCCTCTCAGTCACCACGCTGCTCCTCAAGGCAGTATGGGTTTTATCAGAGGTCGTCATCAGCTGGGCCTCAGTGCTTCTTCTTTAATGGAGGTCTTCCTTACAATGAGGCCTGTGTGTTTACTCTGGCAGGCCTGGGATCCATGTATGGATGTATACTTTGAACATGCTGTGTGCAGTGACACTACCTCCATACACACACTCACCACCAATGGATGGGAACTCTGCTGTAAACATCATGACAGTGGTAATATTTCCCATCATGCCAACATCACATGTTGCTATAGTTAACCCTCAGGGCAGGTCAAACCACTCTGTGGGTTTACAGCAGAACACGAACACACACACACACACACACACACACACTGAGTGCATTTTGAGAAAAATATCCAATAGCGATTTCTCTGACCAATTTTGGTGTTTAATTGTGATTATTTCTAGAGATGTACCTGTATTTGTGGTCTTAAAGTAAAGTGTCAAGCATAATCACACATTTTCACACAAACCTAGAAATTCCACCCATATGTGACCATGGGCATTAATCTGTTGCTCCAACAGCCTCCACTCTTCTGGTTTCCCACCAGATGTTGAACCTGCTGCAGGGATTTGCTCCCATTCAGCCGCAAGAGCATCAGTAAGGTCCAACACTGATGTTAGGTGATGAGGTCTGGTTCGCAGTCTGCGTTCCAGTTCATCCCAAAGGTGTTGGATGGGGTTGAGGTCAGGGCTTTGAGCAGACCAGTCAAGTTCCTCCACACCAAACTTTGAAAACCATTTCTTTATGGAGCTGGCTTTGCAGACGGGGGACATTGTCAAGTTCAGTATCGTTGTGATTTCCCTTCACTGGATCCAAAACTAAGAAAAGCAGACCTAAAAGTACACTAAACATGCCCAACAGTATTTGTATACTTGACAGTAATTCAATACTAACAAGAAGCCTAACAATGTTGACAGCTCTAGACTTGGACAAACGTTAGCATCACAGACTGACAGGACAAACTGCTCCACATGCCCGAACCAGATTCACTGATTTTGAGGATAAACTTAAAAAAAAAAAGATATCATTTGTCAAAATTCTACATTTTTGTTCTTGTCAAAAAAAATCACATAAAAAGACCCCAAAACACATCAATGAGCCACACTGTGTTACTGGGTGAACACACACGCTGTAGTTTATTTTGACTCAGTCCCACATACCATGCACCTAATGTGGATTCATCCGCCGCTGAAAATAGTCCCCAACAAATGCATAATGATAATGATTTATAGATCAACACCAACCTTATCCTTTAAACAGGAGACCCCGACTGCCATTCCCTCTCCAGCAGCTGTCAGTTATTTACACTCAACAACTCCTGAGCTAGCTGCCAGTCAGCTGTCTGAAAACCACCAGAGGTGATCAGCAAGATCAGACAGCAGAAAGACAAAGTCCGCTCTCTCATCTGAAACAACAAAATTACGAACCTCTTGTTGATGAAATCCTTTTTGGCCGAGTGTAAACACAGACAGATATCAACCAGACAACAGCCATGAGTATATTTTTAGCTGCAGCTGACCAAATGTGGTGAAGACCTCATAGCCATAACCTCTTAGAATCAAAAAATAATGTAAACTCGATCTTGATATAAACATGATTAACTGCACACACACACACACACACACACACACCAAGGTGTGAGACATCCGGTAGAAAAGAAACATCTGACGATGACAAACAACGAGCCACAGAGGACACGTTGTGTGTAGTTCACAGGGTCATCACCAGAACTCGGTGCTCCGGGCGAGGGGAGATTGTGGATAAGTGGGAATTCGCAGTGGAAATAGAAACACCGTCAGCACAGAACAGAATCATCTCTTTGTCCCAAATCCAGAGATTAAAGACCAAATACAGTTCTTGCTATTAGTGTAGAAAAAAAACACAAGACCAACTTGTGTAATCTTAACAAATATAAATTCCCCCTCTGGAGACGTCCCGACACTCACATTACTTATATCGCTGTAAACTCTGCATCTCATTGATGTAGCTCTAGTAAAGTCCCAAACTGATCTGCAGGATCAGAGGCCTGTTGGGGGGTCGCCCATCACCATCTCCAGCCCTCAAACCGAAGCAACAGTCGCTGAACATGATCCCCCGCTGGCTTCTCACAGTTTCTGTCCTCGGTCTCTCCATCAGGCTGCTGCTCACTTCCTGGCTGTGGTGAGATAAATCCAAGGTGGTACCCGCACTGCAGCCTTACCAGTGCTCTACATTACCAGAGCATGTACGGTACATTACAATACTCAATAAGTTATACAATGACACACAGCAAAGACACTGAAAAATCACTGTTTAAGCCAACAGTATTCAGTTTACTGTCACACAGAGAGTCCTGGAACTAGAAACATTTAGAGAAAATGATTTCTGGCAGCCTTCACTTCACAGTGTAGAGTAGATGGAGATAATATACACCCTCAAAATTAGTTCTTCAGAGACACCACAGATGGGACAGCTTTGTCTTGTCCCTGCACTTTCACCCCCCTCCTATCCTGACTGTCTATCTGCGCTCTTCTATCTGCTCTGGTATCATAAACTCTGGGCTCTGTCTCCAGTCTGTTAAAATGAAAGTAACCATACTGCTGGTTGAAACAGCAAAAACACACGTCTGCTTCCTCTTTCTGCACCGGACACGGTTTCCTTTGTGGTGCCACTTGAGCAAGATTAGTTTTTTGGTTGTTTTTGTTTTTTACAGCCCACATTCAGAGTTCTCATGTCCTGAAACTGGATCAATGATCTGCTCGGTATGAAAGGAGTGAAGTTAGGACAGAGTTTAGCTGCTTGCCTGTAAGTGTGACACGTGTACGCACATGACAAAGCAGCTGAGGATCCTGAGATTATCTTTGGGTGAAAGTCAAAACAGAAGTTACAACATCGCTCTGTCCATTCTGTCCACGTGTTGGACAGGAAGCAGTGCAAAACTCACAATTACAAAAGACGCACAATATTAGTGAATCCTGCACCAAATCAAAAATACCAGCAACCGGCTTTAGAAATTATGAATTGATGGGTACATTTTAAAACATATATACATTAAGTGCTGGTTTGGGTCCAGAGTTGTGTCGTATGCCATTATTGAAAAGTTCGCTTGTAAACTTAGATAGATCCTTACGAGCTGCTGACGTTTCTTACTGTATTTTCTGCTTCATTCAGCTTTCACATGGAAGTTGAGCGAAACAGTTCTGAAATAGTAGTTCAGGGCAATAAGGCCATAATAGAATCTCAGGATGACTACAACATATTTTAAAGGATGTGTAAGACAGTTGAGCTATGCTAAGATAGACAGTATGTATAACACATGTCACGATTTCTGCAGACAACTGGCTAGCTAGTGTTTGCTACTCAGCAGGTAGAGGTTAACTTAAAGAAGTAGGAACGATACCTCGTCAACAAACACAAACAGAGCTCAGATCAGTGAGTCTTTTTTCAGTCTGCCCCTCTCATGGATGAACCACTGAAGCCACCGGGAGTCACGATGGTGGGAGTGCATTTAGTGTAACTATTCATGTCATAGTTTACATGTTGTGTGGCGGACAGCTAATGTAGCCAGCTATCATCTATGTTAACTAAAACTGACCTATATGTTCATAAGTGATAAATCCCTTTTCATGATGCAGACATTTTACACATCGTGCAAAAACAAAACATTTAATTTATTGAATTCATTCGGTACATCGATCAGCGCTAGTTCAGTGATTCCTTAACGCTTTCCGCCTGTTTGTAGAACTTTTTTTTTTTACTCATTCAGGTCAGCGGGTGACAACGGTTGATTGATCAATCACATAGTACTACTTGCTTTGTGGTAAGTAATCCAGCCAGCAGCGTCTGACTTCCTAAAAGTTATAAAAAGTAGAGGCACTCCATCAGTGCCTGTCAGGTGAGGATGTGAGAGAATACACCTCAGAGCACCATCAGCGCTGCAGCTCAAACACCAGGATGAAGTTAATCAGCATAATCAACTCCATCTGCTCACAACGACCACCAGATGACGAGGAAGTTCTGGAAAAAGCGAGTGAGCAGTCATTTTAGATTTTATTTTTATATTGGAAGTTTCTTTGTCAGGACAGGTAGTGCTATTGTTTCTGACATTTTGGTAAATGCGTTTATTTTCTTTCTTGCAGAGAGTTATATGAGAAGATCGACACCACCCTCATGTCTGTAGGCTGAGTATGAATCTACAGCCAGCAGCCGGTTAGCTTAGATTAGCATAGCGACTAGAAGCAGGTGGAAACAGCAGGCCAGGCCCTGTCCACAGTGAAGAAATACACCCACCAACACCTCTAAAGCTCACTAGGCAACAGGTTCTGTCTCGTTTGTTGAATCTTGAATCACAAACAGAAACATAAAAACAACCATCTGTGGTTTTAGAGGGTATTTGTGTGCAATGTCTCCGGCTAAAGCGCAGATTGTCCGATATGGTCGGTGAGCACAGGTTTTTGGTCTCTGTACAGGCACTAATTAAGTCATAGTTATCATTGGGACTAAGAGAGTAGCAGCCATCTAGCATATGGATGAATGCACGTCTATTTTTGTACAGTGATATTAGGTCATCACTGCTACACAAAGGAAATGAAAAATCAACACTGATCATATAAACTCACTGAAACATAATACATTAATAAATACTGAAATATTACAGTATGATTAGATCATGTTTCAGTAGCCAACTCATCATCAAGTGTTTAAGTATACAGTGTGTTGTGTACTTGTTTTGAACTTCAGGGCCACCGTACCAACAGATCATGACCTTTCCTGCTGATGCTGCTGTGTGTGCCAGTAAACACAGCATGTTCTGTGAGATAATAAGAGCTTTTGATGAGCTACAACACAGAGCTATACATAGAGCCGTCCTCTGGAGTAAATTATACATTAATATCCCAGTCTGGAGGCCATGTTAGGACTTTCCCTTTACAGAGAAGAAGAACAAGAAGAGTCAGCTGCTGCCAGGAAAATTCACCTTAAAATGTCATTCCTATAATACTGTACAGCTGAGTTTTCATTAGTGGTCTGTCCATGAAGTGGGACAACACTGTAATGATGATGTACACATTCATATGCAAAATGAAGAATAATATGATAGATAGAAGAAGAATATACTCTGCTTACATTAAATCAATTTCACACACATGCTGAGGAGCCCAAAGCTTTGCATGTGTCAAGTTGCAAGGAGGTCTACTCGGGCTGAGTGATGCATGTTAGCATAATGATGTTAGCCTCACAGAGCTGCTGGCATGGCTGTCGACTCTTGGTCTTATTTTGAATCAAATGAATCATGACTTCCATTATCTATTATATATTATTATTATTATTATTATTATTATTATTATTATTGCTTTTATAAGCCTACTGTCACTGAACACTGCCCTGTTTCTGACAACTGAAAAAGGGGATCATGAATTTACTGAAGACTAGTTGCAGTTCCACATTCAAATAAACAAAAAAGTAATAATCTGCAATCTGCAGTGTTTGCTGATGACACCATCATTTTCCATTTCAATGGTCTGACTTCCAGCTGAAGGAGCCAGTTGACTTTGACAATTATAATGTATCTCTAGCAACCACAAAACAGCCAACATGCCATTTACAAACTCACGGGACTCATTATCCCACTTTATTTCTCCTCCTCACTGGAGGATCTTAGCGATATGGAGGTCTGGTGATGGCTGCGTTTGGCTGAGGGGGTCTTAAGACAGAGCAAGTTTGAATCTGTTTTAAAGGCCTCAGACTCACACAACACTAAAAAAGACCACAAAGATGTCCAGCGAGATAAAAGCAGTCTCCTGCTCGACATTATCTTACCTGTGGTTTGTCGCAGTTCTTCACACAAACTGATGTGGGGGAACTGCAGCAGCTGCTTCCACTTCTTGCTCTTTCCTTTTCTGTTCCCACCGCCTCCTGTAAAACAAACAGGTTTGGTTTTAAAACTGAAGTCCAAGAAAGAAGTTTGCTTGGGTGACAGAAAAAGATGCGCATGTAGAATAGAGTTCTGGTGGGTTAGCACTGTAGCTTTGATTTCCATCTTTTGGCTGTGTTTTAAAGTACTTGTTCTGCAGTTAAAATGTTAAAATGTCCAATACATCATTATATATGACAGTATTAGATTGTTAATACTGATTACATCAATGTCAGAGCAGCGTTTTACTGTTGTAGCTGGTCGAGATGTTTTAACTATTTTATACATAGTTAGCTAGTTTAGTCCAGTGGAGGCCAACCTACGCAGTCAACAGACAAATCTGAGGTGGTCATGAGATGATTAATGGGACAGGAAAGATGACAAAGCTCCACTACACAAATCTGTTTTTATTTTTCTGACTTTTTCTCTAGTCTTTGTTTGTTGTGAAATCCTGGATCATTTCAACAGTTACTTGTTTTGTTTTGAGGTTAAATGTCTCTTTGGTGGAACTAACAGCTCATAGACATCTGCAATGTGACAAGGGACCCCAAATAGAGGTCACAAGTCAAACATGTTGGGAAACACTGACTTCAACTTGAACAATGTATTTTATGAGCTTTATGTCAAATCTTAATTTGAAAAGTAACTATGGCTGTCAGAAAAAGTACTTGAGTAAATACACTTAGTTACTAGTTACTTAGGCCTCACCCCCAAAATGAGGACAATGAGGACCCCACTAGGTAAAACATTTGCTTTATCAAAGACTTGATATTAGATTTTAGCATTACGACTGGGTTAAAGTTATGGTGTGCCTCCAGGGAATGAATGTAAGTCAACAAAATGTCCTCACAAATATAGCAGTATATGTTTGTGTTGATTCTGCCGTTTCTCAAGAAACCGTGTACGGCTGCACCCAAAGAGCCAACGTCACTCGAGCAATCACAACAAAGCACAAAGAGAAACCAGAGGAAGTTCCTGTCCTCTGTGCGCTGGTGCTCGGGCTGCTTTCAGAAGCTGAGAGGCTCCACAGTGATGCATTCACCACACTGCAGCAACAAGAACAAGAGCCAACACGAGGATCATTGTATCACACTCAGATCTCAAGCAAGTTTCAAGTCCCTGCAAGTCCCTGAAACTATTAAATGCCTGAACAGTGAAAAAAATATAATAAATTCATATTTTTGATAATACAAAACATTCTCTGGTTTGAGCTGCTTTTCTCTCTTTTCATTGCGAACTGAATATTTTAAACGATTAGTCGGACAAAACAGGACATTTAAACTTGTGTGACACCTGAGACAGATCTATTAATGAGACAAATACAGAATATTGACAACGAAAATAATGGGAGTCGCATGTCATTGTCTGTCAAGGGCTTATGGTTTGGTTTCACAAGTAAGGGGGGGGGGGGCACAATAAAGTCTAGAAACTATAAATTGCTGTATTATACATTCACTGACGTTACTTAAAATCTCATCTGATATTTTATGACAGCTAATGATGTTTTTGAATGTTTACAGAGAGCACTGTCTTTTACTGCCTCATCATGACTGATTAATCTATCTTTATCTATCTATCTATACATTTTATAGACTAAGCAATTCTTAATTAATTAAGTCTATAAAATGTCATAAAAATAGTGAAAAACTGCCAATCACAATTTCCCCCAGTCAAAGCAACACCTTTTAAATGTCTTGTTTTGTCAAGGCAACAGTCCAAAACCCAAAGATTCAGCGTACAATGATTTCAGAATCACAATCAGAATCAGAAATACTTTATTGATCCCCGGGGGGAAATTATACAAATAACACAGAACAAATAGAGAAAAGCAGCAAATCCTCACATTAGACTAGCTGAGACAACTTGTACAGCTGTGTGCTGCTCAATCTCATCTTGTCTCCATTTCTTTGTCACTATTTTTCATTATTACTATTATAGCTAGGCAGCTGGCTATCTATGTAGAAGAACTACCAAGCTCTGATTGGTCAGTTGTTTCTGTAACCTGGGGACACAGACGTCAATGAGCACAGCACAAACTCTACTTGAAGGCTACAATCTGAGATGTGGGCAGCGATTCTGGGGTCTGGAGCGAGACTGCATGTAGCCTGAGAGGCAAAACCCAGGGCAGAAACAAAAGTCCACAAAGCTCAGTCATAACTGAAGGCGACCCAGACATCTGTACCAAGTCAAAGCTTCTCTCTGGATCTGGATTTCAGCAGTGGGACAATCAGACGTCACTGTTAAGAGAGGTTTTAGTGAGTAAACCAAACTAAAACTGTAAAAGTGGGATTTCAAAAGGTGAGGGGGCTACATTATTCCTTGTAGATTGGCCGTGCTATGAAATTTCTGGGGGACGGACTGCCCTTATTAATGCTGCAGGCTCAAACACATAGAGACACAGTGTTGAAGCTGCTGATATATTTACAGATAACAGAGTGTTGCTGTGAACACAGCAGCAGCCTCACGGTCTGTCCTCACGAGGAGAAAGTCAATACCACGCTGCAGGATTTGCTATTCAAACACGGCAAAGCAGCTGCTATTCAGATATGCCCAAATAAAAATGGATTATTATCAATGATACAATGCAAACAAGATGTTTTGTTTGTGTCCGGGAAGCAGATGATAGTATCAACCACAGAACTACCAATAAGCTGATTGATAACAGAGAAAACGAGATCCCTGATGTCATTCTGTGCATTAGTGGAAATGTAAATCAAGACAAACGGCACGAGAACACGACCTGTCAGTGAGACAGGAAGGCACTGAAACACAGATTCTCCACAAAATGATCAACATTCGTAATTAGACTGAAAGGAGTACAATTAGCTTTTAGTCAAGAGGAAGAAACCATCTCCCACACACACACACACACACACACACACACACACACACACACACACACAGACAGGGAATGAAGGTCAGAGGTGACTCCTCAACACTGCTGCTTAAGTGTCCTTCTTTAAGTTCAAAACAACAGCCTGTGAGATGATAGAGTATCTACGCCACTGAAGTTCAGCCTGACACGAGATACCACCTTAATAAAACAATGTCACACCACCCGAATGAAAGAAAAACACGTCTGTTGCTATTCCAAGAGTCCTTTTTCCTATCAGTTTAGTTACTGAAAGAAGTTCTGTTTACATCCAGTGTTACTCACATGGTGTGTGTCTTACAAACACGACTGTGTTCATTATCAATTAATCTGCCAGTTATTTTCTCCATGAATCAAATAGTTGTTTGGTCTATAAAACATCATAAAATACTGAAAAATGTACATTATAATTCCCCAGAGAACAAAATCTAAAGATATTCAGTTTACTGTGAGGTGAAACGAGCAAAAGCAGCAAATCTTGGGGACTTTTTCTTGGAAATTGACTTGATTCATTGATCAAAATCATTATCACCATTAATGAACTAGTCATTGCAGCTCTGGTTGAAAGCATTTGCAAAGCCGCTTTCTTTTTACATTTTAAACTGGGCACTGTTTACATCCATAATTGCTAGCTAGCAGTCTTTTCTTCACATTCTCGTGCACGGACAAACAAACAGGGACTCACTGGTGAAAACATGGCTCTATAGCGCTGCTGGTGCTCAAAAACTCCACAGGGCACCTTTAAATTCACCACTACGTCATGAACGTGTGATTATTGGATGTTTTCTGTTAATCAGAACTAAAGACCAGACCTGTTAGTTTTATAAATGATTGTAAATCAAAGTAAACTAGCTCAAATAAATCACATACTGCATATGATGATTCTTTAGGTGCAGAAGTTAGAAACAGAAGCTGTAGGACATCCTGGACAGTGTCACAAACTTTCTCGCGAGATTTGGAAACTTTTAAGAAGCCTTTAGTGATTCTTGGAACAAATCCAATAACTTAACTCCTCTCCCTTGAAGAGAGTCTCTATATATTTATATATTTAGTGAACGAGCGCTCATGTTGTGGCTCTCTGGACCAACGTTCAGTCGACCAATCAGGAGCTGTGCATGTGCGTACCTAACAACCAATCACTGATCCTCTCATTTGTCAGGCGAACTCTCTGGATCCTCTCCATTCATGACACTTCAGTTCCACAGTATTCACAAATAAAATATACATTGAAAAGCTTTTGAAATTAGAGGTAAATTTAGATGCATATTGATGAGATGATGATTAGAAATAATATCTAATAATAAAGCTAATTAGAGTCCGTTTAGCCAGGCTTGCATACATGTAAATAGATTATCGTAATAAACGTGACCTAGCGACTTTTCAAGCAGGCTCAAACTACTTTCCATTGAAGATGGTTGCCAACGCTGGTCCAGGATCAGGCTCAGTGGTCTAAAGCCTGCACCATGTTAATGTGCAGTCGGCAGTTTAAACCCAGGAGATCTATCACACGTCCCCATCTGTGTCTCTACTTTGACGTCTTCAAGCAGAAGCAGAAAAATGACATGTTCTATGAACAGTATTTTTCTTTCCTGAAGCATAATATGATACATCAGCTGATAGTTGAATGTTAAAGAGTGAAACATGGTCAGGGGGCAACTTACGATTTTCACTATTGATGGATGTATTGACAATATATTTTGTCCTCAGGGAGCAACGACACCCACTGACTGATGTCTTCTGGGACATCTTCATCAGCTTCCTGCCGTCCTTCATGTCAAACACCACCTCCTTTACATTAACAAGCCTCTGATTGAGAGCCTCAATAGCGTGAAATGACAGAGAACTTGAGAAACTCTTCACTTCCTGCAGCTGCGTTTCAGGATAAAAGCATAGCAGGGAAGAGAATTACTTTTACTGTGAAGTAGCCACAGGAAATCTTCAGTCGTGTAATCAAACAAGCTATGTTTTCTTCCTGTGCCATTTCTAAATGATAAGAGAGGGTCAGTGCCATTATACAAGAGTTCCAAAGTGGATAAAACTATTAAACAACAGCTAACAGACTGCTCTACACATCGGTAATTTGTGTGCTGCTGCACATACTGTAAAAACGACCTAGATGAACATTCAGCTCCTCTTTCTCACTGGACACTGTTTTGAGAGGCTTTAGTGAGTAGTAGTTTAAAGTGGAGGGCACAAAAACAAGTTGTTGACAAGTGAAGGGGACATGCCCGAAGTTCAATCAGGCATCTGTAGAAGTGACATTAGTTCATAATACAACTGAGAACATGACTGATAAAAGCAAAGAACTTAAATTGAGGCGTAAGGTAATGGTCATTTTTACTATTAATGTCTCGAGGATTTTAAAAAGTCAAGACTGAAATATAAATTCCCTCTCTCATCCCCTTGCTTTTATTCACATTAGTGTGCACTGCTGGTGTCACACTCCATGGTTCTTGGTCACTGACGTTCAAACTGTTTCCTCTCTCCCTGCCATTTGCAGCCATCAACTCCACCCAAAAACTTTGACATCCACAAGAAATTAACCATCACAGAGGAAGAAATCCATCAAAGAAGAGACAGAGAGACCTTTTGTCTTGTGATGAAGTGTAGTTAGTTGTAATACAAGTATAGTTAATTGTGATGAATTAGACCGTGAGATCACGACATTCATCTTCTCATGACCCTCTGCAGATGACTTTCCAGCAGCTTTCAGGCCTCTGCAATTTGATTTCCACAGTGAAATTAACTGGAACGGAAATCAGTGCTTTGGAAAATCAGCGGTAATGTGAAGTATAAGCAGATTTAGTAAGTTAGCAAGTTCAGTCAAAGCAACAGGAGTTGAGATATCACTCAATGAAACACAGGCTGAAACTGACAAAGAGCTTTTATTAAAACCAAGAACCGTCTAATCAAAGAATAAGAGAACAATCCTGTAAATTGGCCGAACGTTCGATCACTCTTTGCTAGCCTCTGAAACTCAATGTGTTTTAGACGAGAGGTACTCCGATTTGAATGAATTTCACATGAAGTCAAATTCAAATTCATGGTTTGAGAACAACATGTTGCTGCTAGCATTGGCATACATGCTTTAGACTTTATTCCATGATGAAACTACTTCAGCCTCTACTATGGGTCAAGCTCCAAAAACACTAGATACAATTTCCATAACGCAACGTAATAATGTCTTTCATTAGACCAACACTGCCTCTTCAATGTCCACTTCTTTAAAAACCCAGCACCTCCAGATAGTAGCAGGCTTTCAGCTAAAATTTTAACTCTCAAGCCTGAGCCGAGAGACTTTATGACATACAGTGATCAGCGTTATTTCTTTTCAAAATTTGGAAAGCTGTGAAATCTGGGGAGTGCCCCTTTTACATGATTATTTGCTGGCATCATCTGGTTGCATAACTGTCTCTGCAGTGCCCTGACATGTTGCTAAACTTCCTTCAAACTAATGCGTCTTTGAATATTAGCAAATGTGTCTTTTTATACCTGAATCAAACTGATAAATGGGCTAAAGTAATGATGATGATGATACAACACAATGATAAAAGAACACCTTGTTTGGGCTCCAGAGGGGTCAGAGGTCAAGGCCTGCCTGGTGCTGGGAGATATGGTGCCTTGCTCAAGGGCACTTCAGCTGGGCAGATGGGTGCCAACACAGAGGCCTGAGTCCTGGTCCTCTACAAGCACAATAGATAAGCTGAATTGAGCAGATAAGCTCCCAGTGTGGGATCATGACACTCATCTTCTCATGTCCCTCTGCAGACGGCATTAGGATTATGTTGGCAGTGACTCACCACAACCTTTGTGTTTTGATGATATTGCCATTGTTCACAATAAGATGTCTGTTTATAATTTATACTGTAAGTGTTTTCATGCACAAGAGCCACAGAACAGACAGTAGGCCTACCAGTGTTGGAAAAATGTAGCACTTGTTCTGCCTACATTTGCATTTCAGCCGTTTAGCTGACCTACTAACCTGGAGTGAGCCCACGGGTCCCGCAGTCTAGACTGCATGACAAATAAAAGCCATTTTAACAGGAAGACTAAAAAGCTAAAAACCATAAATTTCAATTCTGTGCACCAAGTGCAAGCCTTGTACAGCACGGCTGCTTTGCCTCAACATCCTGTTTCGCAAACCACAGGACGATGCTGCAACATCAGCAAGGGAAACCCGATGTGTCGCTGCAGTCACATTTCACAGTTTCAACCCCTTCCGGACCTCTCACACTTCACGTTCAATGTACAGAATCAGAGCCGAGACAAACTTGTTATAAAAATACTGCAATTTCACGCGCCCTTTCATTACAACTGTGTCCGTTCACTGTAAACAAGGCACACAACAATACTGACAGCGTTAAGTCTCTGGGATCCACTCTTTAATTCGGCATACACTAATAAACACTGCTTCATTTCAATCAATATTAAACTGTATGTGACTAGCTTCGCATCCCCACAAGACTCACTGTGAACGTGGTTAACCTAGCGTATTAACGTACAACAGTGTTATTGAGTGTTTACAGTGAGCACCCTCCACAAGGAAGGCATATATTTGATATCGCAATAAAGCGATTTACTAAAACAATTTCCAAGCCGAATTGGCCCCTGTTTGCTAAGGAGTTGGACACGGTCTTCACTCGGGTTAAAACACGTATGTACGTTCACGGACAAGCCAGAAAACTTTAAATTGTTAAAGTTGAAAATGGAGTTCAGCACGTCGTTCTATCCACTCGAGAGAACGGCGCGTATTTTAGGTAATATCCTGAACCTCATCATCAAAAGATTTGATCACCGGCCAAGAGGAAGTGCAGTAACAGTTCATATCACCCGTGTCCGGGGCATCCCCCCTGCCGTTGGACCGCTGCTGTGTCGGTAAGGTACCGGGAGAGAGGAGCTGTCAAACCGCCATCTCCATCCTTACCTTCCCGTGCTTTCAGCAGCACCGTGTTGGCTACGATGTTCTCCAGCTCCATGTTGATGCTGTCTGGGGTTACAGCAGCAGCAGCAGACGGGGCTCCTGGTCCCCCCCACCCCCCGGCGACTTCAAGCTCAGTTTATCCTCCTTAAACACCGTCCACCACCTCCTCCCACCGTCCAGCCAAGGAGGAAAAATTAACCCTCCGTTTCTGCTTTCACACAGTCCTGTCCGGTAACAGTCCGCACCCCTCCTCTGCCCTGTCTCCTCCTCTTTCTTCTCCTCCTCTTTCTCCTCCTCCTCCTCCTCCCCCCTCAGTCTCCCCGCCCTGAAGCTGCTGTCAGAGATAAGGAGAAACTCCGACTTCTCACTCTGTTGTAAAAATGCCGTTTAATAAAAGACAACAGAAGAGAGGTATCACTCTGCTCGGACTTCCCGCCTCGTTTTTAAGCTAGCTCCACAGTGTATTTTGCTATAGATGATTTATTTCACCTTAAAAGCTAAAACATGACACATCTAAAGTTAAATCAGTATCTTCTAGGCTACAGTGCTGGATAGCAGCCTTACTATGATCAGTTCTGTATTTTAACCTGATTAAATGATCGTTAGCATTCAAAAAAGTACAACTGCCTTGATGGGAGGCTATAGCTAGCTGTAGCTGCTGAATGCTAGTGAAATGATTGTATTTATCTTGGTTAAATGACATGGTTCTCAAATGTTACTATGCAGTACAGTGGAAGATAAACATTAAGCTAAGCATATGAACAGAAACCTCCAGTACTGTTAGTGACCTTGGAAATAGTAGTTTTCAAACATTTTTCTGGAGCTTTTACCGGAGATGACTGAGACTTTTAACTGTGAACTGTGGTTGAAAGCTCCTAAATAAGCTAGTAAGTTGATCTCTATCATGTTTTAATTAATTAATTTTTAATTGCTGCTATGTTTGTGTCATTGTTGTATTTATTTGTTGTGTTTAATGAGTTAATAGAGGGTATAGTCCTTCCCAAAATCTCAGTCATTCCCTCAGCAAAATGCTAAAAAAAAACAATGGCAGCCTATTATAGACCTAGCCTGCTAGCATGGCTAAAATGGGCTATCATTGCTGGATACAGCTTTGAAATAGCCAAAACATGCTAGCTTTTTGCTATTGCTATTTCAAATCATCTTAATATACCCACCATTTTATGTTGTGGTATTATTATTTATTATTATTTATAATTTATGGTATTTTACGATCTTCATGTTTTAAGACTTCCCAAGAGGTTCCACAGTTATGAGTTTGGCAGTAAACCTCATGTTTGATTCACTTCTTCTCTGTACCTGATTGATCAAGTGCTAATTATCCAGCCAATAAAAATATTCCCAACCACTTAATTTGTGTTTCACGATGACATAGGTCACAATATTTAAATCACTATGAATGAAATCCAATTCTTCATGAGGGCCAAAGAGGCTGTGGTGTCCCTGGATGTATCAATCAAAATTAATGCACTGTTACAAATCCAGCAATCAATAGATTTCTGACTCCAGAGATGCTGCTCTTTATGGCTCATCTCTCTCTCTCTCTGCAGAAAGTGGATTTCCCTGCACAGATCAATGAAAACGCCGTGGTGCATTAAAGGTGCATTAAGAAAGACTCTCTCTGTTGTGTTGTGCAGAATGACGACAGCTGCTCATGTCAGGCAGAGGGGTTGATAGAGTTATTGATTAGTATCTGCAGTGATCGCTTCTCCTGGATTTGCCTTTCAAAACTCACTCTCTGGACCAAACTTCCACTTGGAGACAATCCTCATCCTGCCTCAGAGTCTTCAGCTGACCTGAACAGTTCAGAGCTACAAAGGCTAAAAGACATATAATAAGGACAATTTAGTACGTCAAGCGCAGATAATTATGAAAATTCAAAGGACCCAAACGGGCTTCAGAGACCTCTGGAGCCCTCTTCAACGGAAGAGCATTTCATTCTGGTGTTTGAGAGTCGTAGAGGAGTAAAGGTTTGATGGATACAGGCCCTGGTGTTCATTTGACCCTGCTGCTGTCTGTCTGAATTACGCGAGTCTGCAGCTTGTGAGATATTGTTTTAACCAGACTGACATCTAGAGGATAAAAGCAGCAGCTGCAGCTGTTTCCAAGCATTAACTCGGCATCTCAGGAGTCACCTGATGGACAGGGAGAGCCAAAGTAATGAATTCTCAGGATAACTTGTGTATTTTTGCTTCTGTCTGATTGATCAAATAAATAATTGTTTGCTGTAGTACTGCTTCATGCCATTGACTTTGAGCCATCTTCCAAAAAACATTTTAAGGCTGAGATGATCGATCGCATATCAGAATCAGAATCAGAAACTGTTTATTGCCAAGTAACATACATTACAAGGAATTTGCCGTGGTCTGAAGATGCTATTGTTTTGACAACAAATATGTGGAATATAAATAGAATATATAATGTAGAATATATATATTTGTTATCATATATATTTATATTTGTATTGATGTATTGGTGACTGCTGTCAGCTTATCAGTTTTTTATTTTTAAATTAAAAAAAAACTCGAAACTGAGAGGTCAAAGGTTAAAAGAGGCGCGGCCTGTAGTCACATGACCGGAACAAAACAAACGTTTGCTTCCTGTTGCTGCACGTTGCGTCCTCATCACCATCAACAACCAGCAAACCTCCGCTGTGCCGTGAAAACACAGAAAAACCACAAACATGCCGAAAGCCAAGAAGTCAGGCAAGAGAAAGACGTTTGATTACAACCAGGACCGGAAGAAGATGAAGAAAAAGTTCATCAAGAAATACAACCCAAGGATAGAGGAGTAAGTGTGGGACGGAGCGGCACGTTAGCATGTTAGCTAACGTTAGCTAACCGGGCATGTTGACACCATGTGAGAAGCGTTTACACGAGCCTGTTTGTAGTTGAGCTTTTATACAGTGGTGGAAGGAGTACTCCGATGCTTTACTTAAGTAAAAGTAGAAATACCATAGTCTTAAAATACTAGTTCAAAGTGTTACCTGTTATAGAAAAGCGTTATCAGCAAACTGTACTTAAAGTATCCAAAGGAAATGTACTCCTGTTATTATAAAATATTCTATTCTGTCTTTATCGCTACTGAATGTAATGTTGTAGTTAATCAACATGGAGCTAATTTTAGATGGTTTGTATACTTTTGGGTATGCTAGTAATATAATACTCCATAATAACAAACATATATGTTTTTATGTAAAAGGCAACTTGTCACTTTGAGTGTCAAATAAATGCAGTGAAGTAAAAAGCACAATATTCCTCTCTGAAATCTAGTGGAGTAGAAGTATAAAGTAGCATGGAAATGTAAAGTACAAGTATGTCAAAATGTGTACTTAAGTGCAGTACTAAATGTACTTTGTTACTTTCCTCATCATCTTAAACACGAGTAGAAGTTAATGAAGTTTCTCTACAGTTGGGTGAAGCTATATAAGGCAACAAGGGCTGCTAATGTTAACAAGTATTGTCATGATCGTTTCATCTGAAGATTATTCTCTCAGTTAATCAGTTCTATAAAAGGTGAAATAATGACTAATTAATGGCTGCAGCTCTGAAGGTAACACCTGCTCAATATAACTAAATACACCAGAAATACAACTGAGTGCACTTTAACAGCACGTTGTATTACAGTAGCAGTAAACTGTAAAGGTGTTCCTGATATTGTGTCCACCCCCTGTATGTTCCTCAGGTTAGTCAAGACTTTGGGAAGGTTTTTTAACTTGAAAACATCATTAGGTCATATTTAAGAAGTTAAATCCTGCAGAGTTTTTCATCATTTGAGCAGCTCTTTGCAGAACAGAAACCTTTCATGTAATACTTTGCTGGTATTTTGTGAAGCTGTTCCTCAGGTTTGTCAGAATATTCAGGAAAGAAAGTTTTGCTGTAAATTCTTAAAGTACTCGTGAATAGAGCCCTTTAATTTGACACCTTGAAAGGTAGTTTAAATTTGTATAATTTCCTCCCGGGGATCAATAAAGCATTTCTGATTCTGATAAATGTATGCAAACAGAAAAAAGGAAGAAAACGGATCTCTTTATTTGCCCTGATTGAGTTGACTCGAGTGCTGTTGGATTTAGATGTTAAACTACAGAACAGTACCTTGCTCATAAATTTAGTAGGACAACAGAAAAAAAGATCTTTTCTGCTTTACTGGACCTTCAGATTTGCTCTGTCCTGCTCCTGCAGAAGTTCTGGTGCGTGTTGGTTGATTTCATTGTGTGTCTAACCCGTCCTCCTCCTCAGTCCACAGATTCGAAACGCTTGGGACGACAAGAAGTCCATGGTCAGGAACCTGCAGGAGATGGGTCTGTCCTTTGATCCAAACCGCACCGTGCCAATAAAGAAAACCAGCGTAAGTAACTGCTGCGGTTCTGTTAGAAGGTCCTTGTAGTGTTACGCCCCACACAGGATTCCTCTAAGCAGCGCTACACAGTCAGACCTGCTGTAGTGTCTTAAATCCAGATTCTGAATATTCAGAGAAGGGCTGGACAACATCACCTGAAATCAGTTAAATTCATCAGTGCACAAGAGTCTCTGTCCTGACAGTGGAGCTCTTATTAATTCTTTGGACTGAAAAATGAACAAAAAAAATTAGTTTAAGTCTCTGGCTATTATTTGTTTTACATATTCAGTAGGTAAGAAAACTTCTCGTTATTTGTATGAAGGAATTAATTTATCAAACGCATCAACGTGACAGAATTTAGGACAATTCTAGTCTTGATGGCAGTTTCAGTAAATTTTAGATGAATTGCTCGGCCCTACTGTCATTCTAACTGTGTGCAGGTTAGATTGTCCCCGTCTGTAATCTCCTGAGAGTCGGCTACATCTGCAGCAGATAAGCTGTGTATTTTTGTGATGTATTTCTCTGTTGCCCTCTGATCAATGCACTCGATCAGTAGCTGAATGATTGTGTTGCTTAATACTTCCTCTGCAGCTATTGCATTTAGATTTACCTCCACTTTAGACAGTTTGGCAAGTTGATAAAACAGCAGATTTTTACTATTTAAATAGAAAATATTAGATGTATCCAACAGGTCAGGATTTTAAAAACGTGTTCATGTCCTGTAGTTTTAGTTTGTGCCAGAAGGGGGCAGCAGAGCGTTGGTTATCATGATCACCTGAAACCAGAAGAAATGCCTTTAAAACAAACGCCTACTTCATTTGTAAAACTGTTATTTGAAACAAACCTGGATACAACTCGTTTCTTGACTCTTTGAAAATACGGATGCTCTTCATTCTTTGATGCTTTACTAACGGTTTTCTGTTGCTCTTTGGTCGCTCTGAGCTGCCGTAACAGCTTCACCCTGAGGTTAATTAAAGTTAATCTTGTCCTCTCTGCTGCAGCTTGTTTTCCAGCCGCCTCACACAGTGTTTCATTTTACTATCTTCTGACAGCAAGAGACCCATAAATGATTAATTTGTGCCTCCTCTGGGCTCAGGAGCGAGGACCGTTCAACTCTATTGTAATGAAACGACATCGCTGATGAAAAACCCCACATTTCATACTTGTCAGGCCACATTAGAGAAGAAGATGGATGATCTCTGGAAAACAAACACTGGCTCGCGTCGTCTGTCGTTCTTCATGATGTGTTTTTGTTCACACTTGTAGCTCCTTGGTGGTGAAGGGAGAGAGACCAAAGCTCCCGTCAACATCGTGACCAAGCCCTACGTTCTCAGCCGTAAGTCATGCATGTGAAGTGGTGTGTTCTGTCTTTTATTCTCAAGGTTTTGTTCATTTGTTTTGCACAACAGGTCTGCGGCCAGGCGGGACCTGGCTAAAGCAAACCTTGGTGGTGTAGCAACTACATGCACTTCAATTGAACGATAAGTTAATACAGTCACCAGACACCCAGATAGAAAACAGCCCTGTATGGAAGGATTTTACACCTCACAGCCACAATCAGTTTATCTTCTGCTGTGATGTAGTCAAGTAAAGGGTCGAGTATGTCCCATTCACGTTAGAATACACCTAATCTACCAGAAAATGTTCATTTGCACGTATTTGATCGGCCAACGCAGTGCTTTGTCTGATGAGGTTGCATTTTGTTGTGGCAAACGTTAAGCCAGCATCAACTTTTCTGCTCAGTGTCTGCCGTGTGAACACAGTGGTGTCTCCTGAATTAAATGAGGTGGTTGAGTTTTTTCCATGAGAAGATGAAAACCACCAACGTGTCCGTCCGTCTCTCAATACTTCCTGTCTGTGGCTCTCAGCTTCCTTCCTACTGGAGACAGACAGCAGTTTCATTAAAAGCTTCAGTAATTCCCTAAAACAGATAGACACTGTGCTTTTTAGCAGGCGCCACACAAACAGGAAGAAACTGCGCTAGTAACTGTTTTCAGTGGCGGATTATTCCATATTTGGTCTTCAACCTTTTTGGATGTGGGGGCCGGCAAGCGCTCAGAGCGCAGAGGTTTGGGTGACTGTGACCAGACTTAGTCTACTTTAACAGATCATCTCCAGACATTTTAAAACATATAAAAAGCATTTGAGTAACATTTTCTGTCTGGAATGTGTTGGTCCCTTCTCAGTTTGTGACCTGGAGGTTTCACGTTTCCACATCACACTTGTGAATGTGTGAATTTCAGAGATTGAAGATGAGCACAGAGAAACTTTCCACCTTCAGCAGATGACTGTGAAGATACATCACTCAAACAAGTGAAGCAACAACAATAAAATCACAGTCAAGACGACAAGTTAAAATTAGGTTCATTCATTTAATTCTACTTCAGAAGTCAGCAGATGATGACTCTTCTTCATTTTGTAATTATTAACAGCACATTTTCCTAAAAGCTGTGATTCCATTGAAGTTAATTTCTTTCATGAAAACTAGTTTTGTTTGTCACAACTCTATTTAGCCGCCTTTTAAATGAGGCAGTTTCTCACCACTTCTAAGGGTCTTTTCATTTCCTTCTGTTTGTCACTAAATGTGATTGCAGCCTAATTAGACCCATTTGAATGAAAGCAGAGCTTCACTTTTACATCATGTTTTTGTTATTGTGCACAGAAGCTCAGAGGAGCCGGCCTTCAGCTGCAGCTGCTCTGACTTTTTATTCCTCCAGTAACACCAGTGGTGGTTTTAACGCTCTGTTGAATATTTCATACTGCAAAGACTGGCTGAGATGGTTTACATATTTAGTTTTACTCTTTATATTTATAGTCTTGTCTTCTCACCAAAATAAACAGAACAATTAAAAGAAAAAACATCAAATGAATCATTAAAAGCTAGAAAAATGTAATGAGCCTTTCTGCCTCACTGAAGCCTCTAAGATGTGTTTACATTCTCATTTGTGTCGAGCAGAGCTGGAGGAGGAGGCCAGCCGCCCAGAGAAAGACTCCAAGACATTGTCCTCCGACCTGATCGAGTACACGCAGTACATGATCCGAGAACACAAAGACGACTACAAGGTAAGACCAGGAACCGAAGCCTGAACGTGTTGCCACGATAACATATCTAACCAGTCCTGGAGTCCGCCAGAACGAAGAGCGAACAGGCTTATTTCTCACGTGCCGTTTGCCTTTTAAAGCTCGCATTGGGCTCAAACATTCGCTCATCAGTGGCATTTAGAGTGGCTTTATTTTGCAGAGATGAGCAAAAGCTGCTGTTCCTCTCCTTTGCTCATTAGCAGCATCCACCACCGAGCTACAGAGGTGAAGGGACGGGCAGATCCTGAAGGTCCGTTACCCGTCTCGGGAACGGCAATCTGTACAGTTTACACTCTCGCCAGTAATCATTAACTCCAGAGCGTTTAACTACACCCATGTCCTGCAGTGTCAGATCAGTCCACAGGTCGGAAGACGTCTGTGTTTTGAACTACTGTCTGTCTGTTGTCTCCACTGGCTGAACTAAGTTTATATGTCTGGGAACTGAAAAGTTTCTCTGATGGTGCGTTCAAGGACGCTCTGACATGTGAGACACAATGGCTGGCTGCCAATACGCTTTCTTTGTACCGTCCTTGGTTGCTGCGGAGGAAACTTTGTCGGTGGAATGTTTTTATCTCGTGTGCACCCGATGAGAACAGTTTGCTTTCCTTGAAAAGTTTTGAACGGAGCTTCACACAGCTGAAGGACAAATAAGGTTTCAGCTCCATGATATTGCCTAATAGCTGCTGACTTCTGTTTTTCTAACTTTAGATTGAATGGACACACCAGTGCACGCTACACACTACTGGTGTGTTCTTAGTTTTCATTGCTCAGAGCGGTGAGTGGCAGAAGTTTAAATGACTTTTTATCACAAAAGTGTCTCATTCAAATGCATTTTCAACAGTTTCTTTAAATGGGACTGAGTCATGACTGGGAGCGCTGCCAAGTCAGAATCACTCAATAACAGAGGATGTTGTGAGCGTGTTTTTCCTGCAATAAAATATCCTTCAATAGGAAATATTCTATCCTTGACTTTAGACTTTGAAAAGCTGAGTCTGAAATGTCTCATCTTTTGGTTGTTGACATGATGAACGCTGATAATTCCAGATGTGATTTATGTTATTAACATTTTATGCTACCATGCCAATGTTAGCGTGCTAATATGCTGAAGAGTATTGTTTAGGCATGTTACCATGGGAACTACACACCTGCTAAACGTTGCGTTTGTTTATATATTTATCTTCAGTTGTATTTAAATGATCTCCCTCTGTTAGCACGTAGTTTATCTCTCTGTAGCAGTTCTGGCGGTCAGATTATCACTTTACTGCTGTGTTTTTGTGTTTTTTAACCTTATATTCTTGTGTATTGGTGGTTTCTATGAGTTATTTAAGCTACTAGTTGCCTACATTTCCCTCTTTGTCTGTAGGCATGTTAACATGCTAACCTTCACTTTTGGAGTTAGTAAATTGTTTGCATAGTCCCTTTATTACACTGTCAGTTGATTCAGGTCCCAGACTGTGAGAAAGAATCTGAGACAAGTTACGTAACTCTCATTTGATGTTGTAACTTGAAAAGTGTTGCAGAGATTGAGCGTGTGAGCGTGATGCTGCCAGTTTACACAGATATACTGATCAACACGGAAGCTAATTTATAGATAATAAACCTTTTTGGCACCACCCTCAGGACATGTTACATGTTTTGCAGTGATAAATATAATGACGGTGTCATTATTTTTGTTTTCTGGTGTGTAATTACAACCTCACTATAGTTTTCTAATCTTGTTTAAACTTGTGGTTCATAAATACCAGACTTGACAGTTTAGCACATTTAAAACTTGTAAAAAACTCTGTTTGCAGTAACGGTCCAAAACAAGGGGTAACAAACCGACCGTCTTGTCTTTATTGTCCCTGCAGGCGATGGCCAGAGATGAGAAGAACTATTACCAGGACACACCCAAACAGATCAAGAGGAAAATCGACGAGTACAAGCGCTGCCACCCGGAGCACTACGCCGCCTTCATCAGCTCACTGGCTGCTCCTCAGCCGATGGACCAGTAGACGGATTTTCAACCCTGTTCTGGACTTTATATCGTTCTCTGTATCCGGATGAGACGGACCTCATTCTGGAGAGACAGTGACAGGAAGTGTCCAGGAGCATTGAGGGACGAGCTTCTGTGTCTCGGGAAGGACCTTTCAGGACAGTTCTCCGGTTACGTCCCTCCCTGGCAAGATTTCCTGTTTTTATTTTTTCCATTTTGGAATATTGTCCTGATCTCACTGTGTGTTCTGTGGTATGAATGTCAAACGTGATGAACTCAGATGTAATTTTAACGTATCATTTAAACACTTTAAAGCTCATTTGGCAGATGTGTTTTTATTTCTACACACACACACACACACACACACACACACACACACACACACACACACAGGCGAGCTCTCTGATGTTTCCCATGTTGTCCTGATCCTCATGTAATCACAGATCTTCAGTTAAAGCATCAAATGCTGATGATGTTGATGTCTGGAAGGAGTCTCACTGCAGCATCATGTTTTGAACTCCACCCATCTGCACTGGAGATGCATGCAGTTAAAACGCATTTATAACACCAACTGACCCAGTTTGGTGTTAGAATAACATGGTTTAGGTCGCAGCTCATTAAGAGGCTTGTTTTACCTCCATTGAAACATGTTAACGACCCTTTCAACAATAGTTAAAACATAATTTAATCTAAAATCTAAATTCAAGCAGATACGAATGAGGCTTTATTACATATTTATTGTCGTAGCTAAGTGGTTTTGGTGTCCAGCATCTGGACATTGAGTCAAGTTTATGTAAAAATGTGCTAATGTGGGATGTTCTTGAATTATAGAATTGAATTAAGTCCAGTGTGTTTTGGAGGATCCAAGAGTTATAATGGAGGTCGACTCAATCAGCGGAGACAGAAGTGAAGATAAACATGATGCCGCCGGGGTGAGAGAGAGAGAAAATGAACCATGACGAACACTAAAGAAAGCTTTGAGTCGAGCTTTAGTAAATACATGATCACCATGATGACTTGTAAACAAGAACTGTTTCATGAGATTCTCTGAAGAGAGGATGTGCGACGGATTGTCTCTTCCTTCAGCAAAAGACATGCAGGTTTACAGGATCAGTCTGGTCTTTTTCAGTGTTTTTCACAAATCCCATGGAAGGACCAAAGCCAGCACCGCGTCGGTCCCTGTCTGTCCGTTTGTTTTAAAATGTCTCAGTGTTTCTTGTTGCGGTACAAAATGTGCAGCGGCTCGTTGAACCCTGTTGCCCTCGATCGAGCTTCTGTGAGCATTTTGGTGGCAGTAAACAAGCAACTGTAGTGTATTCAAGGCTTCCAGTTGAACCTGCCACTTGTTAGAAATGTAAATGTCTAAAACACTTGAACCTATCAAACACATTTTGCCCAGTTTAATCTAAGCTCCACTGGATACAAAGGAATATGCAAAACAATTCATTTTGTCTCCTTGAAATCCTCATGCTCCATCAAACTACAACATATCCCACAGTCCTTAGGCAATGACACGCTGCCATAGCTTCATGGGGAGGGGGGGGGGCTGCAGTTGTTGAATAATAACTCAAAAGAAGGTTTTATCTTTATTTAATGTAAATATGTTCCAGCCCCCGTTAATATCCTCGATTTTTGCTTAATTCAGCTTGAACAGATGTGTTTTTTTGCTGGAATATCCCCCTGATGTTAACAGCAGCAGCATCTGGAACACTGTGGTTGCACTGATGGCTCGGGGGAGAAAACAGTGTGAAGTAAACAACAGAGGCTAGTTTGACAGGTAGATAGAAACATACATCACATCTAGTGGAGCATCCAATTTAAATGTCAGCAGTAAAGCTGATGGAGGCAGATTAAGTAATAGAAAAGAAGTACATATAGTTTCTCGCTATCTATTATTATTCTGTACAGTGTGTTCTCTGAAAATACATTAAACACTGAAATGAATACAACTTTTATAACATTTTATAGACAAAAACCTTCAAGCTTTTATAAGCTTTCCCTCTGAATTATTTCAGCTGTTGTGCAGCACCACTGTCAGAGTAAAAGTGATGTGTTTTCCTCAAGGATGTTCATTTTTATAGACTGTTGAGTGTTCCACCTGTGTTGTGTCCGAGTCATACCCTCACCCCCACCTTTTTTCTTCTAAGTAACACTTCAAACTCAGTTGATATGTTCAAACTAAGTTCAGCGAATAAGGACAGGAAGTGCGTTAAACCGACCTCTTCTCCAAAAATGTCTCAGAACAGCCTGTCCATATACATTGTGTTAAACTGACGTCTGGTAGGCACAGATACGAGGCTTGGCTTTTGCATCTGCCTGACACCCTACAAAGTGAGAAACCTCACACTTGCTAAACAAGGAAGATGAGGTTTATGATCTTAATGTGATGAAGCGATGTGTTTCTCAGAAAATAACTGTTTTGTACTTTGTACACTCCAACCAAAGTCCTGTGTTGCTCCTCTCTGAGATCATCTAGGTAGCCCCCCCTCAGGTAAGAAGACTCCTCTCCTTGAGATATGCTGACAGTAGATAAAAATTTGGCTTTGATTAATGAATTCTAAGAAAGCTGCTGTGTATATATTATGATGTTTAACATGGAAGGACATGTTGAATAGGTTCAACTCAGTTGTCTGATGTTTTGCTGCTGCTGTGGATAGTTTGGTGGTTACTGTTGAAGTTTCTAAATAGTTGGGACACAGGGAGGGATTTCCTAAATTTATCTCTAAATTGTGAATTAGGGATTTGGGCATTTGAGGCGGCCCAGTGTGAAACCAGGTGAGTGTCCGCCACCCTTCACTGTGGACCTCCCCCGGTATTGATCTTTTCCTTCAGGGGACTTACTGGGGTACCATCAATCTTCAAACACCTATCACACACAGATATTCCTGCTAATATGCGGTCGTTGGCACATAGTCAACTATATAGGCCATATTGTAATGATATTCCGGGAACGTAACCAGGCTCCCTCAGCAGGCTAAGGCGGTCTTGCGTGTAGATTTTGGGAGTCCGTTCGAAAACCTAAAGATTAGGTCGTAGAACAGCCGTCACTCAATGTGATATCCGCGTTGGGTGGGGGTATCGGTTGTAACACCTAAGAACCTCTTCAAGACAGAACATTTTCTTTTGATAAAGTATCCAATTTAAATGACATTTAACACTGAAACCTGCGCTAGAACCACAGCTGGGAACAAAACAGGGACAAAGACTTGTAGATGCTACTTTGTGTATTCAGTCAGTGAGTTATTTTGAATACAAGAATGCATCTTTTCAACCAGCTGCTCTGCTGTTACTTCCTGAAGCCTTATTATGCACATGCGTACATGTAAAAGACTGATTAGAAACCTGGTTACCATATACAGGGCCAAGAAATCAATGTTCTCCAGGAGAAATCCACCTGTGGAAGTCAGGTTTCTCTACTTCCCTGCCCTGAGCGCAGAAACCAGTGTTCACATTTACATGACATTTAAGAAATCAGCTTACCGAAGAAAGATGACTGTAACCTGGTTACTTAAGTGCACCGAATAATGTTTATACCGAATTTCATGGCAATTTCATTCAATGACGTTTCAGTCAAAACCTGAAAAATCAACCTCACGGTGGCGCTACATGAACAATCAGGGAATCACCAAGTCAGCAGGACTCATTGTCTGGAAACCAGTAATGTTTGTACCAACTTTCATGGCAATCCATCCAACAGTTATTGAGATATTTCACTCAAAACCAAAACTGTCAACCTCATGATGGCACGAGAGGGAAAGTCAGGGAATCACCAAAGTCATTAGGATTCATACTCTGGGGACCACGAATGTCTGTACACAATGTGATGGTTGACAGATCACTTTAACTGTTTTCCTGCCAAAATGCTTTTAAAGGTCTGGATGATTGTTTGCGACAGTCTAGTAGACAAACCTACAAGTCACATGGTAAAACCAACTCACAGTAGTTTCCCTCCCTGCTTGTGTCTTGTGAACCTTGGGCACATTTATCTTCTTTATCATCTTGATGTCAGCAAAACGATAGTTTGACCTACATCTGCTGCGTTGACCCTCAGCTCTCGTCAATCATTTACAGCCTCCACGTATTTGAAAAGCAAGAATAGACTGGAGGTATGTGAGGTATGATTGCTCAATGTTTCACACCAGCTGAGGCTGTTATCTGGAGTATATGGTGTTTGAGACTCGTCCACCGCAAAAACACGATTTTAAGAAAACTCAATTCACTGCAATAGATGTTCCTCAATATCTGAAATGTGTGAAAAGTATATGTTTTTTTTATAGGTAATTGGGAAATATCTCAACAACTATTGGACGATTTGCCACTAATCTTCAGATGGTTCGCAGAGGGTGAATCCTAAGGACCGCGACCCCTTGACTTTTCATCTAGGGCCACCAACGTCAACAATTTTGTCCAAATACCTGTCAGCCTCACCTGTACTGTGTACTTAATGCTTTCGTAAAGGATCCTGCTAAATGTTAGCAAGATTGACAAGCGACATAATGGAACATAATGACAACCAGTGGAACAAGTTAACCAATTATATTTACGTACAGTGCAAGTACAAGTTAAAACTAGCTAATTGTATATAAAGTAGTTCAAACTAGTTAATTGTATATAAAGTAGTTCAAACTAGCTAACTGTATGATGTTGTTAAAACTAGTTAACTGTATAAAGTAGTTAAACTAGCTCCACCTCGAGCAGCTACAACAGTAAAATGCTGCTCTAACATTGATGCATCAGTATTAACAATCTAATAATGTTATTTATGCTAATATCAGTCACATGAATTAATGAGTACTTTTACTTGTGCTACTTCAAGTACATTTAGCTGATAACACTTCTGTACATTTTTACATTGTAAGTAAAGGATCTACTTCCATCACTGATGATAACAGTAAGTATGTGAGACACGCTAATGTTAGCATGTCAATGTTTAGCATTATGTTTAAAACATGGTGTAGTAACAGTAGCAAAGTTTAGTACAGCTGGAAGTGAAATAACAGCTGAGGCTGACAAAGTTCATCTCCTGTTGGAAGTTGACCCAAGTCTGACAGTGCAGAGCTGAGCCCGACAGGCTGAGTCCTCATGAGGCCGCTAGACGTTTTGTCTTCATGATGATTCCACATTTTCAAATGGCTTTCTTGGTGTAGTAATATTTGCAGTGGACAGGACTTAAGACTATGAAGAATGTTGACATGTTGTGGTTTTCCATCAGTGAAATTAGTGTTTTAGTTATGACCCTTAAAACATCATATTGTTGGTGTGAACTACTTGTATCACCAAAAAGTTACCTTCAGGTCTGAGTAGTGATATTATTTTGTCAACCCCACAGACAAACATGACAATAATCAAAACTTGAGTTTAATGGGTTTCACTGTACATCATCACCATTGTGAGTCATTCATTTAATTCTGATTCTGATTGGACGTCCCACAGCTTTTCAAGATGACAAGCTTTCATCTACAAGCTGTGAGTTTTCACGCTGACTGAGTCATGCTGCCTCGCGGTCATAGTAACCTGCAGAACTGCCAGCGTGCCGTGACAACACTGTAACCGTGCCAGAATGACGTCTCAGCAAAAACAGCTTCCTGCTGGATCAGTTGTGGACCTTTGCCCGACAAAACAAGGTCAGGCAGCTATAGAGGCCTATAGATTAATCTGTTTGCACTGACGTGTTCAGTCAGCAGAGACTCGACATGTTTTCCAATCTTGTGCTTGTTAACAGGTTGTTTGTTAGGGGACGTCTTATTGATCCATCCATATTGTTTTTAGTGCAATGAGATAATCCAGCTTACATTTTGTGTACATAGGTTGAGTACTATGTTTATTGGCATGTCTTCTCCCTACATGTTTCCAGTTGTCCTCCCATGCAAAAGAGAAGAATTATATGCTTTTCTTTCAAAATCTCTTCAAATAAGTGGCTGCACCTTTTTAGATATATATATGACTTCACTGAAGTAATGCTGCCAGGAAATTTTAAAAGTGTTAAACAAGTTATGTTTTAAGAACACATTAATAGAGCACTCTATAACATTATCATTCATGATGGACAGTTTAAAAAAAAGGATAAAAAACGATGCAGCAGAAGCAGGTATATCATCTTTTTTATTCCATGCATTCTTCTTCCTTGTCAAAACCTGGTGCCTACGTTACCCACAATGCAACTCGACCACCGACAGTTTGGTCAGGGATTGGGGTGTGTTACGCTAGCGGCGGCTAATGTAGCCTGGAGCCTCTAGGAGGTCTGGTAAACAGATTTTTTTCATTTTCAAACTAGTCTTCAGACCCGACCAACACTGACTCAAGTGACATCACTTGAGGACATTTATCAGACTTCACTCCCTCTGAGACTAAAGACTTTATACTGCTGTTTTCACATATGCAGAAGAACTCCTTAACACCTATAAACAGACTCTGATGTGTAAAATAGGTGGACTTCCCCTTAATTAACTAATTAACCCAATGGACATTTGCTGCCACATTAATGACATTTTAAAAGAGAACAACAAAACATAAAGACATGCATGGATTCACATCTAACAGTGCCATCAACATATCACATAAAACGAGTGACAAGCAGTCACTGGTTATAAAAACAGTGTACATACAATAATCCACTGTGAAAACAACGTTTCTGCAGAAGTACAGTACATCAAAGGGGGGAAAAAAACTTCACATTCATTAAAAAATTGTGCGTCATAAGCAAACATTGCAGCACACATAAAGCATTAAAGATCAGAATCTAGCTAGTTCCAGTTTATCTGTACAAGTAGCATTAAAGTCAAATACTTCATATCTGCATTTGTACATTCGAGGATGTGTGTTTAACTGGATATCTGTCCTTGTTTAAGTGTAAGTTAAGAGACTGAGTAATGAGTAGAGTTCTTCACTATCTTCATAAAACACTGGCTGATTCTGGGAAAAGACAAAGTTGAGAGTGATATGTGGTAGTTGGCTGTAATTTGTGTAACACTCGATCAAAGAGGAACTGGCTTGAAATGAAAATGTTCTTAAAGTTGTTGTGGAGGCAGTCATGGAAACGTGTAGAAACTTTCTCACACAAGCTGAAAAGACTTGTGAGAAGAAAAATAACACACTGCTTTTCAAAATGTCACGGGGTCCCTTTAAATTCCCCCACAAATTCCCCTAGATCTCAGAAAAGCCTCAGTGTAAGAGTCAGCGAGTATCTTCCAAACACCCAGTTGATGGATTCACAGAGCTAGTGGAGGTTTAGTCTCCGGGGGGATCTCCAACCTGGCAACCCTGAATGTAACCTGCTCTGCTCTGCTGACTTCTCTGATCACACAACTTCAGCAAATGTGTGATCAATTGTCACCTGAGATGACAGGTGTCTCAGTCTTTCAAGATCCTTTGCAATTTGCATACAGGAAGTGTGTGGGAGTAGATGGAGCACTACTTTTTATACTTCACAGCATTTTACAGCCACTTTGAAACAACTGCCAGCTCTGTGAGGATCATGTTTTTTTGATTTTTCTAGTGTTTTTAATACAAACTTTTAGCTAACAGATCAATGATTTTTAAACTACACAACACAACTATCGCTTGGGTCTTAGCTTGATAACAAACTGTCTAACCGTAACCCATTATCTCAACTAAAACAGGAGGGCACAGTTATTCACACTTGGCAATGACCAGAGTTAATTATTGATTGAAGAAGGAAGAAGGAAGAGATCTTTTCAGTGATAATTAAGGGTCAGCAGATACAAATATCTTGGGATCTACCTGGACAGTAAATTAAACTAGAAAAATAAGACTGAGGTTGTATTCAAGAAGGCTCAGACTATTTTTCTTGAGGAAGCTTAGATCCTTTGATATCAGCAAGAAGCTTCTTGATGCAGATGATAAAAACAGGATCAATAAGATGACCAGAAAGGCTGGATCAGTGATTGGCTTCACCCCAGACTCACTCAGATCACTCAGTCCGTTTCAGATGACACTTCTAGATGAGGTATGGATCCGTAGCACCTTTCAGCTGTCAATCATGTCTCAAATTTTATTTGTTGTGTACTGTGAATACAATGTCTGTATTGTTTTTTCTGTGTATGATTTGGTGGAAGATGAGTTTCCCCTCTGGGCGATCAGTAAATCTCTCTAATCTGAAACAGCAAACCAAATGAAATCTGTAAATGCATCTACAGACGTGACATGTTTCAGTTCATATACAGAATAATGTACATGCTTAAATAAACCTGTTGCGGGTTGACATTAAGACTAGTCCAAAGTCTGAGTCACTGGCAGGAGGTGAACTTTGTGGGTCTGAGTCACAGACTGAACATGAACAAAGCTTCCTCCTTCTGTCCCACCTTCTGTCCTCATCCTCCTCGCCATGCACCTCCTCTTCTCCGGTGAATAAGACGAGACGAGTCGGAAGAAAAGTGGAAGATGAGATGAGCTGAAGGAGCCTTCGAAAGCCGTTTTATCTACAACCGAGGAGGAAGACGAGGAGGTAGTGCAAGACTTTGCGCTCCATCTCCTCCTCTTCAGTAATTTCTCTGCCTCGGTTCCTGCAGTGCTCGTCATCTCCTCCTCCTCTGCCTCAAATAAGCCAGAGCTTAAACAAGGGGGAGGAAGAGGAGTAGAAGATTGCTTTAAGCCTTCCCTTTGTTTCCCTCCATCTCCTACTCCTCTGCTCTGTGAGGGGGGGTGAGATCAGACGAGCTGGAGCAGGAGGTCCTGGAAGGTGTCCAGGCCCCGGCAGGAGTTCCTCAGGGCCCCATCAGAGCCCAGCTGGGCAGCCAAGAGGAACAGCTTCCTGTCCTCGGTCACGGAGCCCAGAGACAAGGCTTCATGCAGCTCCGACACGCTCACAGCGTTGGGCTTATCCTGTGAGGAGGGTAAAACCAGTTCAACTCACTTTGACAAGAACGACTGTCTCCTGTTCTCAAGGACAATAACCAATATACATAAACCCGAGCAGTTAGTCAGAACGTCATGTCTCTTTAATGTAAAGTGCATTTGCCTGTAATGAAATGTGCCATATAAATAAAACTGCCTTTGATTTAGAATAACATAACCTCCAATAAACACTGATCATCTCCTGTATGACAGATATGAGTTTGTTAAAGGAACAAACGAAACCTCTGTTCGTGTAAAAATGTACACAGATCAGTTCTCCTCGGTCCAACTGTGTGATCAGTCTGTTCCCAACACAGCAAAATGCACAGCTTCCAATTTTAGCTTGAGTGGTTGAGTAGCTGTCTACGCCTGTATTTAGCCTTATATTGGCACATTTTGGTGAAAATGACTGTTTGGCCGAAATAAAAAGTACAATGCTTCTACGTCAGTGTCATCCGGAAAATGCAAACAGCTAAACACAACTCTTTAATGTCGATCGCATAGTGGATAGTTTGTTTTCATTTGCCATTCGACGCTAACGTCAGTGAGCTTAGTTGTGGGACAAATGCGAAAATCTAACTGTGCTGGCAGCAAACGGAAGCTGTGCCATCATTTGACAGATTCTGGCAAAAATATGTATCGTTTAGCCAAAGTATGGTTAAACACACAGTTTTCGTTTGTCGCTAGCACGGTTAGCTACATACTTTAGTGCAACAAACACAAACAGTTAACTGAACTAGCAATGAACAGAAACTGTACATTTCACCATGTTGTGCTAAGAACACAAACTTGTGAATTCAAGCTGACAACCGTCCTTAAGTTACAAGTTTGAGAGCCTTTCAAGCCTGCAAGTGCTGAATGTTAAAAACTCATATTCCTACAACAGCCTGAACCTTGATTTTAGCTTTCACTTTATTCCAAAGAGAGAAACTGCACAAACTTGTTTTGGTAGTTTTGGCCTTCAGGGAAAGATTCTTTGTTGCTTGATATCTGACATAACCAACCTCAAAAAGCTGACTTGACTTTGAAAGAAATAAAAAAATTTACCATTAACTCACATAATACATCACAATGTGTCCTTACAAATAACATTTCATATTTTCAAATTGTCTCAGTTATGATCAAAACTTGTGTATGTGAAGACAGTGAACGCTATCCTCCTACACAATCCATTCAACCCCGGCTAGAGTCTCTAGATGTCCGCCTCGTTTCTTTGCACCGCCACATCTTTTTCAACACACACATCCTTTGTACTTTTTAAACAGAGCGAGTGCCGAGGCAGAGAACAAAACAATGGTGGGTGAGAGCCAGTATCACCGTCAAAAAGAGCTCCTCCTCCTCAAGACATTATTTCACGGGCGTCGTGTGCACAGCACGACAAAGGTTTAGGCTGCATCTCTCAAAAAATAGTCAGAGGTTTGGAGGCACTTTGACGATCTTAGAGACGATCCATTCCAACTATTTTCAAGAGCAAACCACAGTTTTTTTATTGCTGGATGAAGGTGTTTTCCTACCATACAGACGGCCATTGACTTCCATTTATTTCACTGTAGAAAGAAATCAAGAGACTTGAAACCTGTTTGAGGTCATCCATTCCAGTAAACAGCACGTCTTCTTTATTTTTGTCTGATCAGCGTGTTCCCAATACTCATATTTTCTGAAAAATGCACAGCTTCTATATGTAGCTAGTGCGATTAGCTGTTTACACCTTTGTCACACGCAACTACGTTAGCTTAGTTTGGCTGTGTTTACACAAACAACCGGCCATGCTATAACAAACAGAAGCTGTGTATTTAGCCATAGTTTGAGAGGTTTTTTTTGTCTCAAACTTTAGATGTCTGGGTTACATATAACCTTTTTCAACACTATGTACTACATGTTGAAATAGTCATTTACATGCTGTCAAAACGGTGGTTATATACAGCACAGACGTCTAATAAACCGTAAATGCTTACTGGGAAATAAAAGTCTGAAAGAAAAGTTTACTCATTCATTTGGAAGATGAAAGTAAGGAAAAGAGGGTGTTTCACATATGTAGTGGTTTAAAATGCTTCTTGTTTTGGATGTTTTGGCCATGCTAAACTGCGCAACCTGCTCTGTACAGAACATCCTGCTCAACTGAAACGAGTTTTACCTCAGACTCCTCTTGTTAATATTGAGAGCAGCGCAGAGCACTGAGAGGATGAAAGCTGCAGCGCTCTGACAGAAGATGTGACAAATATTCCTGCTTCCCTCAAAGGGTCATGTATAATTCCACAAGTGCAGCGCAGGGTGAAGAAATATGTGCTAAGGAGGAAATGTAGAAATGTTTATTTCAGGAGTCTGATGGATCATCACTGCTGGATAAATGAAGAGGGAACAACGTGTTCCTGCTCGCTCCAACACGTCATCTCTTTTTTTAAAGTTTTAACCTCATGTGACATTATTTATTATTATGTTTACTTAGACTTCAGTCTAATTATGACTGGAGGGGTTTTTACCAGAATACCAGTCCAGCAGAGTGAGAGTATTTCATCTAAAGTGAATAAGGTTTACTCCTGTTTCCTTTTCTATTTTCATCAATATTGTGCTCCAATTCATTTACAGGAAGAATACCAGTAGTATTATGTCCAACAAGAAATAACTGTATGTATACTATACACTCATGCTGTACATTTTTAAATACGTGCTGTACCATTTTAGATTCTTGGATGTATTTTTTACTGTTCCAGGCAGCCAATGGTTTCCATTCATTTCCATTCATTTCTGTACGGTATAAAAATCAATTGGAAACAAATAACTCTGGAAACTTGCTTAAATTACGTAATCCATCACTGATAATGCAGCGCAGTCTGGATGCAGACTTGAAGTTTATCTATGGAAATGAATGGAAACCCACGGCTGCCTAGAATGGTAGTACAGTGGTACGGTCCTTTAAGAAGAACTCGACAGGACGTCTGGTTTACCTGCTTGTTTCCCAGAACGACCACGGGCAGCTGGGGCTCCACCCTCAGCAGGCGGTGCAGTTCAGCCTTAGCCAATGGGAGGCGGCTCCTGTCAGAGGAGTCCACCACATACACCAGAACGTCAGTCCTTCTCAGGTAGTCTGACCAGTACCGCCGCAGGTCCTCCCCGCCACCGACTGCAGCAGAGAAAACACAAACATTCATACATCATCAGATACAGACTTTCTGCTTTGAATCCCAACACCTTTCCATTTTTGACTTTTAGGTTTCAGGCTCTTTTGGCTCCGCCCACTGAGATTTAACTCAACCAATCGGAACGTTTCTATAGAGAGAAATGAGTCTCAATACTTAATGATAGCATTGTCGAATCCCGTCACACATGTGTACTGTTGTTGCATTTGTGTTTGTGGAGTTTTGACTCTTTTCACATCTTCCCACCCTCACACGCACGATGCGTTTATGTGCTCGTGAAAAAGTCCAGCTTTTGAGAGCATTCATGTCCACGTGGGAAAGGCATTTTGTTTGTGCGTGATTTCCACCTTAAAGAATTGTTTTTGTAGCGTAACGTAAATTGATAATCTCCAGAATCTGTGTTCATTTGGATTGATAAAATACTCAAGGTTCATTAGCTTTTCAAAAACTTATGCTCAGGGGTCATCACGTGACCAAGTATTAAAACTTTGTCATAACAAATGGTCCTTTGTTATCGTGGGACGGAAGCTAAATGGTTGAGAGTTTAGAATTTGTTATCACAGATGTGTTCCCAAAGTCAAGAATGAATTTCTATGTACAAGTTTGGACTGTAGTTTCACCAAAGTGTCCTGTAGCGGGTTAATGATAAATAAAGCAAATCTCTAGGGAAGAAGAAATGTCACTGCGAATATCTTCACATTTTCAGCGTTGTTTTGTTTTGGATCCAACTCTTTAACTGTGACACCGAAGTTGTTCTCAGCGGGGGTTTCCATGATTAAATAAGGCTTTCGTGTTAATCCAAAACATCATACAAGTGTGAACTAGCAGAAACACAAGTGCACTCAGAGACAAACAGGATCTGATGTAAAAGTTCTTTTGATCCATAAAAATAAACTGTCGCTGCACACTGAAGAAGATCAGCCATACAGCCTTGACTCATCGCCTGGCTGGAGGGCATTTCAGTGCGGCAGATGGTTTTTGTCTGCATCCTTTGTGTTCCAGTAAAAGAAGAAGGATTTCAAAAGAAACTGACGGTTAAATAAATAAAAGGACAGATCGATAGGTAGACTTACATAGATATGCTGTTGGAATTCCTCCTTTAAGCAAATTGGCCACAGATAAATGTGCACCGGATCAAATGAAATCACTAATCTAGCTTTCACTCAGGGATCAAACAGCCTCAGACGGCTCTCAGACATTATTTATATCCAGTTTCCCTGCTGGGGAAATTGGTCTGATTCATTTTCTCCATCTAGTTTCCTCCAGACATGATGTGACAGTGAGGCTCTGAGCAAAATGTAACTGAGCTGCTCTCTTTTCCTTTTTTCTTTTTAATATCCTTTTTTCTTAGAACCTTTTCCCCTTTTTCTTTTGTATTCTTTATTCGGTTTTCATCTTGTATTCAAAAGCATTATTCTTGGTTTTTGGAGGAATTGTATTAGTATTGACGTGCGTTTAACTTTGTTTTTTGGTTTTTCTTCTCTTGCATTATTCATTATTCTTAGTTTTTGAGAAGGACTTGTTTTACCATTCAGTGTTTGATCCACCTCCTTATAATTGACGATATACCTTGTTTTAGTCTTTTGGGGAAATAAGTGTGTGTGTGTGTGTGTGTGTGTGTGTGTGTGTGGGTGTGGGTGTTGGAGGACCATGCAGCTTGTTTGCACAGATTATTATCTATTGACTGAGTCACTTGACCGACTGGTTGCTGATTGATTCATTGTGATGTGAGAAACAGGCGTCATAATGTCCAGTCTAACCCATTCTGCAACACTTCATATACCTCCTGCAGTCACAGGACACATTTGTTAGAAAATCCAGTTTCCAGCTTCAAGGGTCGGGAAAGTTTCATACTAACGAAGGCTTTAACTTCCCACAATCCTGCAGTGCAGAGGAACTGACCAGCGGCTATAATGACCGGCGGCAAAACGAATGGCTGCTCACACACACAGGCGGGCGGGTACGACTTCAGGTCGTCACCGCCTCCGAATTCAGCACAGCACAGCACAGCTGAGCGAGGATTCATTAGTGCTGGACTTAATGGAGAATGTTGCTAGGAAACAGGGTGGTGATGTACCTTTAGCTGATGTGATGTGGCGGCAATAAATACCTGTTTACCTGATGTGGGACAGAGGGTGGGCCTGACGCTCAGCGCTGTGGACAGCTTGTGTTTTATAGTTGGAGGGTGCTCAGCGGGACGCTGGTCCTGCTGCTCTGCAGGCCACCTTATTAGATACACACCCACATGAACACACACAGCAGACACTGAGTCATACGGGTGTGAACGACGTGGATGTGTATTTATATTGGACTACGTTGTAGTTGTAGTCCTGAGGGCAAAACTACCTCTGCAATATTTTCACTGTTCACTGCTCTGAGTGCAGCTACACAAGCCATCGTGCCACACGCTGTTTTCACACCAGCTTCAGCAGCCAAAGTTCAACTAAATTTAACTTTCACTCCTATGTTGAAGACATCCATCCAGTGACAATCTGTTGTGTCTGTTTCATATGTTATATTCTTTATCTGTTGTCCGGCAGCGGTTTGCATCTTCAAAGGTGTATTTGTGCTCTCACAGGTGTTAGCTATCCGCTGGGGGAAAACCATCGTTTCACTCCAGTAAAGATGGAAAGATGGAGATGAAAGCAAACTAGTACATACTGTACTAACACTGGGAGGAAAGCTGAGCCCAACCACACACACAGTCTGTACAACATGTTAGGAACTTCTTCCCGTTTTTCACTTCCCTTGAGCACAAACCCACATCTCTGCTGCTCAGAGCCTGAAACTCCATCTCTGACTGATCTGATCTGCATCTTTTCATTTAGAGTTAAAAGGCTTTTAGCTTGATTTCCCGGGTGGACTTCCTAAAAAGAACTCGTCAGTCCCTGTGCACTGTACCGCTGCTGATGTGCGTAAGTGTGCACTAAGCTGTCAACATGCCTCTGCGTCAATGTCACCGAGACAAAGACTCCAACATTTACTGCACCGTGCCATTGAAGTGTTCTGACTGAGTGGGCGGTGACATGTGTTCCTCTTACTTTCAGAGAAGAGAAAAGGGATCTGGGCACCCACCGATCTCTGTGTTCAGATCATGAATAAATCAGCCGCTGAGCGTGACACGTTCCTCCGAACACATCCACAGAAACTCAACCTGAGGCCGTCCGTCTGCAGCTGAGCGCCTCACACTCTGGCCACAGACTGGTCTCAATGAAGAGCAGTCATTTGTGCTATTTTTAGAGCGGTGCAGTGGCTTTTAGTGGAATGCTAATTAGCAGGATGTATTTATTTGTCTGTAAATACAAATACAAACGGGACCCGTCCGCCTCTCCTTGTTTGACGTGCATGATTTGATCTCCCTCATTTGAGTGAAATGAAATAATATGTGCGACAACAAGGTCACAGTTACAGTTTCTAAGGTGTAAACCTCCATGACACCTTGATACTGAACAGAAACTGCTGGAAGTCACTGAACAAATAAGTACAACATAGCAGGAGCCAGAGATTGCCTCTGTGTGTTGGCAGTGATGGATGCAGCGAGCTCTCGGGGAGGAGATGGAGGCATACGGCTGTAATATGGATCAAGTTCTGAACAACAGCCGGGCTCAGATGAAAACGTTTTACCACAATCCGTGTTTTATTAATCACAATTTATCAAATGACTGTGGAAATAATGAATGATCACGTTGCTCTGTAACTGCTGGAGGTGGAAGTCAGCAACTGTTGTTCAACATGTCGGCTTGAAAGGTGACGATATGTCAATGTCAACGTTTCAGACACCGTTCAGCTACCTGGTCAGCACCACGGCTGAAGCATACTGACGCCTTTACCCCGTTCACAATCCAGCGTGATGTCAGAGGAATGTGCACTTGCATGTTTTTAATTGGCCAATCCAGGTTCAACCTTTTTGTTTTTGTGTTTTGTTTTCACCAAAGCCTCATTGAAATGAATGAAGCTGTATGTTTTTCACACAGTGCTTAAGTCTGTCTTCACATCTCCTAATGCTAACATGCTAAACATCAGTGTGCTAACTTAATGTTAGCATTATGTTGCTATAAACTGTATGCATGTAAAGATTCTAACTTGATAAATGTTAACAAACTAAAATGCTTATATGCTCTAAAAGTTAGCATGTTAACATAACTGTGTGTAGGTTATAATGCTAACATTAGCACGCTAACTACTCCACATTCTAGCCATCAGCGTGTTCATATCATAGTTGATAACAACCAAAAACCTGGACTTCAATCTGCATTTCTGTGGAGTCGTTTGGTAAAAAGTGAGTTTAATGAAACAAATGGCCGACTGTTCTGAACAGAGGTGTAAAAACTCGCTTCACGCTATTCTAAACTCCACACTGAGCCTGCTCTGTTTGATGACGAGGAATAAAAGGAGTCTTACTCTCCAGGAAGTCGAGCTGACAGGTGGGGGCGTTGAGGCTCATGAAGTTGAAGCCGCGGGTGGGCCGGCAGCGGCCTCTCTTAGTCGCCGACTCCCCGGGGGTCAAACCCTGCAACATGCTGCTCTTCCCGGCCCCATCCAGACCGAGAACCAGGACCTGGCGCTTCCCACGCTCCTCCTCCTCCTGCAGGCAGACGACAAAGATGATCACAGGCCAGAAATGTAGACTGGAAGCAAAGACTGAACATCATTTATTCAGCGCTGAATGAGGTTATTTTTTTTGTTTTAAGGCGAGCGAGGGGACGGATGAACAGCTGATCTGCCTTTGGTTTACAAGTTTAATTAATAGTGTAAATGTTTTGACGCACATTAGGCATATCAAACAGCAGCTGGATCTGAACACAGAGCTACTGGCACACACAGTACAGGTGGTCTGAAGGCCACAGGTGGCACTGGGAGATGTAATACACCCTCTGGCCTCCTTAATGAGGGTCTTCAGGTCCTCCGGTACAGCTGAATAACCTGAAACGACCTACATCTACAACACAACTCATTTTCAGGTCCACCACATCCAAAGTGTGGAAGATTACAGCCGTACGTGATGACACACCGATGTTGGGCGATAAGGTTCACAGCCGAAATTTCAGTTCAGATGTACTTTGTGTTTACTGATGATTAAAAAATGTTAGAATCTCAACACACTGAACTAAGATGGTGAACACGGTACACGTTATACCTGCTTAACATCAGCATGTTAGCATTTGGCTCAAAGCACAACCTCACAGAGCTGCTAGCATGGCTGCTGCCTTCCCCTTTAATCTGCTCGTGTTCAAGTCCACCTCATAACATCCGTGAGACATTTACACACGCGATGTGTTTGTGTATTCACATAAATATGTACAGTTATTAAAGAGTGCAGAGAAACACGGAACACAATAACCACACCTCCCAGGATTACCATCCCAATATGGGACATGTGAGAAAGTTGGTTCTTTGCATTTGGTGCTGAAACGATAAATCGATTACTTGATTAGTTGATAATCAGCTAAATGAATCCACAAAATTGACATTGACCAAACTAAACTTTAAAACATTCTCTGGTTTCAGACTCTTTGACGTGAGGATGAGCTGCTTTTCTCTGTTCTTGAATTTCTTTTGGATTTTTGGACTTTTGGAAAGGAAAGCTCCACTATTTTCAAACTTTTTATAGATTAAACAATATAATTATTTACAGATTGTTCCATAATTATATAATGATTGTTGTATAAACTGAAACCATTAGGTGGTGGGGAGTCTGAACCTGGGAGTGCTAAAGATACTTAATGTTCAGGAAAATGAATCAGCTTCTGCAAACCTCTGGAGGTAAAACTCCTGACATATTACTTTAATAAAAGACATCGTGGAGCAGCAACCCTTCTCTGTTTTACTGCACATTCAGGTCAGATTTGAAAGAACACACAGAGACGGAGAGTACTTGTCTTTCACTGGCTGACACTCAGTAAAGGTTAGCAGCCGGATTCAAACCTCGACTCTCTCTGCGCCTGAGAGACACCGGGACGCCGCAACCCCTCTGAGCTCCTGCACACGTCAGTCATCTCCTTTTAAAAGTCACACAAGGTTGGTCTTTATTCATGCTGTGTGCAGACGCGCGGCTGCGGCTCTGCGGAGGTTAATTAGCAATTCATATCAGACCTTTCAGAGCGGAGACGCATCAGTTTTAGCCCCCTTATTAAAAATATCACTTAACTTCACTTTGCTGAAGGATGATCGAGCCTTAAAGAGGAGTTTGGATCATTTCCAAAAGTATACCCTCAGAATTCATTTGACACATAAAACGTCACCGCAGCCTCCCTGTAACTGTGTCAGAAAGAGGTCAGATGAAGAATTTAAGATATTTCGGCGATGAATTGAATCTCGTCTGACGTGTTTCTGGGTAAACATGGTTGCTTTGACAGATCTGCAGCTTGCCTCCATGTATTTCTGGCTTGTGCAGCCCGCTGGGAGACAAACCTCAAACCCTGACAGTGTCGAGCAGCTGTGCAGCTGCTGAGGCTGCAGAGTTGTACCGCCTCTCCTCTTTGTGCAACATTATCAGGATGGACTTTGTGCAAAGTGATTACCTCTTGCAAACTTGCTCTCTGTCCCTCCATACATTAGATTGGATCTCCAAGATAATACAGGAGACATTCATCTCAAGCTTTTGACTCCCGGGCACTCCCTTGCTTAACAAATGGATCTGACATTTTTCAAATCAAGCCGGCGCCCTGGCTGTTTGTCTCCTGCTCCCTTTGTCAGCCCGAATACGTCACAGATGTTTCATGTAGATTTTAAACTCAGTTCAGATATTTCTCATAAATAGGAAGCGACACTGTATTGATTTCTATTGTTTTTCTGCTCCACAGAAAGGACGAAAGCTCAACTGCAGATCTGCATCGCCGGAACCGACAGGGATTTTGCTGAAGGACACTCCAGCAAAGCAGACGTTTTGGCAACACAGTGGCTTCATCACAAGGAAGCAGTGAAGCCAGCTCGCCTGCAGCACTGCACAGCAAGCTGAGGAGAGAGGAGTGATCCTCGAAAACTGCCCCATCCCATCAACGCTCCAGGAGTCCGTGATTAAATGCTGTGATTTTAAACAGATGTTTCTACTTCAATTAGGGAATCATTACCCTGAATACCTTTAAACCACATCAGGTAACAAGCCTGGACTTGTTGCATTCAGCAGCCAGAGCGATAGCGGTAGCATAGTGAGAGCAAGAGTAGTTTCAAGTGTTGACTGAGTGATCAAACAAATAACAAGTCAGGACGTGGTTAGCTTAGCTTAGCTTAGCTTAGCATAAAGACTAGAGGCAGGCAGAAACAGCTAGCCTGGCTCTGTCCAAAGTCCAAAAATACACCTACAAACGCGTCTGAAAAGAGCATCTAACGTCCGCATCATGAAACATTACAGGCAGGCGGGACGTAACGTTGGGAGGAATGTGATTGGAGCGTTGAAATGTGGGCGTGTCATAAGCAACGTAGCATGCTGTTGCTTGGTTGGTTGAAATTGGTTGGTTCAAGCTGAACACATGACGTCACCTTCATCACCTTCTTCTTCTTCTTGTCCAACATCATCTGACCTGCTCGTCACATTTAGCTTTCTTCATCATCACCATCTTCATCTTTACCGTCACCTTTGTCCTTGTCATCTATACCGTTTACATTTTTCCCTTCATCTCATCACCATCTTCATCACTGGCGTCACTGACACCATCATCTTCATCATCAGTGTCATCAGTACCATCATCATCATTGTGGCCGCTGCCGCATCCTTTTTTCTCATCTTCATCTTCGTCTTCTTGTCCAACATCACCTGACCTGCTCGTCACATTTTGCTTTCTTCATCATCACCATCATCGTCTTTACCGCCACCTTTCTCGTCATCACTCATCATCAATGACATCATTGAAGCCATCGTCTTCATCATCAGTATCATCAATACCATTTTCATCATCATCATCATCATCATCATCTTAACTGCCATGTCATTTTTTCACATCTTCGTCATCTACATGTTCTTCTTCTACGTCATCAATCTCCTTGTCACTTTGTCGTCCTCATCGTCACCATCATCATCACCAAATTCTGACATTATCCCCATCATCATCATCATCATCATCACTATGGCCACTGCCACATCAACTGTCATCTTCATCTCATCGTCAAACCTTTGTCATTGTCATCTTCACCATTTACGTTTCTCTCTTCATCACATCAGCATCCTCATTATCAATGACATCATTGAAACCAACATCTTCATCCCGTGTTATCAATACCATCGTCATCATTGTCACCACTGCCACGTCATTTTTTCTTCACGTCATCTTCATCATCTACATGTTCTTCTTCTACGTCAACAATCTCCTTGTCACATTGTCTTTGTCTTCTTCTTCATCATCACCAATTTATGACATCATTGCCATCATCATCACTATGGCAACTGCCACATCAACTTACATCAACACACTATTTTCTTCAACTTCATCATCACCGTCATCTTCATCTCATCGTCAAACCTTTGTCATTGTCAACTTCACCATTTACGTACCATTTTTTGCTCTTCATCACATCACCATCCTTATCGTCAATTACATCATCAAAACCCTCACCACCGTCATCTTCATCATCAGTGTCATCAATACTCTCAATACAAGCATTATCAGCAGCGTATCATCATTTAAATCTTCCTCTTTGGATCAATTATCACCACCACCATCATCATCATCTTCATCACTTACATCGAAACCATCTTCATCATCACCACCACTACAATCACTCATTCATTATCATCATCTTCATCATTATTCTCACTATTTGCATCTCTTTGACCAGTGTTACCATCATCTTCATCATCACCATTAACACGTCAGTAGCATCAACCTGCTCCTCCTCTTCATCATCATCATTCACATCTTATTATTATTAACGTAACGTATTAACATTATCAACATCATCTTCCTCATCACCCCTATACCACTGTCATTTATTCACCAAGCATCATCTTCATCACCATTAACACGTCAGTTATTCAGCATCATCAGCATCATCCTTTACTTCATCATCATCATCATCATCATCATCATTCTCACCATTCACATCTTATTGTTTTCAAATATTAACACCATCAAACCATCTTCATCATCACCACCACTGTAATCATTCATTCATCATCTTCTTCATCATTATTCTCACTATCTACATCTTTGTGACCAGTGTTACCATCATCATCTTCATCATCATCATCACCATTAACACGTCAGTTATTCATCAGCAGCAGCAACATCCTCCTCTTGTTCTCCTTCATCATCATCATTCTCACCATTCACTCTCTTTGTTTTCAAATATTAACACCACCAACATCATCTTCCTCGTCACCACGCCGTCATGTATTCACCAAGCATCATCATCTCCATATGTCCATCAGCATCTGCAGTGATTTCTTCATCAGTCAGTCTGTCAGATGTGACATCGGTGTCTTCCTCACCTTCCCCTCCAACTTAAAGAGTAAAAGTGTAAAATAAAACAAAATAAAAATGGAGGCGGCTGTGAAAGAGTCAGAAACACCGGACTCACCTCTTTGATCGTGCAGTAGTCCGCTTGTGGAGACCATATCCGCCTCTTGTAGAAGAAGTTCAAGGCGATGAAGAGAGCGGAGCCCAGGGCAGCCACGGCGGCGGTCAGGGCGATGGAGATGTGCCGGAGGAGAACCATATGTGGAGCGCACTGATCGGCGGCTGGATCCGGGGAACCTGGAGGGGGGCAGAGGGGGTGGGGGTCACTGCTGCCCGGACACCGACAGTGTTGAGACCGACTGCCGCTTCCTTCTCCTTGCTGCTCTGCTGCCGCTGGACGCGCCACATGTGACCGAGCTCTCTCCGCTTGTTTTTGTTTCGAGACGCGCAAGAGGAAGACAATGCTGCGTTCAGGTGCTGCTTGTAAATTCTACTTCCCCTCTGGAAATGCAGCTTCCGACACATTCAGCTGCACATGCGACAGACAATCACAACATTAAAGATATTTATATTCAAAACCCAGTTTCGAAGAGCTTGTGTGACTCGCTTTAAAGGTCTGCGCCGACTAACTACCACAAACCTGTTGCAGTGCTCTTTGAATGGTCCATGTTGCAATTGTGACCAGGGCCTTAATCAGGATTTTAGAAATACTTAGGTCATGAGTCCAAATTCTACGGATTTATTTCTATTCTCAGAATTCTGACTTTACACTCAGAAGTCTGACTTTAAACTCAGAATTCACACATAGCCCTAATCCTCTTTATTCCCCCGGCATAAGCCCCCCAACCAGCCATGACATAAAGGACTAGCCACCAACCAAACTCTATTCAATTTTCTTCGTTTTTAAAAAAAAATGTCAGTCAAATTCTATTTATCAATTTAACCGTCCAATTATATTTGCTGTAGGTTTCGTCGCCCTTCATTATAGTCTAAATATTGTTCCTCTCTACAATACCAGGTATTGTAGCCTAATCCTGTTGGAAAAGATTAAATCATTTAGTTTGTTGCCTGTAAACGATCTCATGTTAAGATATTTAGTTTAAAATAAATATATCAGTACCAGCTTTATAAAAAACAAATTGTAGAATGTAACCTGTTTCTCCTTCCACTCACAAATGTGTTTTTCTTCCTGTTCTTCTACTTGGGTGTAATTTGACTTTTTAGTGAAACAGGAGACATCTTTTATCCAAAGGTTGAACTTCTGGAATCAGCAATATTCACACTGTTTATGTTCTGGATTTTTCAATAAAGGAGAAGGGCTTTATTGTTATATTGATTTCTTATTCAAAGCAGAGTTTATATGTCTTAAAACACGGAGGAGGGGACCTTAAAATCTTGTTTTTGTCTTTTTAAAATCCAGTTTCATTTTTTCAGGAACGCCTCACTGCAAACTCAAGGGCCAGATATTCCAAAACCAGAAGAAAGTACACACACAGTTTGAATCTTCCCAGTACAACCACAGCCAGGTTCAGTAATAATGAGGGAGGGGAAAGTGCTTTCTTTTACTGTCTGTGGACCAAACCAGCCATTTTTCTGTCCTTACATTTCCATTTAATTCATATTGAAACAGCTTTGGAAGATAATTCAAATTCAGTTTTCCAAGCAGGCATGGAGTGGAGTTTGTCCATGATACAGTGTCACATTCACACCACTGATGGTCATCACATTCACACTGATTCAACTCAAAATGTACTGCAGGTTTAAGACGTGTCGTGTATTAAAGCTGCTTTGGGCTTATGACAAAATAAAGCCCTTAACAAAAATACTATAGTCCTTAATTATCAACTATTTCAGTCCGCAGAATTACACATTTTGTCTTTGTCACATAATAAAAATATAGTTTTGTGTTTAGTCTGCTGAAGTGGGACAAGAAAGCACTGATAGAAGCTCCATTGTGACACGAGACAATAACGTGTAACAGACCACGTTGGTGAATCGGATATCGGTTTAGAAAACCATCTTAGTTTAGCACTTTGTAGGCTTATGCGCGCTTAAGGACCAATTTCTAATATTTCCGATAGCGCCTGAAGGCATCAGCAGCACCCCGCCCGCCGCCGGTCTGCAGGTGAGTGCGGGACGTCAGAGACTCAACAGCTGAAATGTAATATGCGAGCTGAAACACGTGAGCCGGATCTGTTTGTCTGTCCGACAGCATGAGAGTCCAGTCACTGACAGACAGCGCTGAGCTGTCAGAGACGCGGTTTGTGTTTAGAAACCCCCACCGCCCCCGAGGAGAGGTGAAGTGCTCCACCTAGAGTCAAGTTTTAGTCTTAGACGCTTCTTTTCTTGTTTAATTGGCTTTGCAAACATTCATCTGTGGTTTCTGACTCATTAAAACTCCACAGAAAAGAGGAAACTTATAGTTTATTATTTGTTAAAACAAAGCATTTTCTTCGCCTGCAGGGATCGCACATCCGAAACAAACAGAGGAAGTATTAAAGATGAAATCAGACTAAATGAAAGTAGCAATACCGCAGTGTACAAATACTCTGTGACAAGTAAAAGTCTTGCATTGAAACTGAGACTCAGAGGCGGACTCAGTCTGTCTGAGGGACCGGGGCGGGAAAAGAAACACCAGCTGCAGAAAGTCTGATGATTTATGGTGAAACACTTCCAAACCCTTTTTTAGCATGTGGGGCACTTTGTCATGTCTTATCTACCACAGGGGCATCCAAGAGGGCCCTTTTTTTGTGTGTTTTTTTTTTTCAAACACTGGGGCACCAGAGGGGGCAACAAAATACAGACACATTCAGGTACCTTTAAATAACCATCAACAGACAGGTTTTATTTACAGACACAAGGAGCATGGTTCTACATAAAAAAACAAGACAGGTAAAGACTCATAACATACACAGTAAATACATTCCAAGCTATTACCAAACCTACGTCTCCCTTAAACTAATCAACCTGTCAAGTTTCACCTACAATGACCCTGAGCGCTGACCCCCTCTAGATGTGGACAACAGGACAGACGCCGTCAAATAAAAGGAGCCTCTCGTTGCATTATTAACTCACAGGTCATTTACATGGGCGAACACTGGTATTATAACCATGCAAAGTGTGGTTACATATCTGATCAGCACCAGAGCGCAGGGCCGAAATGTCCATCAGTAACATCCACAAGGTGAATCAGCAGGAGCTTCATCTCATTTTGTCCAAATCAGATCGATGGTGTCCACAGATTCAAACTTTTTCTTTCAGCATCCTTCAAGTCCATAATTTATTCCCTAATAAGTGTCTGTGTGCAGCAATATTCACAGCAAGTCAGTCAAACTTTGTGCAATGTCTCTTTTTCTTTAACATTAACACTTAGGTGATCAGCGTCTTTTTGAATTCCTCGAACACAACAAGCTACAAAATGCCTGTTGTAATAAAAATCAGACCAGGTGGAGCAGTTAGTCTTTAAACTACCGAGTCATCCCTCCAAGTTTCATTAAAATCAAACCAAAGGTACCTGAGATGCAGCCTGTAAAACTGACCTGAAGTCAGTCTTCATCGCTCAAGAGGCTACATGCAGCAGTTCAGCATGCTGACCTGCAGAGGGCGCTGTGGGCTTGAAAGTTTGTTAATACAGAAAGCTGTGAAGGCCAGTGATCTACTAACTACAGAAAACTATAAAACACAATATTTACATGAAAATAAATAAGTGTATATATAACAAATACGAATCAAACACAAATTATAGGAGCAAAACGGTCTAGAACAGCCACGGCCACAAGGAAACAGAGAAGAAGTGCAATAAATGAATAGAAAAATGAACAAAACTGTAAAACGAATGAAATAGAAATGGACAAAACAACAAGGACTGTGATAAGCTTATAGGTGTCACTGTACAGACAACAGGAGGAGGATGAAGAAGACGGATGACCTTTGACCTCTTACGGACTGTCATCAATAGGAAAACTGCAGCCAGTTTATTGAAATGTGGGTAAAGTTGATGATGATATTCTGACTTTGAAAATTATGACCGGAAGTCTTATTTTTCTGGCTGAATTTGTCAACCGCGGTTTTATTTTGAAATCATACCCGGAAGCCACAGTGAATGTGTGTGACTTGACAGCGGTCGACCGGCCGAAGTCATCGGGACTGAGTAACAGACTTTACCGCCGCCGCTGCCCTCCCGCCCGGTTTTAAAAGGATAATTGAACAAAATAACGTACAAGTTTCTCGCGGATTTACCGGAGTTTGACGGCGGTGGATTCAGCCGTTACTTTCTTCTCTCAGCGGCGTTCAGACTGTTCGTTACCCCGCGGCTGGCGGCTAGCATCGGTTACTGCTGCTAAACATGGTGGCCTGTAGGCAAGAAGGAGAAGAAACGAGCCCAGTTTGGGGGTTTTAGAGGCTTTTAAAAGCCACTCGGGCGGTTCTTGCTGCGAGACACCGCTGCGTCGGACGCGTTACCGCCCCGGTTTGAGTTTTATTTGGAGGTTTGTGGACCTCGACGTGAGGCTGCCTTTCTGTTTACGTTGAAACGGCAGCAGCGGACCAGCACCGTCCGTGCTCTGTGGACCGTGGATAATCCTACTTCTGCTCCTGAAGTTGTCACCAGGCCGCCTCAAAGTTTTCCACCCGAGTTGGGAAAGTTGTAAAAACATGCGCTCACATGTGGAAAAGCGCGTCACATAGCAGCACGGTTGTGTTTTCTCACCGTCGTGTTTATATGACGGATGACGCTCAGAGGAATGAGTTGGTGCACAAGTGCAGCCTGCTGGGACGGTCTCATCCTTTGAGATCCTTTTGAGGTTTGAGTCTTAATCTGTGGATTATTATTATGGATTATTATTATGGCCTAATCCAAACCGCGCCAGACCGGGAACTTTGGGAGTAACTGCTGATCTTGTTGTTGATGGTGATGATGATGATGATGATGATGACAGAGAAAAGCGATGGTTTCCCTTCGTTATGATTTTGAGTAGAGAGGAGTTAATTACATGGAGACTCGGCTGACATGCCAAGGAAGGAGTTGCCACTACCTGAGGGTTGGGAGGAAGCCAGAGACTTTGATGGCAAAGTCTACTACATTGACCACATTAACCAGTGCACCAGCTGGATCGACCCCAGAGACAGGTAGGAGAGTGTGTGTGTGTGTGTGTGTGTGTGTGTGTGTGTGCGCAGATCATCATCATGAACAGTTTATTGAAAAAAAAAAACCAGGCTTATGCACATCGCTATATGAGAGTGATGTGCAGTAACAGAGAACATTCATGTCATGTTACACGAAAAAGATTCACACGTTTTGGTCCTCAGTTCATCACCATGACACACACTTTTATTAACATCAGTCATGATATCAACACAGAGCACATGTGTGTGTTGTTTACAACTTCACTGACATCTTATTCTACTGAAAAAAACTAAATCCAAACACTTTTTAATTGAGCTAATTAGTGAATGTGTACACTGAATGCACATTATTTTAACCAACCGAAGATGGAAAGGCTGTTTTCCTGTTCAGGCAAGTGTTGCGCCTGTGTTCAGTCCCTCATTGTAATTAGCAGCAGGTCCATAGGTTCCAATTAGCAGAGACTGCCTGAGAACAAGGAGGAAGAAAACACTGCTTAATGTGCAGAAGACACCAGCAGACAGATGTTTTCGTGCTCCATCTCCATCAATGTTGTATTTTCCGATGACACTATTTTTTCTATAATAGTAAACAGACTCTGAGTGGTGTCGAACATTATGGCCCAGATACACATTTGAACAATCATCTCATTTTGTCCAACCAAAGGTCCCAAACCCCCAAATATTCAGTTGATTATCATATATCACAGCAAGTAGCAGCAAAAGCTCACATCTGAGCAGCTGGACCCAGTGAGTCACTGGAGTGATTAATAGGTTATCAGAATAGCTGCTGAAAGTTTGTGTCTGCACGACATGCAAACCCCTCAGACTGTTGATTCAGGTCAGGGAAAACCGCCCCCAAAGTACACACCAGTGATGACAGATGAAGATGCTGAATCACCTTTTTACACCAGAGACCGACGATCAGCTCGTTTGTTCCAACACAACCCTGAAACTAGTCAGACTGTCTCTAAACCAGATGAACCGTCACGTCACCGCGTCAAGCTGTTTACACAAGAAGTACGAATGGGAAACGTCAAGTCATACAGTACACACTGTCACCAAAATATTTACACATAGTCTCAGGTGTTGTAATGTATATAGATGTGATGGCATCTCTAATTTCTTATTGTATTAGTAGTTGTTTATGTTCTTCTCGAGTCTTATCTTATCTCAGCGTCCCTGTCGTCATCGCATCTTCATCTGCTGCCTCTTGTACTAACAAGGAGGAGTATTGTGAATTTCACAGTAGTAGTAGTCTTTCTATCAAACGTTATCTTTGGACACGTGTATACAGGGAGGAACGAGAGCAGAATCAAACATAAGCTCCTCTGCACGATGTCAAGTAGAGCTGCAATGATTAGTCGATCTAACAAAGATTAATTAGCAACTTTTTAAATAATTGATCAATCATTTAAGTCAATTATCAAGCAAAAAACATTTGATTGTTCCAAGCTGCCTAACATTATATTATATTGAACACCTGTGGGTTTTGGACTGAAGACGTCACTTTGGGCTTAAGGAAATTGTGATTTTTTACAGACCAAACTGATAATCGATTTATTAGGCAGCAAAGTTTGTAGCTGTGTGATAAGTAGTAGATTGTAAGTGCCTTTTCCACCAAGCAACCCACAGAACACACAGGGTGGACCCTGATCTGGAGGTGGGCTACATGGACCACTGGACAGGCGACAACCCTCATACACGGACAGTGGGATTGAGACCTTATTGCTAATGATTTACATTATCGATTTATCTGCAGATTATTCTCTCAATTAATCATTTTGTCTATAAAATGATAATGATAATAATACTCAGTTTACTGTCACTCATGATAACGAAAAGCATCAAATCCTCACATTTGAGAAGCTGGGACCAGCAAATGTTTGGCATATTTGCTTAAAAGACTACTAAAACGATAATTTGATTATCAAAATAGTTCATTTTCTGTTGATAGACAAACCGATTAGTACCTGTAGCGTACACCTTTCTATCGTTTCCCTCAGCGCTCACCGATCCTGACACTTACCTTCTGCTGAATGAAGCCACCTGCACAAGATACAGTGCTGTTTTAGGTTTCATTTGGGCGAGTGTGAGACTGGAAACATCTTCAGTGATGAACAGCAGAATGATGATGGGAGGGAATCTTAATGAGAACTCCTGCAGTAAGTAAAGTCGCCTGCAGGAGCATCTGCAGTCTCTTCTTCTTTGAATTAAAAATGTGACCTTGAAGCTGGGAGTCCTTCTCCTCCGTGCGGTTGGTCGACATCCTCTAGCGTAAATCGAATCCATCAGGAAGATCTTGTGGTGGTAAACAAGGTGTTCGTTCTCACAGTGTGTTCTGTTCAGATGTCTCGTTAGCTTCAGAGGGCAGACGGGGAATAAACAGAGGGCTGAACCATTCATTTTCCTGCAGTGTGAAATGAGAATAAACTCACAGGTTGCTCAGAAAGTTGAACCTCATAATAAAATGAATGAAAACCAATGGCTGTTTGAAAGGTCAACCACCATAGTGAAGTAATTTTCTGTATTTTTCATCCTTTCTCAGTTTGAAGGTGGAGAAAACAATCTCACCACAAGGGCCTTTTAGTAGCTTTTCTGGGGCTTTCAATCACATCACATGATTGTCAGTAGACAATATGGAGACATATTGGACATTTTTGATTTTGCTATCTGGGTCCTTCGGCTTAAAAACAACCTGCCTGAGGAGCTTAGGCCTGCAAAATCCCTGTCGGTCCTGGATAATTGGTTGGACACTGCGTTGTGTAAAAGACAGTATATCCGTTAGTAAGAAGGTGGTTGTAGTAGTTTGTACAATGACTCGTTACTTGCTGTAGTCATCGTGGTGTGGGCAAGCACCATTTTTTAGTTAACAGCATTTTATTATTACAGGTTTTGTTGCAAAGTGAGATTTAGATTTTAAAAATAACTCACTGAAATACAGTTAATTGTAGTATTGAATAAGTAATAGATTTCTTTCTTAAGAAAATGGATATATGATGGTGGAATTGAGGTAAAGATGTCTCTAAAATGAATACATAATTCTTCCTTTAGTTTGTTAAAGTGGACAAATAATCTGAACCAGAAAAACTGATTTGTCATGAAAAAACACTTCTTTTTTTTCACAACTGAGGTGGAACCTGAATACCAGAGTGATTTTCCTCTTCGCTGAGTTTCTCCCAGGGTACAACCTGCTCATTTACATTCCTGTAATTACAAATCAGGGCTGGAGGTGTGTTACCTTTTTTGCCTCTCTCTTATCCATCAGTGTAATAGGCTTAGCATGCAGCGCTACATGACACACAGTGTGGAGGGGAGGGCAGACTTTCATGGGGACTCGTTTTTCATCTTTACCAGTTACTTAAGACCCCTCGGACTTTGACACCAAATCCCTTTAATGGCTTATGTCTGGAATTCTGGAGGCTTAGAGGTTGTTTTTTTCTTTGCTGTGTGACGGTTTGGTGTGACAGAAAACACCAATTCTTTTCTTATTGCATCGACTGTGGCTCTATATTTTACGTATGTTTTGTGCGTGTAGTTGCTGCTGTTATCCAGAGGAACAATGAATCAACTGTACAATAAGCTTCAGTTCCTCTGTCATCAACACAACAAGAAAACCAGACATTATCCTCAGACAGTGTTCGTCTGACCATAGCTGTGTTGTGAAGTCTTCTCAGGGCCGTTACCATGTTCTGTACTGACTTTACTGTGAAATTGTAGTTTTCCAAATAACACATTCGCCACCACAGTTAGTTAGTTTTGGGTTCAATTTTTTGGAGGTTAAACTTAGGTTAAAGTCAGTTATTTCTTTTTTTTGCATACTTGGATATAAAGAAAACAGCCCAGATTGTGTCCACGTGGTCTGCAGGAGTTTGTGTTTGTCATGATACCAGAATTTGAATTTTCTGTGTGGTTTGCTGGACTATCTTAGATGAATCTTTGTACTGTCTGCACTGGGGTCGGGTGACAATACGACATTTGATCAAACTGTCAATAATCTTTTTTGATTAATAAGTTAATTATTTAGTCTAGAAAATGTGAGAAAGTACCTGGAACCAGCAAACATGTCTGTCTTAAAACGAAAGCTGTTGATTGTTAAACTTGTTGTTGATGAATTTTCTTCACTTATGTGCTGGTATGGTTGGTAATATGCCTAAAATCTTGAGTTGCATCAGGCTTTTGCAGGGAATGCTGCAAAATGATGACCAGGATGGCTTTATGGATGTATTGAATTTACAGGATTTTTGTGTCACTGTGATGAAGTACTTCCTGTTGCCAGATATTTATTTGACTGGATTAGCTAGAAACAGACACCCTCGTTTAATTTATAACAGTTTCTCAATTCAATTTCCAGAAAATGTTCTGTGTCGCGATCCATATGACTCACTCATAGTCTGCAGATGTCGTCCACCTGTGCTGTCTGCCAACAGAACGTCCAGTTCAGGGCCTCGTGTTTTGGATGGCAGCTACTCTGTGCTTAGTTTATATTTCAGGTCTGGTACGTCCCTGGTCTTTGTGCCACAGATCATCAGTAGTGGCACACAAGAAGACTGTGTGTGACAGAACAACAACAAGCTAAAAAAGTGACATGAATAGAGAAAACACACACACACACAGTCGTCACTGTAGTTGCAGTCTAAAACATGGCAGGTGGAATGAAGACTCTGGTTGCTTTACAGAAAGAAGAGAAACCCTCCCAAACAAAGTCCTTAAAACACACACACACACACACACACACACACACACACACACACACACTCACATTCCTGAAACACACGACGTGAAGGACCGACCAGCGCGCAGACTCGCCAACCAAAGGCCTGATTCATCTGAAATCCTTTTCACTGCTTGCCAAGGTGCACGGGGTCAAAGTGCAGCGTGAGGCCCTGCAAACTGTTAACTGGGATCTGAACGAGGCCGGATCGCACGCCGCTGCAGTGTAGTTTTCTTTAATACATAACCAACCATGTTATAACTTATTTAGTTGTGCAGCAGTAACACAGTTACAGTTGTTTTCCCAAACTGACAGCGGACACTGGTGATGCTGCTCACCACAACAACAGCACATTTTCACTTTATTTTGCAAAAATACAAGCTGCGTTCTTCACCTATTCTTCTATTCATACCCTCGGACAAGTGCTGCAACAGTTAGTCGTGTAATGGGTAATTAATCTGCATTTTATTCATCATTTTAAACACTCATCTCCCTTTTGCTTTTGTTGTTTCACTCGACCACAGCCGTGCTGAAGTACGACAACAAAATAACACTGAGCTCTGCAAATAAAAATGCTAAATATTTGTTGGTTCCAGCTTCTCAGATTCGTGTCTCGTATATGATAAACTGACTTTTAACTTTTTTAAAGTCTCAGTCACAGATATACCAATATTTCTGTCCTCTGAGCTGTGATGTTTCCACACTTCACTGTTTATGCAGGGAAGAGGAAGCAAAGATGGTTAAGATTGCTGAAATATTTCCCGCTATCAACTTACTGGAAAAACGCTGACAACACGTTTGACCAGTTATTATCTGTGGGAGGAAGAAAAATACACCAAATAGGCCCAGAAATGTAAAGACGTCACCAAAATATTTGCTTTTTATTTGAAGTACGCCTGTCGTATGAAACGTGCTATATAAATAGACTTTGAGCCAAACTCAGTATGTTTTCTGCTGTATTTTTCCTTTAAAGTTCTTAACCCTAACCCTTTGCGGTTTATTACAGCTTTCTCGTTCACTCTTGTATTATGTTACTGCTGAATTTCAGGTGATTGATGAATATTGACATCCGCTGTTTGCTTTGGATTACAATGTCAGCAAAAACTTGTCTGCCTGTTCAGCCTCAGACACATTTACATTTTCAGTATTTACATAATGCTGTTGGCCACAGAAACGTTGCACAAGTGCAGTAAGTGAAATACACTTTGATTCCTTCATCACAAGGGTTTGAAATGATCGTTGACGAGAGGAAGAGAAGTTCTCAGAGAAGCAAACAGAAGCTGAGGAGACAGAAAACTAGAGGAGATTCAAGGAACAGTCAGCTTTGAATTTACTGCTGCAGTCATGTGGAAACCTTCCCATTATGGTCCGCGGTTTAGGAATGAAGAAAGGCAGCAAGTCTTATTTTGACACTGACATCTTTGTGTGTGCGTTTCTCTAAAACTCATCCTGCAGTGTCGCAGATACGTGATGTTCTTTATTTGGATATCCAACGTACCTGCAGCCGTACCGGACCACAGATTGTAGTGCTGATTTCACGTTTTGTTTCTAAACATTCAACTCTCGCTTTTTCTCTTCTCTTGTCGTAACCTAATTTTCAATTAACAATGCCATGGGCTCTTAAAACGTACTCAGCATATTAAAGTTTCCGCAGACCTTCAAGAGGATTCAAATGAGAAACAAACACAGGAACAAGAAAAGAAAATCTCAGGTTGTTGTTAATAAGAAAGGCATCAGCCAAGCCCGCCTATTTAGCTCTTATAAATTCTTCAGAGTGCTATATCATCCATCCACCCTTGCAGTGACGCATTGAATGCATATCGTCAGGTGAAAGGAATGTTATCTGCCAGATAACACCGCCTCTGGTACGAGGAGGATCATGTGCAGAGAGACTGAGGCCGTAATGTGTCATTTTTATGATAAACTCCCATTTTATTTGGATGCTTTGTCAGTTAAGCATAATGGATGACACGGTGAGGGTTAAATGAGTGTGTGATTGTTGGACCTTGAGCGGCTATGAAGTGTAGTTGGAAACCTCATAACTCGAGGAATTTATACGCTGCTCTGAATGAACGTTTCTGTGCGTCGTCGTGTGACTCAGCCTTCAGATATGCAGCCCGCCTCCCTGTGTGTTTGCACTCTGCCGCACGCTTTGTCAGTTTGCATTAGAGCACCGGGGCCCGGCCTGGCTGTTTACCTTGGTATGTGAAACCTGGGGGTGTGTGTGTGTGTGTGTGTGTACTTGGCTTTCACTGGCATCTAGTTTTAAAGGCAGATATGGCCCCAGTATTGATAACCTGCAAATTAACTTTTGACCAGTCTGATGCCAAAACATCACAAGAATTCAGTGTTTTCCTCCCAGAGTTTTAGTCTCAGATAAGCTTCTTAAAAACATGCAGACCATCATGTGACACTGAGACTCTCCCCTGAAACCCTTACTTATTAATTGGTAGTGTGGGCTGTTATATAAAGCAGGGTTACTCTGGACTCAAGTGATCCACATTACGTGCCCTTTAAAGCAGTAATTGCCTCGTAAATGTGGCTCATTTGTGGTAGAAAAACTTTATGTACAGAGAAAATATGAACTGGCCAGTCTGACAGTCTGTGTATGGAGCACCAAGATCATCCTACAGGTGTAACCCTAGTGTGTGTGTGTGAGTGCACGCTCTTGTGGACTGTGCATGCGAATGTTTCCACCAGTAATACTCGACTAACCTGCCATAAAAGCTTGCGTGAGCAGCATTGCAGAGCTTGGACCGGTCAACAAGCAGCTTGCTGTCAGTCCACATGGATGACTGGCAACTGTTCCATGTGACGACAAGCTGTTTCAGCTGAGTAGCCTGACGCCAGTGTGATGTCAAAGATACTCAGCTTCCAAGTAGTCAGCAATCAAACTGACCCAGATATCTTGATATTCAGCATTTTGATGGAGTTTCGATCATTCTGTTTTGGTTTAATAACCGAACATAAAGTTCGAAAAATAACTTCCTGTCAGTCCTATCAACTGAGGAACAACAGTTGCTGTCTGTTGCTGACTTCTCTTGTGAAAACACACCAGTGGCATTAGCAAAATGTTGAGTCTAGTGAATAAATTAGCCTCAAACGCTGTTACCCTGTATCCACAGATCCTCGATCGTCCAGTCATGGACAGTCATGAAATGTGCCACCAGTAGTTCTCCTGTGATGCTCAAAGTAGTGTAGATGGATCATACACTAAAAGCTGTGTGCAGAATATTTAGCTTAAAAGGTTTGTTGGTACACATTTGCATCAAACTCAACACTGGTGTGGTCCCAGCTGTGGCTCAGGAGGTAGAGCAGCTCGTCCAGTAATCGCAGGGTTGCTGATTCCTCGCGAATGTGGGTGAATGATGGTGGTTTAAAAGTGTTTATAAAGGCCAGCAATTTCCCGGTCCATTTAGTTGGTTTATAAGAACCATGCTACCAATGACTGCTTGGGCTTTGCAGTAGGACTACAGAAAGGTCACTGAGGTATATCTCTAATATTCACAGGCCCAGGATTCAAAAGATAATACAACACTTGTTCCTTATTGTTGTGGCATTATCAAGGTATTTGTTTGTGATTACCACGATAGCAGTTGTTGTCCATAAGACCTGTTCCCAGCATGAGGGGGCTCCCGCAGCCATCGCAGGCAGTCTGAGCTCGACAGCAGCACTACAAGTGGCTATTGAATGACTGACAGTGAAATGGAGGCCGGGCCGCCGCTGCCAGCTGGTCCTTCGCTCGGAGGGAAACCGTGACGGAGAGCGACGAGTTTAGGTCAGCGACTCCCCTCGGCCCGGCGATTAGAGGATAGGATTTAGTGGGTGAGAGGAGAGAGGAATCAAATAATGGGATGTGGATACCCGGCCAGCCAACCAGCCGGCTTTTTCTGGGATCAGCGGTTGGCAGAAGCCTCCCTGTCTTCCCGAGCTAAATTTAGAGCGGAGCTGAGGGGGTCTTCTCCGGGCCCCTTTCATTATTCATCAGCTGAAAAAGGACCCAGTTCAGTTTCTCCCTTCAGCAGTGAGCCGCTGCTCGGTGTTTGTGTTTATCTGCAGTCACGAAACACAAGAGGGGAAAAGAGAAGAGCTTCGTGGAATGATATTTATAAGAATACTTGATTGTTGATGGTTACTGATTGTCTGTAAGGCTGGGAATTACAACAACAACACCAGTGCCTTGCCCCCCCCCCCCCCCCAAAAAAAAAGTGCAGCATCAATGCTGTTAGCAGGCGTCATCAGTTAGCTGAACTACAAAATTAACCATTTGGAGAAAGCTAACGCTAAAATCCCTCAGTTATGCATTGCATCAATATTTTAATCACTACAGACTACAGAGCAGCCACCACTAAACATAATCCTGCTTTTGAATGTAATGATTAGAATAAATAAATAAAAACGCGTTTTCACCTCATGTGAGCTACAGTGAATCGGTTTGTTTTCTAGATACAGATTCTTTTCTATGAAGTTGACTGTTGTATTTTGAAGTTGGCAAAATGCTGATAAAGTATTTGTCAGTGTGAAACAGAGGGATGTACTTTCTTGATTGCCCTGTTTTTCATCCACATGATTTTATAATCCTCATTTAATGTAATTAAAAACAAACTTAGTAATCTAATATGATATGGCTAATATCAGTCCTCGTATCGTTTGAATATTATTTTGTTTGTATTTTTAACATGAAGTAACACTTGAAGTTGTACTTCTTTCCCGTGTATAGTTGTTACTATTCGAATAGTATAAATGGAAACTACATCCAGCACAGTGACTTTGGTGTATAATATAAAAAGTCTTCTGAAGTCTAATCTTTATATGGAACAAAGGATCTGTTACGGCTCTAATGAATATTAATTACCAGTAGATGTTAAAACATGACTTCAGGCAATTCAACAACGTTTTAGATAAAATTGGGAAATGAAAAGGAATATTTTACTGTATCACACATTCCCTCCATCGCATGCTGACTTCCAACAAACTAAACAACATCATCTTTAAGAGTCCAGGTAGGATTCAGATCAGCTCTCAGTTATGTCAAAAGCAAATGTAGAAGTGGTGAAATCCGGCGTGGCGGCTGCAGTGGACTCGCTGTAAGGCCGCGGGTTGCCCCAGAAACCTCCAGGCGATGCGTCCGCGCTGCTTGTGGAATGCCACGGGCCGGTTTCCTCCTATTGTGGCTGGCTACAGGGACCCCCCCCCATTTCTCCTTTTCCCCCCTCAGAGGTGAATAGAGGACTCAGTGAAACAGCAGACTACCCACCCCCAACCCGTCCACACACACACACACACACACACTACCTACCTCCTCCTCCTCCTCCTCCTCCTCCTCCTGAAACTGCTTTCAGACAAACACAGAGAGCCGGGATGAATCCATCTGTAGTTTGGTCATTATTCTGACACTGTGTGCTTCGTTGTAGAAGGCTGATCACAGCTCTCTGTAATAACTGCAGCGTCACTTCTTTACGGTCACTACAGGTACAGGCTGCAGATAACCATTATTTTGATTATTGATTAATCTGCTGATTATTTTCTTAATGAATCCATTAATCATTTGGTCTTTAAAACTGTATTCAGTTAAATATCACAGAAGATGATGGAAAAACGACATATTCTCACATCTGAGAAGCTGGAACGAACTGATTTTTGGCATTTTTGCTCAAATAAATGTCTTAAATGATTATCGAAATTGTTGGCGATTCATTTCCTGTTGATTTACTAATTGCTTCAGCTGTAGAACAATTTCAGAAAAAAACAAATCTCTCCATCCTGTATAATCTAAATGCAAACACTCCATTAATCGGTTTTAGTGAACTGTCATGTGGAAGGTTTGTTCTCTGTCCAGACTGTGTGTGCATTAATAAATCAGTTCATTGGTCTGCTGTCCTGCTGACGACTGTTGGGGTTTTGTTTTCGAGGGTTCAGCAGCACCCAGCCAGTGTGTGGATTCATTATCATGATTCTGTGGTTTAGCAGTGATTTGTAAAGAATCACGCTGAGCTGCAGCCAGTGATTACAGTCATTACGTTGTTAACATATCGATCATTTTTCTGCTTCTTCAATCGAACGTTTAGTAAAATGTGTGAAAATAGTGACACATACGAATCCTCCCAGAGCTGAAAGTGTCTTGAAACTTCTTATTTAGTCTGTAAAAAGTTCATCAGTCATCACGTGTTGTAAACTTTACATTAAAGTACTTAAATCATTAAATATTATATACGCACACATACCAGGGACATGTACCTTTACATGTAGCTAAATATTGTGATCATAATAGAGATGATGTCTCAGTGATTCTGAGTCTGAATCTGTCTTCTTCTTGTGTTTTCTTCAGGCAGACGAAGCCTCTGACGTTTGCTGACTGCATCGGGGATGAGCTGCCGGTTGGTTGGGAGGAGGCGTACGACCCCGTGGTCGGAGCGTACTATGTCGACCACAACACCAGTGAGTTCACTTTCTGGTGTTCTTGCTGCTCGTCTCTTCGTCCGACTCGCCCATCTTTGTTCTCCATGTTTACCCCTCATCAATCCTGGTCCTTGTCCCTTGTTACCGCTTTACACTGAACTGTATATCTGATGTATGTTTTTGTATTTTCTGTTTTGTGTATATATTTTTTTCTGTTGTTATATATTCTACAACTGGAATTTGGCCACAAACACAAACCCGACCATCACAATTTCATTATAAATGGTGAAAACCAAAACAGGTTTGTCTTTTATCTAAATCTTCCTCCTCCTCTCATTGTCTTCCTCTTCACCTTCTTTTCCTCCAGAGAGCACCCAGCTGGAGGACCCGCGGGCCCAGTGGCAGCGGGAGCAGGAGACCATGCTGCGGGACTACCTGGCCGTGGCCCGCGATGCGCTCAGCGCCCAGAAGGAGATCTACCAGGTGAAGGAGCAGAGGCTCCGCCTGGCGCAGCAGGAGTACCGGCAGCTCAATGACGCGTGGAGGGACAAGTCCACGTCACAGACCAGCTGTGAGTACTGGGGAGGGAGACAATTCATTCTAGTTAAAAAGCCTTAATTATCGTGGCTCCGCTATTAAGAACAAGACTCACATGTTCTGACCGCAGCAGCCTTCCTCTGGAGTCGATAATAAAAGCTTCATTCACACATCAGCTCCCTCGTTACTCTGGTAATCACTCAATGAATGGACGCTGTGACAGCCTGATTATAGCTTTCCTTTTAAAACGCGTGTTTAGTACCAACTGGTAACACAGCAGGTATGGCTGATGCTAATTAAAGTTTATCACCACATGATGTTGTACAGTGGGTCATCATGAGGAGGGCAAAGCATCAGGGGAAGAGGACTGGTAGCAGCAGCGTTATGTCCATATCAGCACATCTGTGTGTTCACGTTTGGTTCGACACGCGGTTTTGTGCAGTTTACCGAGTGGAGAAAGGAAGATGAGGGGGGAGGAAAAGCTTCTTAGGTTTCTTTTACCATCAGTGTTGCTTTTTTTTTTTCTTAGATATGCTCAGATTTTCTTTTTAGTCTTTACTGAAAAAAACAAGTTAACAGATCCACGCACACATCTCCCCTCAGTGGCTGTAGTTGATGGTGCTGTCTCTCTCGTCTTCTGTCCTCCCCCCAGGTGTAATACAGAATATATGTCCCTTAACGCCTTTATTTTCCCTTCGTGTCTCACCTTTCCTGCAGTGAATTCCAGATCGTCCTCGTCCAGCAAGTACGACCCAGACATCCTAAAAGCAGAAATAGCCACAGCCAAAAGTCGGGTAAGAGCCTCTCCCTCCTATTTCACCCACTAAACACTAAAATCTACTGAACACAAACAGGGCTACATCTCACCATTGTTGTCATCACTGATTAATCTGTATTGTTTTTGTCCATTAATCAATTCGTTGCTTAGTCTATAAAATATCATAATTTCTCAGAGCACAAAGATTCAATTTACAAAAACATCAAACAGAAAATCTTCACCTTGTTGAAGCTGGAACCAGATTATGCTTTTCCTTAATAAATGAAAATGAATGAATTACCAACTAATTATTTCAGCACTATTTCTTATAAAACACTGACTTTTAATACCCTTACTGTCTGTAGCTGGCTTTGAAATAATTAGTTGATATTTGTTATTTTTTTAAGAAAAATGCTGAATATCTTTAGTTTTAGGGCAAAACAAGACGTCCACGTCTCCTTGGATTCTTGGACACTGCAATTTTCACTATTTTCTGACATTTTATTGCCCGAATGATTAATTGGGAACATAATTAGCAGATCGTTAGTTAGTGTACTTCTGCTGTTGCTATTATGTTACTAACAAACTTCAAGTTGACCTTGTTAATACCGCAGAGACAATTCCAAGGTTTAATTTAGTTTATTTTTTAAATGTTTTTCTTTGTTTCTCGTTTTGATTGATAGCCATGTGTTCTTCTTTTATTTGCTTAGAGGAAAGTCACATTCAAACAGGGAACCTGCCCAAACATTCACTCCTCATGGCTGTGGATCAAATATGTAGTGGAGTCACCTGCACCCAACACCTGTCACACCCCTCCAGGTTCACCAGTTTAATTGGTCTAAAGCCACATGACATGACCGCATACTCACTCTTGCCACAGGTGGTTTATGTGAATTCCACATTGGCTGCTGTTGTTTTTGTTTTTCATACTTCTCATATTTACATTTAGGTTTGAACAAAGTTCTCAATACTACAACTGGTGCTTCAAATCAGTTATTGTCAACAAATCTCATTAAAAGAAAGTGATATATCTTATTCATTGCGGTCCCACATACACAGTCCTGCCATCCCAAATACTCACTAGAGCACCAAATGTGTATTAATCCACCGTTGAAAATAGTCCCAAAAAAAAAAACATTGAAACTATACATTTGTGACCCATTTGTGATCAATGGGCTTGAGGCAGAGTGCCACAGACAGGGTTGGGGAGTCGGTTTTGGGCTTTGTTTGTTGGCAATATAAGATAAAATAAAAAAAATATAAGATATTTTCTCTTCCCTGTGTCTCAGGTGAACAAGCTGAAGCGGGACCTGGCCTGTATGAAGCAGGAGCTGCTGTACAAAGAACAAGGCTTTGAGACCCTCAAAGAGTAAGTGGTGCATCCTGACTGTTTTACCTCTTTTTGTCCAATGGGGTATTTGTGGTTCATGTGTGTTCTGGTATTCCCTTCTGGAAGCTTTCCAGTCCATCCTCCTCCACCTTGAAGGGCACTTTGACAGGTATATCTGTTGACAGCCAAATCTGGGATTTGATCCTCACGATTTATGCTACCACCAGCCCTCCTAATTTAATTTGACAAGCTAAGCAAGACAGTCAGAATCTGACTTGAATAGCAAGTGTATGTGTGACCTTCAGTCTGTCTTTACAGTTTCACCTTCTGCCTGCAAAACACCCTCGACTCATGTTTACTGCTGAGACCTGTGGAGTGTGTGCGGAGAGATTCTCAGTGTATGTTCACGCGCCAGATCTGAGAAGTCGTCTATCACTAATCAGATCACACCGAAGAGGAAACACAACAACAAGCTGCTGTCTCAGGAAGCTAGCAAGCAGTCAGTGTAGCTATATAGTTAGCATGTCGTCTTTGTGAGAAAGATTTGGCATAAAAGGCACTTGCTTCTCACTGTCGTCACATTTAAACTACCCCCGTAGCTGCCAGGAGTTCCTCATACGATGCTGATTAGTCCGAACCAACCGTGATTCAGCCACAAGTGAATAACTTGTGAATAACATTCGATTCTCTCTGGATCTCACGAATCCAGCTGCCTCGCAACTACAAACAACAAAGCTACAAAACAACCAAGCGTGGCCGGCTACACAGTCGCAGACTCGCCGCTGAAGTGTTGCTCAAGCGCTTGTTGACGCAGTTTTGTCATCAACGGCTAATTTAGCTAAATAACGCAGTACCACTGGTAGCCCCTGTGTGTTTATAAATGTACCTTACACACCTGGTACTCCCGTAGAGATTCTTTGAAGTAAAAAAAGAGTAGGGTTAAACACCAGGAACAGGCAACTGCAAGAATTTTCTTCCAGTTTTTAGACAGAACACTTCACCTTCCATTGAAAATGACCTGTAGCCTGTTGCTTTGTCACTGGCAGTCTGAACACGTCAGTCATGTCCTGAAGGTTAATGTAGTGTCATTTTATACTTCTTTATGAGCTGTTTAAAGGCTCAGAAAGTCAGAACTCGTAGTGAGCACTTTAATTTTCAGTCTGTTTCTTGTTTTAAATGAATGACTTGTTCAGTCTGTACAGTTTAAATACAAGAAATGTGAGAAATGTCCATCACAACTTCCAAGAAGTCTAAGGCGACATCTTCAAATGTCTTGTTTTGTCCACCAACTGTCCCCTTCTCCTTATCTACAACATGATCACTTGTTGTGTGGTAGAGATGCAGGAGTTGAGACTTCCTGTAATGTTGCACTTGTTGGAGTTTGCACTGTTAAACATGTAAATGTGAATATGTTGCTCCAACCGATGCAAGTTAAGTAGGCTTGCTTATCAGCTGAGTTATTGCCCACTATCACACATTCCATCCGATCATTAAACACTATAAACTCTGAAGAATGTGGATTTGAAAGGAAGCGAGTCCTTTACAAAGTTCAAGGTGTACCAGTGAAGCCATCAGTCAGGAATGCTGATTTGAAAGGATCCATTCTTCCGTTTGTTCTTCCTCCCAGACTGAGGCTGCCTGTGATTTCTGTGTTTGAGATTCACCACATTGGGAAGCCGACATGCCGATCCACCGCCGGTCAATGTTGAATTGAACAGGAATGTCCGGCCTGTTTGTCTTGCCTCACGCAGCACAGTGAGAGTGTCAGGAGGATTAAAGGGTAGCTGAGGCAGAGTGGTCGGACGGCATTCCTCCGTGACTTTCCTCTCCTGTTACAGTCAGCAGACGGCGTTCAACAACCAATCACTGTTTGCAGAAATGCAAATAGGCTTAGACTGGAATGCAGCCGAACACTCAGCTCCTGATAAGATTTCATGAAATATTGGTGCATGAGAGGGTTTTTTATGATGTTTTCTCATATGCAAAACAGAAAAGTGACAATATAATACACTGCGTGGCCAAAGGTATTACCCTGTTAGTTGACTATGTTAGTTCCACCGGAGGGAACTACTACTGCGACACGATAAATCAGAGGGGTCATGAGATGATGAACAGTATAGGAAGACAGTGTTTTATTTTTTTCAGATTGTCCTCTAATCTTTGCCTTTTTACTTGTGATGAACTGGACAATTTTACTGCTTCAGGACAATGAGACAGTGGGTTTTGATTGAACAACTGGTAGACATTACTTTGTTTTTAGGGGGTCACAAATCAAAAAGGTTGGGAATCGTTGTGTAGTGTAACTTTCAGGCAACAGTTTGTGTTTGTCTCTTTCCTTTTTCAATCTGACAATACCCCGAACACAAAGCTAGCTGCATTGAAAAATAGTTTTCCCAGTTTGGTGTAAGAACCTGACTGGCTTTGGGATGAACTCTTGTGGCTGAATGGGAGCAAATACTTATAGTAGTACTAATAGTACTACTCAGCCTGTAAAGACAGTTGTATAATATATTCTCTGGCTCTGGAGGAGCTTTGTGAAATCTCAGAAGATAACCCTGATGATGTTATCTGGGTTATCTATGAGATCGTACTGTAAAATTATAACAGAAACCTGCGTGACGAGTAAAGAGTGAAGACACAGTCGTGGGCATTTACCAGAAGACACTAACGAACTGCATCATGGGAAGTTTAAGATCCCTTGTTTTTGGAGCTTGATCCATACTAGAAACTAGAAGTCAGGATGTCTTGACCTCTGCTTTACAAATTATGACAATTCTTTCTCACAAGCCCCACAAACATTAAACCGCAGGAGAACCCCTTTAAAAACAAATGTCAGTCAATATATTGTCTGTTTTTTTTTTTTAATTCAGTATTGATTATTGTCAGTAGGGCTTTTGGCTGTATGTACTGTATAATGCGTAATGACAGGACACTGCCTCTTCAGCTCAGAACTGTTACCAAAGGTGTGAATTTTGGAGAGTATTTGAGGTCAGAGGTCACCCAGCACCCACACAGGGAGGGACTGTTCTGTTTGTTAAGGTGAAGGACGGCTCCCCGAACCGTGAGACCACGACTGTCCCTGGTACTATTTCACTCATTTAAAGTGTACAGTAGGATTTCAGCAGGAAGTTAAATGTTCCAGCTCAGTCAGTATCGGTTAAATGTCTCTCTTTCTCAGTCTTTGTGATTTTAATTCTAAAAAGGTCCATAACAGCGTTTTCACTCAGCATAAGTCCAAGTTTGAGAAGGACTTAAAGAGGATTACTTGTTCTTTCTGCCTGTTACAGACAAGTGCCTCGCTCCCTCCCTCACTTCCTCATTCTCTCTGTACCTTGTTTTCTCTCTCTCTCTCTCCCTCTCTGTCCGAACCTCCCTCCCCCTCTTCCCTCTCTGAAGAATGTGGAAGGACCTGTTATTCAGATGCATGCATGACTTGCTGATGACAGGGTTTACATAGCTGCTGCTGCCTCCGATGGCTGTTTCTTGCAGCGTCTCTTCTGTCTGTTCTCCCGGCAGCCGGGTCTTCCCAGTCTGCCCGCAGCCAAAAACAGGACCTCTCCTGCGTGTTACCTGGAAGCTACAAGTTAAGCAAACATTTGATCTTGTACTCGGACTGATAAAGACTATGTCCACACAAAGAAAAAGTCTACTTCTCTGCTGTCGGACACCTCAACAAGCATAAAAAAGTCATTTCATTGTCACTCTTTTCTACCTGTTAACCCTTTGAACAGTAATTCCTGCCACTGAGACCCGTCCAGCAACATGGGCTATGCAGGTCTTGAAAAGTCTCTAAAAGCACTGAATTTGATTTCCTCAAAGAAAGAAGGTAAACCTAGAAGGTATTAAAAAAGCTTACATGCCATGACATTGCATGTCACTTTAATGAAATTAACTATATCATTAGGGATTGTTATTTACTTTCTTTAAAAAATAAATTCTAGTCCCCGCTGGTTTGCCATCATACTGTCATATGATGGTGAAACAGGTGTTGAATTGTGTTCTATGTGGTGTTAAAAAGTCTTAAATTTAACTTTAAACAAAAGAAATCTGTGTGATGGGCTGTACTGACTGAGTGATCACAGAGAGGGTTAGAGTTAGCTGACTGTGTCTGAGCTCGAAAAACCCTTAAGCTCAGTTTAAGAGTTCAGTGTGGATAGAAAAAGATGTACATTCAAAAGCTGGCTCCATGTGGACGTGGTCTCAAAGCCAGCTGATGAAAATTCAGGTTTTGATGCTGAGGCAGCAGGTTTCCAAGGCTGTGAAAGGCTGTGATTACACTGGACGGCTTTCACTTGAGTATAACTGTATGAAAATAAATCAGAGTGTTGCTGTAAAACATGTACGCTCAGCTGATTGAAAGTGAAAATGAAAAACATCATCCAAACTGACCTCTATCTCCTGTCTCTTTCCCTGCCTCTCCTTCTCCGCCTCCCCTCCCCCCTCTTTCTGGCTCTGCCCCCTCCTCCCGACCTCCAGGATCGACCAGAAGGTGTCCAACAGCCCGTATGGCTTCAAGCTGCAGGAGGCGCAGGCTATCCTCAGCGAGGTCCGCTCCATCCGAGACGCCATCAGCTCAGGGGAGAAGGAGAAGCAGGAACTCATGCAGGTAAAAAGACATTTGTAACGGAGGGAACAAACACTAAAAGTCAAGTCACTCTAAAAAACATTAACACAGATGGGAAGTGAGAAACCAAACCCGGCTCAAAACCCCACAACTGTGTCGAGACTCGTCGGGCTCAGCTTGGTAGCACAACTTTAGTTTGATGTTGAATTTAAATACCAATATTTTACACACATTTTTAAATTCTAATTTTGTTGAAACCCTTTAGCAACTAAATATAGTATTCTATGAGTTATGGTCAGTAAAAGTCTACATAAGTGTTTCAAATAAGGCGTCAGGTCAAAAATCGAATCCAGTGCATTTGGGCCTTATTGAGGAAGCACCCTCATGTTCTTGTAATTTGACAAATATCTTTGTAAGAGCTCATTTCACTTGTCTAAGACTCGAACACGAGAGGAGTAAACTTTAGCACAGATCTGTTGTGTTTGTCGAGGCTTAGCATTGTTTAAAGGTTGCTGAAGGCAGGATGTTGACTTGATCAGCTCCAGTATCAACTCCCCGACAAAAGAAAGGGGAAAGAGGAGACAGATAATCCACATGCTGACATCTGATAGGGAGAGCCACGTGGATCGCGTCAGAAATCACAGCAAAGCCTCATCGTGAAGTGTATCTGTCCACACAGTCAGAAGGACTTCATGTTGCTGTAGTTCCTCTAATTTGAATTACACATTTTATTTTCTAATGAAAGCACAAGATGTCGTTTTTATTTTGCGATGTAGGAGAGTGTTTTCTTTCTTCATTGTCAGCTGCAGGACAGCAGTCAGTGCTTCAGCACTTCAGCAGGGCACATGCTTGCAGCCAACTTCTTCTTATCAGAAGCTACCAGGTCTCTCTGCCGCTCTATTCTGAGAGGTCGGTTTGGGTTGTGGGGGTAAATGGGTGGGGATGGAAGGTCCACACAGCAGATCGGTTGACCCTGGACAAAAGGTTTATTGTGTTCTTCTGTTCCTGATTTACTCTCATTTGTTCCTGCGACTGGACAAATGTGATGTGTGTGTGTTTTATCTTTTTAAGAATTATTTAACAGCATTCACCTCGAATCCCAGGTGTTAAACAGTCCCTGAATAGATGAATGAAATGTGTCAAGGACCAGAATTCAAACCTGGCTTGTTTACCCCAAGATGGACTTTGCGGTGAGGTACAGTATGAAACTCCCTGAACAAAGCCGTGACAGGAAGTGATTTGTGGTTAAAAAAAAGAAGGGAGCTTAAGAAGATGAAGTAGGAGTATAAGGAAGATAATGAGGCAAGGAAAAGAAGGTGGACTGTGAGGTGAGGGGATGAGGGCATCAGACGACTCAGGAGAGTCTGAACGTGTGTTAAAACACTTAATCTTACATTGCTGTGAGGAAAAGCCCAGATGCACTAAAAGAGATTTATTGAGTCAGAGGAGCTGAGGCTGCAGGGAGGCAGGTGGTGTTTCAGTGTCGCTATGATGTCAGCCTGTCGAGGATTAGGGCTGTTTGTGACGATCAGTTAGAGATGAGTTCTCCGGAAAACAATTTTGCTGATGGCAGCAACATTTTTCAAATATGGGGTTTCATTTCCATTGTAGCTTAGCTCATAAACTCTGAGTACCTCTGAGTGGGTTAGTGGGGGCGAGTTAGGAGCTGCACTCGTGGGCTGTCAGTCTGTATGTGGGGCTGCAGATAAGTATTTATTCCCATCCTAGAACCCAAGAGGACATCTTCAAATGTCTCGTTTTGTCCAACCAACAGTCCAAAACCCAAAGATATTTCTTTCTAAAGATATATAACTTATTGGCCTCTCTGGAACATTGTTGTTTAAGCCTTTCCTGTGTATCCTTGGCTTCATGCTTGGGCTCATTGTCGCGCAGGAAAACAGTTGCAGGCTTCTTGCAGACTGCATCAGGTTTCCCTCCAGGACTTCTCTGTATTTAGCTGCATTCATTTCACCCTCACAAGCCTTCCAGGGCTGCTGCAGAGAAGCCTCCCTCCAGCATGATGCCGGTGTCAAACATGCTGTTTATTCTGATGGACTAGTCTTTAGTCTGTCTCATCAGACCGTAGAGGCTTCTTCCAGCTGACTGCAGAGTCTCCCTCATGCCTTCTGGCAAACTGTGGCCGAGACGTCATGTGAGGTTTTTTTCCCTTTGCCTCTCTTCTCTCTCATAAAGCTGTGACTGGTGAAGTACCCGGCCAACTGTTATATGCACAGCCCCCCCCCCCCCCCCCCCCCCCGAGTCTCCTTCTCATACGATGACTCAGCTTTTGAGGACAGCCTGCTCCATGTAGATTTACAGTTGTGTCACTCTCTCTCACTTCTTAATGATTCATTTAACTGGACCTTTTCTCCAAGCTGCTCGGGCTGCTCCTTTGTCTTTGTGGTGTAGGTATTGTCACAATTGCATCACAATTAGACTTGGCCTGTAAAGATAGTGGAGCAGAGGAAACAGCTGTGCATGAGCTCACGTCCAGCTGATGATAAAACGTATTACTAAAGGATCCAAAGGCTGCGTCTGTTTTGTGGTATGACATGTTTAGATTCTTCATGTCATGTTCCTCTCCTTCTCCCTGAAGTTCAAGTTCCAATATGCTTCATTTGCATGAATGTAATCTCCCTCTCCTCCTCTGTACTCCAGTTTCATATCTCCCAACCCTCCTCTGCATCATCCATACTTCCACCATCACTGCAGTGTGTATTGAAGTTGCATGATGGGACTTGGAGTTCACAGGCTGCAGGTGTACAGTACGCTAGTCTGCTGGGATGAGTGGAGTGGGATGAAATCTGTTAGCTGTATGTTTTTTGGCTCTGACAACAATCAATTGTTTCCAGTTTGCTGATGTACCGTAAATCACCATGATCATTCCTCCTGGTTCAATTTCACATTTTAGTCGTATAAAACATTTTTAATCACGTCTGTGTCTTAACAGTGCAGATGTTCTTTGATGATCAAACATGCCTGCACAGCTTATTGAACTGCAGAAAATGCCAATTACCATTTTGTGCTTTTTAGCCTCCAGTTCTAAATAAAATGTCTCTGTGTTGACAATATTCAACATACTCCCCCACACTCGCATATAGATTTCAAATATCAGGTCCTATCGGGCTGCAGATTTATTTGGAGGTAGAGGGAAGAGAGTGTGTTCAATAATACATAATATGTCTCCCTCTCTCTCCCATCTCTCCCCCTCCCTCCCCCCTACCATCTGCAGCTGACAGCTCAGTCTGTGAGATGTGTGTGTGCGCGCGCATCTATGTTTGTATGGCTGTGAGTGTGCATGTGTTGTTGTATATCTGCATGTTAACAAGTCATTAGCAATGAGTGCACTTCTTAATATTGGATTGCGTAAAGTTAGAGACATGGAGAGGGAGGTGTGGTTCTTACTGATAGACCTCACTGACATTCAACAGTTCAGAGCTGAAACAATTAGTCAGTTGATTAGTGGATTTAGAAACCCCGGACCATGATGTCTTATTCTACCACACTAACATACAGGACATTTAACACTTAACCGGGTTACTGATGACGTGCTGCAGCAGACGAGAGGACCGTGGCTTACATTTACATTGTGTGGATTCACTCTGTTTGCCCAAATTAAACAAAATTGTGTATGTTGACGTTGGACACACAGGAAGTGATGACTTGAGTGAGTAAAGAAGTGAGAAAAGTCGCTGTGATTCGTCTCCCAGCTGCTCCATTGAGAGAAAACTGCATCTGCTGAAACCTGTTGTGCTGATGTTTTTCTATATCAGAGCCTGACGAGGAAACGTAGGTCTGATGAGCTCACTGTGTGTGATTTTTGGGTGATGAAATCTTTCAAATATAAATGTAAACACTTATCTCTGGGTGCCATTCTGTATAATAGCCATGAGTAGCTTCATACTGAAACACTGCTAAATCAGAGCTCAGAGTCGGTGGAGACACTGCATCATCAAAATACTGAAACACTTCAGTTATCATGGAGGTGGAATGTTATTTTTCTGCTCCATCTGAAGGGCAGAGATAAGGTGCATTCCACAGCAGGCTTCAAAACGAGCGGCAGAGTCATATAAGATATTCATCACGGCTATAAAGATGAAAGGCTCGCTGCGATTCGCTGCAGCAGCGCTCATGCAGCAGACACAGAGGAGCTAGTCTTTCACAGTTTACAGTTTTGTCATTTGGCAGACGCTCTTTGCCCCGAGCGACTCTCACTGAAGGACTTTGTACTGTGAGAAGAATGTTGACGATCAAATAAAAGATAGGAGTGCACAGGACAAAATGTGTGATTCACAAACAGTTGATGCCGCGCTGCGTTCAGCCTCATTCCTGTTAAATATCACATCTTAATACAGTATTTTATTGTTACTTTATCTGATACTTGTCTCCTCTGTCTTTAATCACATCCTGTGTTACTCTCTGTGTCGTGTCCGGCTTTGATCCATGTTATGTATGTAATGTAATGTAGAACAGTAATGTAATGTCTCTTCTGTTCATCCAGAAACTGGCCGTGTTGAAGGACGGCTTCCAGCTGGACTCGGGCTCCCAGCAGGAGCTGTGGGGCAGCAGTCCCTCGCTCGCCAACTCAGAGCTGTCCATCCCTCGGCTCTACTCCGACGCCGGCTCCCAGACCGACATCCCGGCCGAGGTGAGTCCCGGGCAGGAGCCCAGTTTCACTTATTTTTGTGTATAAAGGTGCTGTTGAGCTGGTGTTTCATGTTTTGTCGTCTTGTGTTTCTATGTGGAAATCTTCAGTTTCCTTTACTGCTACATTGGTAAATGCTGTTGTCATGTAAAAACTCTCCAAAAAACGTAATCTTTCTTGCACGTCAGTTGTGTTAACGTTGTATTCTGCTTGTGTTCAGTTCATGACCAGCACCAACAAACTGGCAGAGAAGGTTCGACTGAGTCTGAAGTACGAGGAGGCCAAGAGAAGGTAGACTGTGTGTGTGTGTGTGTGTGTGTGTGTGTGTGTGTGTGTGTGTGTGTGTGTGTGTGTGTGTGTGTGTGTGTGTGTGTGTGTGTGTGTGTGTGTGCGCTTCATGTGGAGTTATGCATTTCACTGTTTACTGTATGTGTTTGTTTTAGCATTTGAAGATCCACAAAAGTTGTATTAGATTTTGTTAAACTACCAGTTGACTAATCTGCCACTGAACTGCTGGAATATGGAAGGAAAACATCTGGAAATAGATCAATAGACTAAATTTATTACATGATGCTTAACACATTAACCTAATACTGTCATGTTGACTGACCGGTTTCTCCTTCTTCTCTCTTTGTTTCCTCCTCTTCATCCTTCACTTCCTGCTCTCACAGGATCGCCACCATCGAGGTTCAGATCGCCAAACTGGACAGTGAGGCGTGGCCGGGGCTGCTGGATCCGGAGCGGGACCGCCTCATCCTCATTAACGAGAAGGAGGAGCTGCTGAAGGAGCTGCAGTACGTCAGCCCCCGCCAACGCCTGGAGCCCAACGACGCCGAGAAGCTGGAGTCTGAGAAGAAGCGTCTGGAGAGAGACCTGCAGGCCGCCAGAGACAACCAGAGCAAGGCTCTGACCGAGAGGTGGGGAGGGGGTCTATAGAGGTCCTGAATATCAGTTTATGAAACACAAAGTGCTTGAGATGATTCAACAGTTGATAAGAATCAAAGTCTGTAGGCAGTCGGAGAATCGTCTCGGTTGTACTCTGCCCAGCATGGTGTAAGGTCAGAGCAAAGATGTCTAACTCCTTTTGTTGGCTGACGAGGCAGAAACACAGTTTTTAGTGGCAGACCTGAACCGCTGTAGACTTCACCAGCTGCTGACTCCAAATACTGAAGCTCCTGATTCACAGCTATGAAGTTGGCCAGATTAAAGTGTTGATATGATATGAATCAACGTTTAGTTTAGTAGTCTGGAGCTGTTAATATTGAATACAGCTGTTCTTACCTCAGAACTAGTTTGTTTGGTGTTTTAATTCAGTGGTGTGTTTCTGACACTGAGACCAATAAGAGGTGGACTGCAGAAGGTTAGAGCAGCTGCTGACAGATGTGTGACGCTGTGGTCATTACTGTCCTCTGCTGAAACCACTGACCTTCTTCTTCTGTTTGACTTCTTTGACCTTCAGACATTTAGAGCCGTCAAACCTCCCTGATGATTATTAAGAGTTAGAGATGAGCATGACAGTCCTCCCCCTCTCCCTCTCCCCCTCCCCCTCTCCTCTCCTCTCCTCTCCCCTCCTCTCCTCTCCTCTCCTCTCCTCTCCTCTCCTCTCCTCTCCCCCTCACCCCTCCTCTCCTCTCCTCTCCCCCTCTCCTCTCCTCTCCTCTCCTCTCCTCTCCTCTCCCTCCTCTCCCCCTCTCCCCTCCTCTCCTCTCCCCTCCTCTCCTCTCCCTCCCCTCCTCCCCTCTCCCCTCCCCCTCTTCCCCTCCTCTCCTCTCCCCCTCTCCCCCCTCCTCTCCTCTCCTCTCCTCTCCTCTCCTCTCCTCTCCCCCCTCCTCCCCCTCTCCCCCTCCCCCTCCTCTCTCCCCCTCTCCTCTCCTCTCCCCCTTCCCTCTTCCCCCCTCCTCTCCTCTCCTCTCCTCTCCTCTCCCCCCTCTCCTCTCCCCCTCTCCTCTCCTCTCCCCCCTCTCCCCCCTCTCCTCTCCTCTCCTCTCCCCCTCTCCCCTCCTCTCCTCTCCTCTCCTCTCCTCTCCTCTCCTCTCCTCTCCCCCTCTCCCCTCCTCTCCTCTCCTCTCCTCTCCTCTCCTCTCCTCTCCTCTCCTCTCCCCCTCTCCCCTCCTCTCCTCTCCCCCTCTCCCCTCCTCTCCTCTCCTCTCCTCTCCTCTCCTCTCCTCTCCTCTCCTCTCCCCTCTCCCCTCCTCTCCTCTCCCCCTCTCTCCCTCCTCTCCTCTCCTCTCCTCTCCTCTCCTCTCCTCTCCTCTCCCCTCTCCCCTCCCTCTCCTCTCCCCCCTCTCCCCTCCTCTCCTCTCCTCTCCTCTCCCCCTCTTCCCCCTCTCCCCTCCTCTCCTCTCCTCTCCTCTCCTCTCCTCTCCTCTCCTCTCCCCCTCTCCCCTCCCTCCTCTCCCTCTCCCCCTCTCCTCTCCTCTCCTCTCCTCTCCCCTCCTCTCCTCTCCCCCTCTCCCCTCCTCTCCTCTCCTCTCCCTCTCCTCTCTCCCCTCCTCTCCCCCTCTCCTCTCCTCTCCTCTCCCCCTCTCCTCTCCTCTCCTCTCCTCTCCTCTCCTCTCCTCTCCCCCTCTCCTCTCCTCTCCCCTCCTCTCCTCTCCTCTCCCCCCCCCCCTCCCCTCCCCCTCTCCCTCTCCTCTCCTCTCTCCCTCTCCTCTCCTCTCCTCTCCCCCTCTCCACTCCTCTCCTCTCCTCTCCTCTCTCCCCTCCTCTCCCCCTCTCCTCTCCTCTCCTCTCCCCCCTCTCCTCTCCTCTCCTCTCCTCTCCTCTCCTCTCCCCCCTCTCCTCTCCTCTCCCCTCCTCTCCTCTCCTCTCCCCCCCCCCTCTCTCCCCTCCCCCTCTCCCTCTCCCTCTCCTCTCTCCCTCTCCTCTCCTCTCCTCTCCCCCTCTCCACTCCTCTCCTCTCCTCTCCCCCTCTCCTCTCCTCTCCTCTCCTCTCCTCTCCTCTCTTCTCCTCTCCTCTCCTCTCCCCCTTTTCCTCTCTAGTCTTCTGGTACCACTTTCTCCTTTCTTAAATAGCAGCAGGCAGCAAACCAGAACCACCAAGATCCTGCGTCTCTCCTCCCCTCTCTCTCTCTCCCTCCCTCCTCCCCTCTCTCCCTCCCTGTCTCCCTCTCTCCCTCTCTCCCCCTCTAACAGGACTCTTGTTGTTCGGTGTTCAGGTCAGACTTTACCTGAGCTCAGTCTGTCTTTGTGCCTCATCTCCTATACTCGCTATCATA